>NC_136417.1:87687098-88252098 GCF_052625555.1 Lactuca saligna | reverse complement strand
CGAACAATTATCGAATTCTCTATAGTTACGTATTTGAGATTGAAGGTTATTACAATATTTACAAGTTTGCCACCGTGTCTTTTATGCTTAGATTAAATGAGTGGCTGAGAATGGTTCCCCCATTCTCAACCTTTTTTATTTTCTCAATTGAACCCACCTCTCTCTCTCTCTCTCTCTCTCTCTCTATATATATATATATATATATATATATATATATATATATAGAGAGAGAGAGAGAGAGAGTATGTGTTACGATCATTTCAGAACTGTCGTGAAACCCAAGAACTAAAAGTAGAAAGATAGATCAAAAATTTTAATGACATATATTAAAGGTGGCACATTTGTAAATATTAATAATTTCAAAGGCATTTTAGACATTTTAAAAATAATTACAAGGCATATTAGGCATTAGCAATATCATTTCTTATTAATTAATTTAATTAATTTTTAAAAAATACTTTGTATTATTATTCTACAACCCCACCCCCACCCCACCACCACCACCACACACAGACATAGGTCTTCACATGCACTCCGCCTAGGATAACATCGACAATAAGTCGACGATCGATCTCCGCCTCATTTCTGACGACAGATTCGCATCTTCACCGTATCTCCGACCATCAATTCATCACTCGACCTGTTGATCTAGATCCCGCAATCTACTCTAATCTACCGCTCATATAGTTGAGATTGACGATCAACCATAATGATCGTCGATTTCATCAACAATCACTTGTATTTTGGGGAGATCATGCATAAGGACACGATATTACTCTATTCTTCCTCTTAATTTCAGCTTTCTAAGTGTTAGGGATTTATAACCACATTCATCACTTGAAGTGATATGAGATGATAAAGATCCGACTTAACTTGTCAAAAACTTAAATTTAAATAATATAGTGGTTTCTATTTGACTAAATCTAGTTGTAACAGCCCGGAATTTCAGGTATTGCCTTAATATTATTTTTGGGGCATTTTTGGAAGGGACTCGGCGAGTTGGAGCCAGACTCGCCGAGTAGGACCACAGACTTGGTCGCGGGTTCGCGACTGGACTCGACGAGTCCAAATATGGACTCGGCAAGTCGACGCTGTTCAGCAGAAACCCTAGCCGTTTGGTTTTGGATCGTATATAACGCCTTTTAGGCCGTCATTGTCCATCTTTTGGCCGATTGAGAAGAACCTAAGCGTCTGTGGACATCTAGAGCAGGAGTGAAGGCTATTGGAACCTTGAAGAATTTGTTAGGCAAGAAGAGGAAGGGTTTTGGCCAAAGGAAGATCAAGGGGATCGAGTTCTGAGGTTTGGGGACACAGAGAGTACGTTTTTCAGGTAATACTTCGGATCATTCCTGTTATTTTGATGTGTACACGGATTTAGGGTTTATGAAACCCATTTGGTGATTAGATGGATTATTATGTTGTTACCCAAACGTTTATACCCCAGTAATAGGATGTTTAGAGGTCCAGAAAGTCCCATGATTGTGTATTTCGGGACCATACGTATTTCAGGAAGCAGTTGATCGACTGCATGGCATGGACTCGCCGAGTCCAATGAACAGACTCGGCGAGTAGCTTGAAGATTCACTGGGACTCGCCGAGTTGTTCTCCAGACTCGGCGAGCGGATTCGGGGTGGCCCCGCGATTCTTCCACGTGGATCTCGTCGAGCCAAGGGGGATACTCGACGAGTAAAAAGGGAACATCAGGGAAAGTTGGAGAGGACGTCTCGACTCGTCGAGTCACCTTTGCACTCGATGAGTCCGGTCCAGTTGACCGTTGACCGTTGACCAGAGTTAACCTGCATGTAATTTCTTGGGGTCAGTTGTCTTGAATGATAAGAGTATTAATAAGGGTATATGGTATTATAGGGAGTCTGCAGATCGGCGGATCGAGTGCGAGTGATTTCAAGAGTTGATAGTTTTCATTACCACGAGGTGAGTCTTCTCACTATACTACACCCGGAAGGGTTTGACTGTGAGACCGGAAGGTCGGATATGATATGTGTTATTTATGCTATAAATAGAAAGGTAGTTGCTATGCATGTTATGTGTGTTTATGGGCCGGAAGGCAATATGTTATGTGACAGAAAAGTCAGGTATGATATATGATACATGTGTTATATGTGTTAGAGTAAATGTATTATGTGATGTATATGTTTATGGGCCGGAAGGCAATACGTTATGGGCCGGAAGGCGATATGTTACGGGCCGGAAGACAATATGTTATGGGCCGGAAGGCGATTATTTTACGGGCCGGAAGGCGAAGTGTTATGGACCGGAAGGTCAGGGCCTGGAAGGGCGTATGTGTGTAAGTCGTATACTGGGGAACTCACTAAGCATTTATGCTTACAAGTTGTTATGTATGTGTTTCAGGTACTAGCGAGGACCGTGGGAAGGCGCCGGCATGATGCATACACACTGCTACTATTTGAGATCTTGGGGATTTTATATATGTATTTGATATGAAACATGGAATAAATACTATTGGTTGAATGAAATCACTTTATTTTAAATGAAAATTTTATTTGAAAATTTGCGTTGTTACAATTGGTATCAGAGCCTTGGTTTGAGGGATTCGGGTGTAACTGAACTCAAACCGAGGATTTGAGGAAAAATCTTTTAAAAATAATAAAGACATAAATTTTTATAAATGGTAAAGTGGTAAACAAGAACGGAGCAGTGTGTACGATCAGCCAGCGCCCGAACGGTAAAGATCCCCATAATACCTTACAATGTTATGTTATGCACTGAATTATGAATTGTTATGCATGCTAGAAGACTAGGTATTCATGATAGGACTAGAATGGCCTGTTTTGTGATGCCTTAGTCTAGGGAGTTTGCTTATATGAGATATTCGATAGCGTGCAGGTAGATAGTGCATACTAGAGGTAGAGTACTCACTATTCGGGGTTTGGGGAGGAAGATTTGGGACGAATACTAACATGGTGTGGTCGGTAGTATTGGGCCCGTACTACCGAAGATGCCGGGTCGGTGGAAGACCCAAGTAAGAATCCCTGGATATCGGAGACTGAGTAGGGTTGCGTAATCGATTACAATCGTACTTGATGGAGTCTCTGATAATTTTATGGTGTATTTCAGAGACATCATGGTTACCACACGTCATGGGGCGAGTTCGAGCAGTGTGAGCGATGAGGATATTCGTCAGATGATTCAGGAGGAGGTAGCTGCAGCGATCCGGGCTGAGATCCCGGAGATGTTTGGGTCTATTAAGACCACACTGATGGAGACGTTCGAGGAGCGGTACGCCGCACTGACTGAGGCTGCAGCCGCTGCCGCTACCGCAGCCGTGGCCGCTGCCAGGCCGCAAAGGGGCGATTCGTTGCTGTTCCGGGAATTCAGCAACACGAAACCCCCTGAGTTCGATGGGATGCAGGATCCGATTGCTGCGATGAGGTGGATCGCCGACATTGAGGGGTGCTTCTACACTTGCTCATGCCCGGAGCACCTGAGGGTACGGTTTGCCTTGAACCAGCTCCGTCTGGGAGCGAAGGATTGGTGGAAGTTCTTGACGGCGAACTTCACTCTGGCAGAGATTACAGCGGTGACATGGGAGAGGTTTACTGAGATGTTCAGGGACGAGTACGTTCCCCCAGTGGAGAGGGAACGATTGATTCAGGAGTTCTTGACCCTTAAGCAGGGTACTGATTCCGTTGCGGTGGTCACACGGAAGTTTCACGAGAGGGCGATGTTCTGCCCAGAGCTGGTGTCTACAGAGCAGTCACGGATGAGCCGGTATTTAGGCATTTTGAGGAGGGATATCCGGGAGTTTGTGTCAAACTCCACCTATCGTACTTTCACTGAGCTTTAGGCGAACGCCAGGAAGCGCGAGATCGAGTTGGAGACTCAAGCCAGGGAGGAGGCCGAGTCTCGGCAGGTGGACCGACGACCGGCTCAGTCTCTGCCGGCAGCCAAGCAGATCAAGTCCGCTGATTCGAGGATGGGAGGTCCGAAGGGCCGCACTTGTGGAAAGTGCGGCAAGGGTCATGAGGGGGCGTGTCGAGCTGGTGATTGCTACAAGTGTGGCAAGGAAGGACTTTTCTTGTGAACTCTATGCGCTGCGCCCGATGTTGTAGCAGGTACTTTTCTTGTGAACTCTATGCCTGCTCTAGTGTTATTTGATTCGGGTGCGAATAGATCCTTTGTATCTTTAGCTTTTAGTCAGCATATCAACATTAGTCGTGAGCCGTTAAGTCGGCCTCTGAGCGTTTCTATAGCGGCCGAGAGGGTGGTTTGTGCCATGGATGTTCTTCGGGTGTAACAGCCCGGAATTTCAGGTATTTCTTTAAATTATTTTTGGGGCACATTTAGGAGGGGACTCGGCGAGTTGGTGCCTGACTCGCCGAGTAGGACCACGGTCTTGGTCACAGATACGCGACTGGACTCGACGAGTCCAATAGGGACTCGGCGAGTCGACGCTGTTCAGATGAAACCCTAGCCGTTTTGATTCTGAATCGTATATAATGTCTTTAGGGCCGTCATGTCTCGTCTTTTGGCCGATTGAAGATATCTTAGGAGTCTGTGGGCATCTGGAGCAAGGGTGAGGGCTAGTGGAAGCTTGAAGAGGTTGTTAGACAAGGAAAGGCAAGGTGGTGATCAAAGGAGGTTCAAGGGGTCGAGTTCTGAAGGTTGGGGACACAGGGAACACGTTTCCAGGTAATCTTCGGATCATATCTGTAGCTTTTACGTTGTATGCGAATTTAGAGTTTAGGAAACCCATTTAAGGAATTGATAGATGATAGTGTTGTTACAAGTGTTTAAACCCCTGTAATAGTATATGTGAAGGTCCAGGAAGCCCCATATCTATATATTACGGAATCATGCGAGTTACAGGAGGCAGCGGATTGACTGCATGGCGAGGACTCGCCGAGTCCAATGATCAGACTCGGCGAGTAGCTTGAAGATTCACTAGAACTCGCCGAGTTGTTCTTCAGACTCGGCGAGTAGCTTGAAGACCTACTGGAACTCGTCGAGTCGTTCTTTAGACTCGGCGAGTGGAGTCGGGGTGTCTAGACTCGCCGAGTTGCCTTTGCACTCGACGAGTCCGGTCAAGTTGACCGTTGACCTGTATGTAATTTAGTAGGGTCAGTTGTCTTGTTTGATAAGATCATTAATAAAGGTATGTGGTATTATAGGGAGCCTGCGGATTAGCGGATCGAGTGCGAGTAGCTCGAAGGGTTTATAGCTTGCATACTACGAGGTGAGTCTCCTCACTATACTTCACCCGTAAGGGTTTGATTGCGTGACCGGAAGGTTGTATATATTATATTTATGCTATGTCTAGAGAGGTAGATGCTTTATATGTGATGTATGCTTATATGTGATGTATGCTTATACGGGCCGGAAGGCGTGACTTTATGTGATAGAAAGAACGGTATGATGTATGACTTATGTGTTATGTGTGATATGTTATATGTGTTTTGTTTTATACTAATATGGGCCGGAAGGCAAAATGCTATGGGCCGGAAGGCAATGTAATACGGGCCGGAAGGCGATATGTTATGGGCCGGAAGGCGATTATGTTACGGGCCGGAAGGCAATGTTATGTGGACCGAAAGGTCCGGGCCGGAAGGCGTATGTGGGTAAGTCGTATACTGGGGAACTCACTAAGCATTTATGCTTACTAGTTGTGTTTTATGTTTTTCAGGCACTAGCGATGACCGTGGGAAGGTGCCGGCGTGACACGTACACACTGCCATTGTTGAAGATCTTGAGGATTTATTATTTATACTTTTGAAATAAACTTGGAATAAACTCTTTTGTCGAATAATGATGTTTTATTTTAAATGAAAATTTTATTTGAAAATTTGAGCTGTTACATCGGGGATGCGTACTAGAGATTTTCGGGGTTGCGTTTCCGATTGACCTAATTCCTATTGCGATGGGGGATGTCTGTGTCATCGTGGGCATAGACTGGTTGAGCCGATTCAGCGCTGTCATCGACTGTGAGCGCCAGCTGGTGACTATACGAGACCCTAGTGGGGGAGTTCTTACGGTGTACGGCGAGGGTACCCGTTCGGGATCAGCTTTTTGTTCGGCTGCTAGGGCGAGGCAATGCCTACAGCAGGGATGTAGAGGTTTTGTGGCGTATGTGATGGATACGCGGGAGGCTTCCGAGAGACCGAGGACAGTGAAGGAGGTTCCAGTGGTGCGTGAGTTTCCAGATGTTTTTTCCGAGGAGTTGTCGGGAGTACCTCCTGCGAGGCAAGTAGAGTTTGGTATCGATCTGATTCTGGGGGCTGCGCCTATTGCAAAGGTGCCTTATCGTCTTGCACCTCCAGAGATGCAAGAGTTGTCCTCGCAACTCCAGGAGTTGCTGGGGAAGGGATTTATTCGGCCGAGTAGCTCGCCGTGGGGAGCACCGATTTTGTTCGTCAAGAAGAAGGATGGTTCACACCGGATGTGCATTGATTACCGGGAGTTGAACAAGGTGACGGTCAAGAACCGCTATCCGTTACCTAGGATCGATGATCTATTCGATCAGTTGCAAGGGGCATCTTGGTTTTCCAAGATCGATTTGAGATCAGGGTACCATCAGGTAAGAGTGCGGGATGAGGACGTCCAGAAGACAGCATTCAAGATGCGGTATGGGCATTACGAGTTCGTGGTGATGCCTTTTGGGCTCACCAATGCCCCAGCAGTGTTCATGGACCTCATGAACAGGGTATGCAGGCCGATGCTGGATCGGTCTGTGATTGTTTTTATCGACGACATCTTAGTGTATTCGCGAACTAGAGAGCAGCATGAGGGACATTTGAGGGAGGTCCTTGAGGTACTGAGGTCGGAGAAGCTATATGCAAAATTCTCCAAATGTGACTTCTGGTTGCGGGAGGTCCAATTTCATGGACATGTTGTTAATCAGGCAGGGATATTGGTCGATCCGGCCAAGGTGGAAGCAGTGATGAGTTGGGAGGCACCGAAGTCACCTTCCGAGATCAGGAGTTTCCTTGGGTTGGCGGGGTACTATCGGAGGTTTATTAGGGACTTCTCCAAGATCGCGGTACCGCTCACCAGATTGACCCGGAAGGGTGTTGTATTCACATGGGGACCCGAGCAACAGACTTCCTTCGAGACACTACGTCAGAGACTGTGCGAATCCCCGGTATTAGCCCTCCCGGAGGGGATGGAGGATTTTTTCGTATATTCCGACGCATCGATTTCGGGACTGGGTGCAGTGTTGATGCA
The DNA here is from genome assembly GCF_052625555.1 of Lactuca saligna. Classification (NCBI taxonomy): domain Eukaryota; kingdom Viridiplantae; phylum Streptophyta; class Magnoliopsida; order Asterales; family Asteraceae; genus Lactuca; species Lactuca saligna. The sequence continues at coordinate 88,244,898 of NC_136417.1, read as the reverse complement.
GAGAGGCCATGTGATAGCTTATGCATCGAGGCAATTAAAGCCTCACGAGGCGAGATATCCTACGCATGACTTAGAGTTGGGGGCAGTAGTGTTCGGTCTCAAGATTTGGCGTCACTACCTGTACGGGGTTCGTTGTACTATATACACGGACCATAAGAGTTTGAAGTATTTTATGGATCAACCCAACCTAAATATGCGTCAGAGGAGATGGTTGGACGTGGTTAAGGATTATGACTGTGAGATCCTATACCACCCAGGCAAGGCTAACGTGGTAGCCGATGCATTGAGTCGTAGGGTGGAGAGCACTCCATTGCGAGACGTATGTCTGAGACTGACGGTGATGTCTCCAGTATTAAATGCTATTCGTGGGGCACAGGCCGAGGTTGTGATATCCGAGATGTAGAAGAAAGAGCTGGTCGTTGGGTTAATTTCAGAGTTCGTTAAGGATGGACGACGACTTCTGACGTTTCAGGGTCGGATTTGGGTACCATTCGTGGGCGGTACGCATGCTACTTTGATGGAGGAGGCTCATAGATCGAAATTCTCGATCCATCCCGGTGCTACGAAGATGTATTTAGACTTGAGGAAGGAATATTGGTGGCCTTGTAGAGAGATGTCGCTTGGTTCGTTGAGAGGTGTTTGACCTGCCGTAGGGTTAAGGCCGAGCACCAGAGACCGCATGGTAAGTTGCAGCCCTTGGAGATTCCTGAGTGGAAGTGGGAACAGATTACTATGGATTTCATCACCAAATTGCCGAGAACTGCCAGGGGAGTCGATGCAATTTGGGTGATTGTGGATAGATTGACGAAGAGTGCACACTTCCTTGCCATTAGCGAGAGTTCATCAGCGGAGAAGTTGGCGGAGTTATACGTGAGAGAGGTAGTACCTCGACATGGAGTGCCGATCTCGATTGTTTCAGACCGTGATGTATGCTTCACTTCCAGGTTCTGGAAGAAATTCCATGAGGAGCTGGGTACTAAACTGCATTTTAGTACCGCATACCATCCCCAGACAGACGGTCAGAGCGAGCGGACGATTCAGACATTGGAAGACATGCTTAGAGCGTGTATGTTAGACTTCAGGGGTAGCTGGGATGCGCATTTACCCTTGGCTGAGTTTTCCTACAACAACAGCCACCATTCGAGCATTGGTATGCCACCTTTTGAGTTGTTGTATGGTAGGAGGTGTCGGACTCCCATTTGCTGGGGAGAGGTGGGACAGAGAGTGATGGGCAGTACAGAGATCGTACTCCAGACGACAAAGCAGATTCAGCAGGTTAGGCAGAGGTTATTGACCGCCCAGAGCCGACAGAAGAGTTATGCGGACAGACGCCGGTCCGAGCTGGAATTCCAGGTTGGCGACTTCGTTCTCCTGAAGGTTTCTCCTTGGAAGGGAGTGATCCGGTTTAGAAAGAGGGGCAAGTTGGGGCCCCGTTTCATAGGTCCATTTCGTGTAATTACAAGGGTAGGTCGGGTAGCTTATCGGTTGGAGTTGCCAGCAGAGTTGGGACAGATTCACAATACCTTTCACGTATCACAGTTGAGGAAGTGTATAGCCGATGAATCGGCAGTGGTTCCGTTAGAGGATATTCAGGTGGATGCGAGCCTGAATTACGCCGAGAGACCGGTAGCTATCAGGGATCGGAAGATCAAGGTTCTGCGGAACAAGGAAGTACCTCTGGTGTTGGTTCAGTGGCAACATCGGAAAGGATCGGAGATGACTTGGGAGCCGGAGCGTGAGATGCGGGAGCAACATCCGGAGTCATTCGCAGAGTGAGACTTCGAGGGCGAAGTCTAGTTCTAGTGGGGGAGAGTTGTAACAGCCCGGAATTTCAGGTATTGCCTTAATATTATTTTTGGGGCATTTTTGGAAGGGACTCGGCGAGTTGGAGCCAGACTCGCCGAGTAGGACCACAGACTAGGTCGCGGGTTCGCGACTGGACTCGACGAGTCCAGATATGGACTCGGCGAGTCGACGCTGTTCAGCAGAAACCCTAGCCGTTTGGTTTTGGATCGTATATAACGCCTTTTAGGCCGTCATTGTCCGTCTTTTGGCCGATTGAGAAGAACCTAAGCGTCTGTGGACATCTAGAGCAGGAGTGAAGGCTATTGGAACCTTGAAGAATTTGTTAGGCAAGAAGAGGAAGGGTTTTGGCCAAAGGAAGATCAAGGGGATCGAGTTCTGAGGTTTGGGGACACAGAGAGTACGTTTTTCAGGTAATACTTTGGATCATTCCTGTTATTTTGATGTGTACACGGATTTAGGGTTTATGAAACCCATTTGGTGATTAGATGGATTATTATGTTGTTACCCAAACGTTTATACCCCAGTAATAGGATGTTTAGAGGTCCAGAAAGTCCCATGATTGTGTATTTCGGGACCATACGTATTTCAGGAAGCAGTTGATCGACTGCATGGCATGGACTCGCCGAGTCCAATGAACAGACTCGGCGAGTAGCTTGAAGATTCACTGGGACTCGCCGAGTTGTTCTTCAGACTCGGCGAGTGGAGTCCGGGTGGCCCCGCGATTCTTCCACGTGGATCTCATCGAGCCAAGGGGGATACTCGACGAGTAGAAAGGGAACATCAGGGAAAGTTGGAGAGGACGTCTCGACTCGTCGAGTCACCTTTGCACTCGACGAGTCCGGTCCAGTTAACCGTTGACCGTTAACCAGAGTTGACCTGCATGTAATTTCTTGGGGTCAGTTGTCTTGAATGATAAGAGTATTAATAAGGGTATATGGTATTATAGGGAGTCTGCAGATCGGCGGATCGAGTGCGAGTGATTTCAAGAGTTGATAGTTTTCATTACCACGAGGTGAGTCTTCTCACTATACTACACCCGGAAGGGTTTGACTGTGAGACCGGAAGGTCGGATATGATATGTGTTATTTATGCTATAAATAGAAAGGTAGTTGCTATGCATGCTATGTGTGTTTATGGGCCGGAAGGCAATATGTTATGTGACAGAAAAGTCAGGTATGATATATGATACATGTGTTATATGTGTTAGAGTAAATGTATTATGTGCTGTATATGTTTATGGGCCGGAAGGCAATACGTTATGGGCCGGAAGGCGATATGTTACGGGCCGGAAGGGAATATGTTATGGGCCGGAAGGCGATTATTTTACGAGCCGGAAGGCGAAGTGTTGTGGACCGGAAGGTCAGGGCCTGGAAGGGCGTATATGTGTAAGTCGTATACTGGGGAACTCACTAAGCATTTATGCTTACAAGTTGTTATGTATGTGTTTCAGGTACTAGCGAGGACCGTGGGAAGGCGCCGGCATGATGCATACACACTGCTGCTATTTGAGATCTTGGGGATTTTATATATGTATTTGATATGAAACATGGAATAAATACTATTGGTTGAATGAAATCACTTTATTTTAAATGAAAATTTTATTTGAAAATTTGCGTTGTTACACTAGTTTTTTTTCTTTTTACATTCTTAGCTAGGTTGTTGAGTTTATTGAGTACCGTACTAATTTTGAAGAAGATGAGAAGAAACAAGCTAAAGCATTGAAGATTACTTGCAACCTTAATAATGCAGCATGCCAAATGAAACTAAAGGATTACAAACAGGTTGAGAAGCTTTGCACCAAGGTTAGATACAAATAAATAATCCAACTTGCAATTTTCTTTTATTTTAATATTTATTTTATATGGTGTTTAAAAGTTGTTAATTAATAATGGGGAATAAAAACATGATTACCACAAGTGTTAGAACTAGAGAGTACAAATGTAAAGGCTTTGTATAGAAGAGCTCAAGCTTACATCAATGTACCGCAAGCTTACATCAATGTACCTGATGTTGATCTTGCTGATATATATATATATATATATATATATATATATATATATATATATATATATATATATATATATATATATATATATATATATAACCTTAAAATTGACCTAAATAATAAGAAGGAATCATGTTTTTGATACTTGGTAATTTATTTAAAGCTTATAGCAAGTGATGAATATGGTTTTAATCGAACAAAAAGTAGGTTACTATTTCTTGTTATTTTTTCTTTTTTAGTTAATATGTAAATTGTTGGAGCAGGTTTTTGAAAGTTAAGGTGCAGCTGAGGCTGCATTATCTGTGTTTTTTGAGTATTTTGCTACAACATTAGGATCTCAGGAACAGTTAGCAATTGCAGAATTTGGTGAATCTTTATTGATTATTCCAAAGGTTTTGTGTGATGATTCGAATCATTTTCTATTAATGTTAGCCCGATTCCGTTAATAAATTTTGAATTTAATTTAAATCCCGTCAAATTCTATGATTTGAAAAATCATTTAAGTTATATAATTGAATTTTATTTTATGAGTCGGAACTAAAATCGTACGAAAAACCCGAGTTTCCTTCGAAAAATCAGCAGTTTTCGGCCTGACCGGTGTTCATGGCCATGAACCTGATCACGGCCGTAAACCTGTTTACGGTCGTAAACTAGTTCACGGCTGGTGGACCCCACCACCGACCAGGAACCCCCCCTATATATACGTGATTCCTACCATCATTTATACTTTTCTGGCCGAAAACTCCTCCCTTCTCTCTCTAACTTCTCAACCTGAAACACCAAAATACCCTCTTTTCTTCCAAAAATCATCAAGAATCATCTTTAGGCGTTATTGTGGAACATCTAAAACGCGTTTTTTGTCGGATCAAGCATCATTGTTCTTGATTTCACGGTCGTAAGCCCTTCAAAAATTCATATTTCCTTCAAGAACACAGTTCACGGTTGTAAACCCTTCAAGTGGCAGTTCACAGCCATAAATAAGTTCACGACTATAAACCTCTTTATGGCAGCAAACCCTCCCCAAGTGGTGAACTTGACTGAAAACCTGCTTTTCCCGATTCAATCAAGTTCCAGTAACATTCCTTAATCGAAATCAGGTGTTTTTCTAACACTATGTCTAACGAAATCGCTAATTTAGATGCATATTATGTATTTAATTGTTATTAGGATTCCGTTAAGTGATGGATACATCAACTCAATGGTCATCATTTCCAGATTCGTTGATTCGACGCTTGCACACGACTAACTGTGAGTTCATACCCCTATGTTTTTATGGTTTTTAACGTTTTCAGGGACGGGGATACAAGCCAAACACAAATGATTTTGTGAATTAATACAAAAGGATTTCAACAAGTTTAAAAACTTATGCAATTGATACAGTCAAACGATTTCCACATTTATAAATTTTTTAGATATTTTATCCCGTTTGTAACATGTTGAGCATAAGGGATGCTTTCAAGTTGAATAATAATTGCATGGTTTTAAAAAAAAATCACGAACCAAGTGCATAACATTATAGGCAAACTATAATGGGTAAAGTTTGGGGAATTCATTACACAGTTTTTACCAAATTCAAACTATATACATGGACAAACATATAAACTATGACAACTTTAGTTTATGATTCACTATTACATTCGAATAACAAGAGTATAACACTAAATAATTACTTAAGTATAATTATTAATACTCTACCAAATATACAAACGGTTTTAAATATGAGAAAACAATACAAAACTACACGTAAACTAGTTAATATAGGATTGTGAGACAACTCTTCAACTGTACCCTTTGGAGTATTGGTAAAATCCTCAACGTTTAGTGTAACCAAAGTCTCCTAGAGAGAGAGTGTGATATTTGTGAATAGATCTATTTGGGACTAACAATCCCACACCTAAACCGCTAGCTAAACTTAGGCAGGCATGCCTGGAGTGACAAATATCATACTGCACGGCGCCTAAAGAACGTCACTGAGGTCATCAGTCATATGAAGCATGGTTATACGACTCACAATAGTATAAACTACCCTTTGTTTATAGGATTTCATTCTTCATTATTTTTATTTTTATTAAAAGAACTACTATACATTACGTTGGAGGATTCCAGGGATACAATACTCGGTTTTATTATAAATAATAAAACTACTAAACATACTGGTGGTGACCAGTATTTTCAATAAGAACATACAATACTTACTAGTAGTAACCAGGGTTTTCATACAAAAGGTTTTCATTCAAAACAAAGATATACGATACAGCTGGTGGTAGCCAGGCATACAAATTATTACTTGATATACAACTCAGAACACAGTAACAAGTATATATGTAAGAAAATATTGAATTTTCTTGGGAAAATACACATACATTTTTTAGATTCATTGACAGGTCTTTCATTACCAAAACATTTTATGAACTCACCAGCTTTATGCTGATACTCTTTCAAAATCGCTTGTATTCTCAGGAAATCAATAGACATGTACTTCCGCAACATTTTGAGCAGTGTTGTAAAACTCACCCAGTTGGCCGATTACTCACCCGAGTACTCGCTACTCGGCCTCTTACCGAGGCGAGTTACGGAATCTGAGTACTCCTCAATCAGCCACTTATTAAAGCGAGCAATGTTGTAAAACTCGGACAACTCGTTGATTAATATGTATAATATATTTAATGATTTGTTATTTAACAAACACACTTGTGATTATTATTGTATAGATATCCAAAATTTTCAGTAATTATTCATGAAGTGAGATCATTATGTGTTTCTCAGTTTTTGTGAACTCATATATATCTAAGTTTGTTATATATTTCAATAAAGTATTGTTTTTAACTTATGATTTTGAGATATATAATTTCCTTAAAAATATTTCTACATGAATTACTGAATCCGAGTACTCCCCAAGTACTCGCGAGTATTCCCGAGTACTCGCTACTCGGTAGTCGGCTGAATAGGTGCCAAGTAGCGAGTTCTACAAACATGATTTTGAGAAGACGAAGCATATAAAGACACGTTTTTACATATTTTGCTATACTTTTGATGTACACAAACAATGAATCAAACAGATGTAAATATTCATATATTAATGTAATGGTTGTGTTTACTTTGATTACTATGATGTAATTGTTGTGATACTATACATGATATCCTCCACACCAGAACGTTTTTGTCGTTTCGGTTTGGGGTGTGACATTTTGTTTATTTTTAAAAATTATTTTATTTTAATTGATGAGCTCCCTAATACGTTTTGTGCTAAGATTTTGAGATACCGAAACTTGCAGAAAATAGCAACATTATTTCCTCTTTTTTGCTAATATAGGCAATGCACTTTGTTTTTCTATCCATTATACCAAAATACATGTATTCATTTTCCTATAATAGCAACATTACTGATAATATATAGAAATACATTACTCATAATAGTAACCTACATAAATATCCTTTACACATAATAGCAACATATTTACATTTCTTTATGAATAATAGAAATATGTAAAAAGTAATGTTTAGTGCCCTTATTGGTCACAAAATGTAAGTGAATTTCTATTATAGATAAAAACAAGTATATGACATCGCTATTATCATTAAAAAATAAAGTATGGTGCCCATTTTGGAAGTGAGAGAAAAGTACATTATGATTCTTTGTAACTGGCCCACCTACCTATTCATTTCCCAATTAAAACTCACATACAAACAATATATAATTTTTCTCAAAATAGTATGGTATGTAAATGGGTTTATAAAATTTTATGTAGTTTTCAATGTTTTTAATTATTGGTAGCTAGGTTGGTTATTTCTCTTATGAAACAATGTGATATGTAGAGAAGAAAAAAAAATTTCATTCTTAAAGCCATGATAGGATGGCAGGAACCTTCCCAGGTGTCGGTATGCAAAAATAATCCCACATTAGTAAAAAAGAGAAACTATATGCTATCATATAATGTAATGGGTAATTCCTTCTATCACCAATTCGTTTTAGAAAATGGAACCTCATTGTTCTTCTATGTTGAGCATCATTTGGTTAGTAGTAATCCTAACAAATGGTATCATAGCTACAACCGTATCCTGAATGATGTGGTCGGTGTAGGTTGTGTAATCCCCAATAATTCACAATCCAACGAACTTAATCCTAAAACCTTGTATTGAAAGTCTTTGCTGGTGTTCCAAGTCTGGGGAGCGTGCCCCAAGAGTATCGGTGGTATGAAAAAAGATTGGATCTGATGAATAGTTGTTGAAGGGGAGGCCAAGGAAGAAACTTGGGTTTTAAGGGAGGATTATTAGGAGGCAAATCTAAGCCCACGTCAATAAAAATATAAACTATATGCTAGCATATAAGACAATATGTAATCACTTCTATCATCGATTGGTTTTAGAAAATGGAACCTCATTGTTCTTCTATGTTTAGCTTGGTTGGGCTAGTAGTGATCCTAACACCAGGTACCACGTTCCTTTCTATATTGAACTTGGTTGGTTAATCAGATGTTTATGAATGTTTCATTATATAATCGCAAATGAATCTTATATGATATAATCAATGTCGAATAGCGGTATTTATTTCCCTAGAACTATGTATGTGTGTGTTTGTGTGTGTGTGTGTGTGTGTGTATATATATATATATATATATATATATATATATATATATATATATAAAGGTTCAAGTATTCTAACTAAGTATTGTGTGGATGTAGGAATAAATATAGGCCAATCATTCTAAAAGGGTAATTATGTAATGTCACATTTAATTAATATTTTTAAATTAATTTATTTGATATTTGTCCCAAATAAAATCCCTTTATATTAGGTAGCTATTTATAACACTACAAGAAAAAACGCGATTTTGGTAGGGAAGATTACTATGGAACGTATTTTCGTTGTTAATATGCAATGGATCGTGCTATGGAATGTCGTTCCATAGCAATGTTGCTACCACATTGTCTACGGGTTTTATTTCTGGTAGCGAGAGTGGACGTTGATAGGGAAAATGCTACCGACTCCATATATGTTGGTATTATGCTACCAATAGTTCTATGGAACAAAATTTCGTAGCAATTTTCCAACGACATTTGTTACCAAATCACTTTCCATTGTACTGCTGCTATGGAATTCATCATCGTGGTTACTATGCAACAGAGTTTGTGACAGAAACCAATTCAATGGAATTTGTAAGATATGGTTTGAATGAAATGTTTTTGAATTGATAATATGTGGCATAAACTAATGGATAAAAAATGTAAAAATGAATTATAAAGTTGATATTGCTGGCAAGCGTACTTGAACTTAAGCTTATGCTAGAAAAGGGTGCGGTTAAGCCAGTTATGCTAATCAAGTTGTGTATAATTTCTTAAAAACGTAGTATATAATGAAAAATTAATAACGAATTCATTACAAAGTTATTTTTAATTACATTAATCGGGCATGTTCAAGTATATATAATCTATGTAGATTATTTTCCTTAATAACTAATTCATTAAAAACTTATTTTTAATTACATTAACTATACTTAATCACAAACATAACACGGTTTTTTGCGTATACTTCATCCTACTCTAATAACATAGCAAGAAAAAATGACTAAAATGCCCTTTTAACATAACGATGTAAACACAAAACCAAAATAAAATTATAATAGTACTATATAACTTCATATATAATACAATAAGAATACTAATATTCAATGTCCATTCTATTATCAACCATTAATATTTTTAAGAAATATACAAAACCTACCATACTCTACATACCAACCACAAACCATGCAATATCTTTGTCGATCCTCATCCTCTTCATGGCCTATTGCCAATGCACCCTCAACAGAATGATGTGGGTCTTCACATTGGAACGTGATGTTATTCGTTGTAAGTCTATGAACAACATCAACAGCCTGCAACAACTCTTTGGCACTATCAACAACACCCGTGTACTCCCCATCATCCGAAACTGCCCAGCCAAAATAGGCATCAAGTAATTGTAAACATTCACATTAAAATATCCATCAATTAATCTAATGTACCCTTTTCAATAAAATAGTAAATATTATACAACACAACACAACTAAATACTAACCCCAAACTACAAACATGCCTTAATTAACTATATATATATATATATATATATATATATATATATATATATATATATATATATATACTAATCAAGTAACAACATCAAATAATTACTTATCAAGTAAATTACTATATATTCGTATATTAAACCAAAAGAATCTACTTAATTGTCATAATATGAAAGTAGATATCAACAAACTACTCATAAATTATACCAAACTCCCTAGAAAACCAAACTAAACAAGAATTCCATAAACAAATTTCACACATAAACACCCATTTGTATCCATTCACAAAAGCGTCTGACCCACTAACTGCAGACTTATGCAATGCAAAAGATCTATGGAAGCCATGGAAGTGTATATGTTTCCTCCCCTCCCTGTTTAAGTGGAGATGAACCTTAGAACAAGTTGCTCTAAGATTCGACTTACCATTTGCTCTGCAGTAAGCATTGTTCAACATGTCTAAAGTTTCCTGCTTCCTATGTCTCCCTTAAGCCATCAGCATCATTCCTAGGATAAATGTTGAATCCAAATGTCCCAATGCAGATGCTTCTTCAAGCATCGTTTTCCTTTCATGTTCAACTTCTAAGAAAAATAACTTCATCTGGTAAAAACATTAAACACATAATTTCTAGTTAAAGTTATGCAAAACAAGTAATAGATTGATTACTATTATGCATATATATATATATATATATATATATATATATATATATATATATATATATATATATATATGTATATATAGTTAGGTTCATATATAAACCTTAATTATTGTGTGAATGTGTGAACCAATGAGAATTTAGAAAAACAATAAATGATTAATTAAATAAGTAAAAGGTAATTTTGGAAGTTTAAATATGATTATTTACTAACCAAAAAATGAAGTCGTATATTTTCCTTAAATCATGGTTTCGGTTACAAGCATGCAAGAATACTAATTACTTTTTTGTTATTTATTAACTATTGTTTTTTATTGTATAGACCATGTTAATATTATTCTTAAAGAAGATTAGTTGTGGTCACTGTTAATGGATATTGATCCAAAAATTTTGAAACATAAAGAATTTTAGGCCTTGTATTCTTCAAGAATTATTGAATTCTCAAACAATTCCTCAATTATAACAAAGTAATCATGTTAAAGACTTTTTTATTCAAACTATTATTTTCGATAATATATGTTGTACTATACCATATTCTTAAAGAATACACAAACAATAATAAACAATATTGAAATACAATAATGAAGGTAGCACTCATTCTAAAAGAATATACTCCAATTGATGGTATTAAAAAATTTAATCATGCTAAATGATGAAATTATACTTAAAGAATTTAAATATGCAGAATATATTATATCGTATTTTTAAACGTACGGATAATATTAAACTTCTCTTTTTACAAAAATTAAATGTGGTTGCAATCGGCTACAAAAATTCATTCAGTACATTCTTTATTGAGAATTAATTAAAATATAAATTATGTCTTTATAATAATTATTTTTAATTTCTTATTAAAAAGAAATGTTTATGTGTGTTGTGTTCCATTGTAATAATTGTATACCATACAATCTTAGCCATATACACATCTAAATCTAATGGACCAAAACTTGTCATACACTCACACAATATATATCATTCACATTTAATCCTAACCCTATATATATATATATATATATATATATATATATATATATATATATATATATATATATATATATATATATATATATATATATATATATAACAACGTACCTATCCATTCCTGAATAGAATATTTGGGTTTCTCATCTCTATGCATTTATTGATTACTGCATGTTTCTGGTCAGACCAAACACGAAATCGTAATCCATCTAACTCCATATGTTTGTATACTTCATCCGTTTTTTCTGCCTCGTTGAACAATCTGCAACTGCAAACGAAACACAATATTCGCTCCATAATGTAAAGACAACTCAAATACACTTGTGAAATAGAATGATCAAAGGCAAAACATACACACTCTTCATCCTGAAAGCCTCGACTGCTAAAATTTTTGCCAAGTCGACTATTATTTTCTCCACCACTTTAAATGGCATGTTTGTTAGTGATTTCGTTGGATTTCTTGATTGATTATTAGAAGAAGTATTAGCTTCCATAATAATAAACATTCACTAAGATAACGATTCTTTGAAAATGATTTTAGGGTTTTTTTATTGTGGGAATTTTGAAATTGGGGTTGTTTGCAAGTGACTGAAATAAGAATCAAGAACTGAAAAAACATGTTTTGTCGGAAAACATTATGGCATCTAGAAGATGTTCCATTATAAAATGACCAAATTGTCCTAGTACATACAATGACTCGTATTTAATTACTAAGGGCAATTTTGTAAAATGTCATATTTAAAAGAAAAATCAATTTCTATTTTAATCATGGTTGTAAAAATCGCTCATCCGTCGCTCGGCGGTTGACTGGCGATAAGCGATTAATCAGACTCAGCAGGGATTAATCGGGGATCCTAAATTATTAATAAAATTAGTAAAAAAAAATTAATATTTCATACAAAATTAATTATTTGAAAATTTTAAATTTTAATAGACAACCGGCACAAATGATATATGTTAACCAATAACCCATATGTCATCCATATGTCAACCACGGACACCATAAGCAACTATCATGTTGACCAATGACCTATATTTCATCCATGGTACACCATAAGCAACTACCATGTTGACCAATGGCCCATATGTCATCCATGGACACCATAAGCAACTACCATCTTGACCAATGACTCGTATTTCATCCATGGTACACCATAAGCAACTACCATGTTGACCAATGGCCCATATGTCATCTATAGACACCATAAGCAACTACCATGTTAACCAATGACATGTATTTCATACATGGATACCATAATCAACTACCATGTTGACCAATGACCTGTATTTCATCCATGGGTGATACCATCACACCATAAGCAACTACCATGTTGACCAATGACCCATATTTCATCCATGGTACACCATAAGCAACTACCATGTTAACCAATCACCCGTATTTCATCTATGGTACACCATAAGCAACTACTATGTTGAGCAATGGCCCATATGGCATCCATGGACACAATAAGCAACTACCATCTTGACCAATGACCCGTATTTCATCCATGGTACACCATAAGCAATTACCATGTTGACCAATGGCCCATATGTCATCCATGGACAACATAAGCAACTACTATGTTGACCAATGACCCGTATTTCATCCATGGTACACCATAAGTAACTACCGTGTTGACTAATGACCTATATTTCATCCATGGGTGATACCATCACACCATAAGCAACTACCATGATGACCAATGACCCATATGTCCCCCATGAACACAATAATCGACTACCATGTTGACCAATGACCTGTATCTCATCCATGGACACCAGAACCAACTACCATATTGACCAATGGCCCATATGTCATCCATGGACACCATAAGAAACTACCATGTTGACCAATGACCCAAATTTCATCCATGGGTGATACCATCACACCATAAGCAACTACCATTTTGACCAATCACCCATATGTCCTCTATGGACACCATAATCGACTACCATGTTAAATAATGACCAGTATTTCATCCATGGACACCACAAAAAACTACTATGTTGACCAATAGCCCATATGTCATCCATATGTCATCCATGGACACCATAATCAACTACCATGTTGACCAATGACTCGTATTTCATCCATGGACACCACAAACCATTACCATGTGGTCCAATGGCCCATATGTCATCCATATGTCAACCATGGACACCATAAGCCATTACCATGTGGACCAATCAACAATATGTCATCCATGGACACAATAATCCACTACCATATCAACCAATGGCTCATATGTCATCCATAGACACCATAAGTCACTATCATATATATTGACATGACCCGTATGTCTTTCGTATATAAATTGTAGTTTAAACATAAAAGCATAAAGATGTATAGTTTATTAATGTTTAGCCCTCGTATATAATTTTAAGTTAAAATTATACTATGAACACATTGTTACTCTATGTTCTTTCTTGATGTTATTTATATGTATACACCCTATTTATCAATCTGTAACTACTTTAAGTAAATTTGAATTACTAAATATTTAGAGGTAATTAGCACAGTTCGAATTTTTTATTAACGGAGGTTAAAAGTATTTCACAATTTGTTTCCCTCCAACCTACGCACACTTATGTTGCATATTAGGGTAATTAAGTTTACCGATTAGAAATAGGGTTCACATTTTCTATAATCATCCTCTTTGGCGGCTTATTGATCGAAATCTTTGTCCATTATACGTTTGTGCACTGACTTTGGTGATATAGGTTGTCACTCGTCTAAAATTTATATTTATTTTATTTACTGGTGTCGTGATGATCGATCGTTTTTTGTTCTCTGATCATCTTCATGTAAATTGGTTTTGATTGTATTCAATAGTTTGAATGCAAAGTAATGCCTTCATATATAATTTATTTTTATTGTTTGTGTCAGAAAGATGTCAACCTCGTGTAGAATATATTTGTGTTGCATCTTGGGCTAAGAGTTTTGTAATCCAGATTGGGCCTGTCTATCCGTGTCTATCTAGAATAGTTACGTACTTATCTAGATTGATTGCTAGGGTTATAGTACGTATATATATATATATATACATACATATATATATATATATATATATATATATATATATATATATATATATGCATGCATGTATGCATATATTAACAGGTTTTCATTACGTTGATTTTTGTAACCCTAAATGCCTCTACAGATTGAAGTTCTTTATCGAGCTCTTCTGAGGTGTTATTTGCATTAATCATTCGACACATTCAGCGCAATACTTGTGTTCTTATTACATTCTTCTTTTTTATCTTGCTTAGAATCATACGATCCTAATAGAACTTTGTTCTAACAATTGGTATCAGAGCAGGAGACTGTGTGATCAATACACATTCCTTCTGTATACGTAATTCTTTAGGGTTTCCGCTTTTATCATATAAATAGAAGTCGTCGTCTTCATATCGACGATAACTCTATTTTTGATAAAACCCTAATCTCAAGTTTACAGGTTTGATTCTGAGCAACTCACCATGTCTCAAGAAGATTCACATACAAACCAAATTAACATCTCAAACAGCATCAGATCAACAACAAGAGTACCCATACTCTATACTCAAGACTACGAAGTATGGGCTCATCACTTTGAAGATTACGTGGTTGGATCAGAAGACAATGGCTATCTAATCTTTGAAGCTATCACTCTTGGACCGTTTCTAAATTCGGATACAAACACAATCATTAAGACGCAAAAAGATTACAACAAGTTGGTGACAGATGTTCAAAAGATGCCACAGGATGAGAAGGACAAGATCTTGTGTAACGTAAAAGCCATGCGGATGATAAGATTCACCCTGCAATCTGACACCTTTCGGCTTGTAGGTTCATGCACAACTGCTAAAGAGATATGGGATAGGCTGAAGGAACTTTACTCAACTGATGCAGATCTGGAACACTCCATTCAAACTCTGTTACTATAAGAATTTGGAGTTTTCGAACAGAAACCTGAAGAGAAGCTTGTACAGACCTTTGATCGGTTCAATCATCTCTTAAGTAAGATGATCAAGCATGGGATAGAGAGGAAGCTGATCGAGCAGAAATTAAAATTCATGAATGGGTTGGGACCAGAATGGATGGCAGTGGTTTCCACTATGAAGGCGCATGAACAGTTCAAATCGTACTCGCTGGTGAAACTAGTAGGGATACTGAAGTCCCATGAAAGTGTTGTAACTAAGGAAGCGAAAGTGGTCTCTAGTATGGGATCGTTGGCTCTTGTTTCTAAAGGAAAAAGTATTGCTGAAAAAGAAGAAGAAGAGTCTGACATGTCAGAGTGCAAGCTCACAAGTGAGGAATATGCCTTGATGATCACCAATCCAAAGAAATTCACAAGGAGAAAATTTCCCACCAACAAGAACCGAAACTGGCAGGGGAGCTACAGTTCTGAGAAGATGAAGGATGAACAGAAAGTATCCTCTCAAAAGGATGAAGAGAAAAAGGAAAAGACACTTGCAGGAGACTCTGGATACGACTGCAACTATTGTCACGGAAAAAACCATTTTGCCAAAGATTGCATGTTGAGAAAGATGGCTGAGAAGAGAGAGGGTGAAGATGATGAAGCGTATTATATGCGCAAATTACAAGAAGTAAAAAAGCAAAAGGCATCCAACAGCTCAATGAATGCCTTGATTGTACAGGAGAACGCTGAGGAAGATGAGTTCGGTGGCGTAGAAGTATGGTCAACCGACTCTGAAGACGAAGAGGTTAGAAGACCCACTCATGGAAAGGTGAATGTGGCAAAGAATGAAGGTTCGGGTGGAAAATGTTTTATCGTCACTACCGGTCCATCAACCGAGAGTGCAGATTCGGAACCGAACCTGACCGAAAATAAGTGCTTTGCGGCCAAGCCAGTGAGTAAGAAGATCAACGATTGCGATCGATTGATCAAAAAGGTACATTCTATTCTTGAGTCTCTTAAAATTTCAAAAACTGATTATCAAGAAGAATTAAATGAATTAAGCTCTAAATTCTCTAACCTAAGTAGTAGCCTCATGCAAACCCGCTTAGCAAATTCTAACCTAACTGATCAACTTGGCAGGGTGTCTTCAAAAAGTGAGGAGAGGAGAATCTGGATTGAGCTGAAGGAAGCAGAGTTAGTTAGGGCTAGGGATGAAAGTATTTATTTGCAAACAGACAATTTAAAGTTATTAAAACAAAGAAATGTTTTTTGTTCGATTGCTAAGCATATTTATACTAATATTGCTCAATTACATTTAAATTGTGAAATTGGTAAGAAAATTCATAAGATGATTTTGCCCTTTCTTGAATTTAAAGAAGATGAAGTTATAGCAGAATGCGAATCAGAAGTGTCCTCTGAAGAAACGTCAATGTCGTATAGGCTAGGTCTAGATAAGATAGAAAATTTCATTGATTTTAAGGAACACAAAAGTATGTTAAAAGATATCTTAGATGAAAATGATATGCTAAAGATTAAAACCGAAACTATACATACATTCGACTTGTCAAATGCTAAAATTGTTAAGGATAATAAAATAAACTTAGATAATTCGTCTGAATTTGATGCGGAAAGTGAGATGAGTGAAATCTCAGTAGAAGATGTGGTTTATTGTTCTAAGTTTATGAAAAATGAAACCGAGAGTGAAAAACCTCTAATATCAGAAAATTCGGTTGAGTTTGCTCGTCTGTCAAAAGAACAGAAACCAAAACTCAAGGAAAAAGCATTGGTTTATCAAAAGGTCCAGATCATGCCAAATCAGGTCTATGCTACGACTGGAGTCACTCAAAACCAGACGGCAGAATTAAGAACAATGGTTGATGAAGATAATGTTGTAGGTTGCAAAGACTATTTCTGGTCTGCTCCTATTGATAACGCAGATGAAACTGTGGGACTATCGGAGAAAACGACATGGAGAGTCAAGGGTCGATACATACCAGAACCTCTCAATAAACCCTCCAGTTTCGATATTCCAAGCACAAGTGGAACCAAGGATGTTCCTAAAGAACCGATGGTTGAACCTGTTGTTCCTATCAAGAGGGAAGAACCGAAAGTTCTGCTCAAGAGAGAGGAAGCACCGAAAGTTCAAACTAAGTCACCTGCAACCCACCAGAAACAGAAAGCAAAGACAAGCTTCAATATTCACAAATCTCATAAGGAGATGGCTGAACAGAAACGCCTGAGAAATCAAAGATATGCCACGAATCTGAATGAACGTAAAAGGCATTGGAATTCTCAAAATCCCAACTATGAGATTCCAAGGAAAGAATCCATGGACAAGGTAAAGGAAATGATGAAGGAAAACTTTAGTCCAAATTCCTATTACTCTATGTCCCAGAACCAAAAGTCTAGTTTCGGTCCTGAACCCACTTTCGGTCCTAAACCCACTTTCGATCCTCAACCCACTTTTGATCCTCGACCCACTTTCGGTCCTCGACCCACTTTCGGTCCTCGATCCAGATTCGGTCCTAAAACCAGATTCGATTCTAATCCTAGTTTTGGAACCACCAAGTCCAAAGATAAAACAACTTCTTTAAAGGACATCAAAGGAAAAGGAAAGCTGGTATCAGATTCTGAGAAGGAAAATAAGAAACCCTCTACTAAACCTAGGAATCAAACGAAAAACACTAAACCATCATAAGCAACACCAAATGATACACTAAAATTTAAAGAAGATAAATCAAAAATCAAGGTGTATACCATTAAAAGAAAACATCACACAACTCTAATTAAACAAACTTATTTGTTTGATGCTTCTGTTGTAATTCCTTTCTCTGTGAAAAACTCACAAGGACCCAAGAAAATTTGGGTTCCTAAATCTGCTTGAATGTACAGGTAATCAGTGACGAGCAGTTTGACGAAGAATGGTACATAGACAGTGGCTGCTCGCGTCACATGACAGGAAGGAAGGAGGAGCTAAGGGAGTTTCGGTCCCTGAAAGATGGTGGGTTTGTGATGTTTGGAAACAATTCCTATGGGACAATCAAAGGATACGACATGATAACTAATGGAGATTTCTCAATCAGAAAGGTGTCTTATGTGGAAGGATTGCAGCACAATATCATAAGTGTATCGCAATTAGTAGTGGGAAAAGGTTTGAAGGTATCATTCGATGATGAGGGATCTGAGATAATCGAAAAACAATCAAAGAAGGTTCTGCTAAAATCTGCGCGGAAGGGAGAGATGTACCCTCTAAATATTAATCCAATACAAGGGACACCAACTATCTGTCTTCTATCAAAGGCAAACACTAATGAAAGCTGGTTATGGCATCGACGACTATCACACCTAAATTTCAAAGATATCAACAAATTGGTGATTGGAGATCATGTTCGAGGCCTTCCTCTTCTCAAGTTCGATAAGGAGCATTTATGCGCAGCATGTGAAATGGCTAAGCAAAGCCGAAAAATCCACCCAACACGCATCAATACTAAGATAGTGGAAGCACTTGAACTGTTACATATTGATTTGTGTGGACCTTCTGCTATAGAGAGCATCGGTGAAAGTAAGTACATTCTTGTTATTGTAGATGACTTTTCCCGCTTCACTTGGGTTTTCTTTCTTAAACAGAAATCCGATGCAACTCCCAAGCTGAAGGTGTTCATTAAGCAAGTAGAAGTGCAATTAGGGAAGATAGTCAGAAACATCAGAAGTGATAATGGACTAGAATTCAAGAACAAGGACTTTGAAGACTTTCTGGCTGATAAGGGGATAACTCACAATTTTTCGGCCCCCTATACACCACAACAGAATGGGATCGTTGAAAGACGAAACCATTCTCTATGTGAAGGAGCCGGAACCATGCTCAGTTACGCTTCTCTGCCATTATACTTATGGGCTGATGCCATCGCTACTGCTTGTTATACTCAGAATCGGTCTCTGCTTAACAAAAGATTCTCCATAACTCCTTATGAGATCTTAAATAATAGGAAACCGAATGTCAAATTTTTCCATATTTTTCGGTTCAAGATGCTTTATTTTTAACTCTAAAGAGAACCGAAACAAGTTTGATGTTAAAGCTGATGAAGGCATATTTATGGGTTACTCTCTGTCATCAAAAGCATATAGGGTGCTGAATAAGCGTTCCAAAAAAATTGAAGAAATTTATTATGTTACTTTTGATGACAATTATATGAAGAAGGTTCAAAGGACTGACAATGCTTCAGGAGACATATTCCCAGAATCTGGACAGGTCTCGGTTCCAATATCCAACCTGTTTGAGGAATACATTCGGTTGTTCGATGAACCAGAAAAAGCAATTCATTCGGAGGCAACAGCAGCAGACAACAAAGTAGATAATCTCAAGAAGGTCATAGACAAGGCCACTAAAGAAATGGAAAGTAAACCACCAATTCCTATTTCATCCAAAGGCTCTCCAAGTAAAGCTTCAACCTTCCAGGGGGAGAGCTCAACCACTCCACAGACAACTAAAGTTTCTGTTGAGGGGGAGAATCCAAGTTCATCCCCAACATCTAAAAGTATCGATGATAGGATACAACTGATCCAAAACTCACAAGTGAAAATCCAATTGAGGGGGAGACACCCACTTCAACAAGCAATACAAACTCTGATGATGACAAAGACTTCACTTCTCCAGTCGAGGGGGAGAAGGAAATAGTAAGTGATAGTTCAACTGACGATAGCGAAGGTGATCCGTCAAATGTTGAAATAGAAGTAGAAGCTGAATTACATCCAGAATATGATCCAAGATATCCTCCATTAGTAAAATGGACAAAGGACCATCCCAAAGAGCAAATTATTGGTGAAACTTCCAAAAATGTTCTTACTCGGTCTCAACTGAATGTGAAACAAACTGCATTATTATCTAAAATTGAATTTTGTATGTTTAATTCGTTTATCTCCAAGATAGAGTCGAAAACTATCAGTGATGCACTTAATCATTCTGATTGGGTTCAAGCTATGCAGGATGAGCTCAACGAGTTCGAACGCAACAGAGTTTGGAGGTTGATTCCCACACCGAAAGATGCCTCTGTTGTCGGCCTAAAATGGGTGTTTAGGAATAAGCTGGACAAGGAGGGGAATGTCATTCGTAACAAGGCTCGGCTGGTAGTAAAAGGTTATTGTCAAGAAGAAGGGATAGATTATGAAGTAACCTTTGCTCCAGTAGCAAGGTTGGAATCTGTTAGAATCTTTCTTGCATACGCTGCTCACAAGAATTTCGAAGTCTTCCAAATGGATGTCAAATGCGCTTTCTTGAATGGAGAATTAGAAGAAACCATCTATGTTGAACAACCGCCTGGTTTTGTGAATAAAAGACACCCGATCACTGCTATGTGTTGGATAAAGCCGTCTATGGGCTAAAACAAGCACCGAGAGCCTGGTATGAAACACTAACTCGCTTCTTAAAAATGTCAAAATTTAAACAAGGTTCGGTTGACCCAACCTTCTTTCGTAAGAAGGAAGGCGAGCATTTGATGATTGTTCAGATTTATGTTGATGATATCATCTTCGGCTCCACGAATCCCAGCTTAACAACTGAATTCAGGAAGTTGATGGAGACTAAATTTGAAATGAGCGCAATGGGTCCAATTAACTTTTTCCTTGGTTTAAATATTAGACAGGGACCAAAAGGTATTTTTATAAACCAAGAGGCATACACCAAGAACTTACTAACGAAATTTGGAATGAAGGGTGATTCAAAAGTGAAGGTTCCTATGGCATTCGGCACTAAACTAATCCTATCTCTGGAGAAACCTGCTGTGGACATAACACTTTATCGACAAATGATAGGGTCTCTTATGTATCTGACAGCTAGTAGACCAGATATTATGTTTTCTGTTTGTTACTGTTCCAGGTTTTAAGCCAATCCAAGAGAACCTCATATACTTGTTGTGAAGAATATTTTTCGATATCTGAAGAAAACTTCATCTCTCGGTCTTTGGTACCCTACTAAATCAGGATTCTTCATTCAAGCCTTTTCTAATGCTGATTTAGGAGGATGTGGACTGGACAGAAAAAGTACTACAGGTGGATGCCAATTTCTTGATGGAAAACTTGTGAGTTGGCAATCCAATAAACAAACCTATGTTTCATTTGTTGGGTTTTAGCCATAAGAACTTTCCTATGTGCGCATGCAAAACCCTATTGCTTGGATCTAGGCTTTCTATCAAACATGCTTTTGAATCCAAGACTTCTAATGGCTAATTAGGTTAAACAACAACATTAATACAGATCTAGAATCATACCTTTGAGTTCCTTGTTGATCTTCTTGTCTTGGAGCTTCTAGAGTCACAATTGTCACTCCTCTAATGGCTTACAAACACCAATAGCAAGCAAGATGATTTAGGAGAGAGGAGAGGGGATGGAATTCGGCCAGAGGTTCCTTGCTTTAGGTTCTGAAAGGTTGTACACGAATTCCACATCCCAAGGGCCTATTTATACCTTTAGACTCCTTAAGGGTTTCACCCTAAACCCTAATTGGATAATCTTCACTTAAGGCTATCCAAATCCATTCCATAGATATCCTTATGGACTATTTTGAGCTATCCTAAAGCTCTTAGAAACCGTCCAAAGTCCATCCTAATGGATTTATAGTCCAAAGTCTAACTATCAAACAATTGACAGTTTATACCCTCTTATTCAATTAATCTCTTTAAGTCACCAAATTAATACCAATTAATTTATGACTTATATTAATCAAATAGCTAAATATTATTCCTTATAATATTTACTCTCTCTTAACAAAGCATCCTTCAAGTTGCTATGGTGAAGGTAACCCAAAAGGACCATGCACCACCGAATATAGTTATAGCCTTAGACACTATTCCAACAGTCTCCCACTTGGATAAGTCTAGTAACTATACAAGTATAATACGGTTTGCAATCGTAGCTCTCAAAGACGCTGTCAACTCTGATCTAATCAATCTTGTCCTTTAGATAAGGGATCGTACAGTCCTCTGTTAGATATCATGCTGACAATCCTATGGAATGGTTAGTCTAGCATTTAGATTTCTCGATCTTCGATTTATTTGACATAGAACTTAATCGAACACATCAATTCAGTTCTGACCGGGCCCGGCACATAAGTCAAATCAAATCATCGAGTGGCCAAGATATCTCTTGTACCCTCTTAGGATAAAATTTACAGATAAACTTCGACTTATATGCATTCACTTATTCATTAACCAACTATACACAACAATGCGTTTTATAACATCAAGTTACTGATGCGTTTTCGCATTATCAATGCACAATCAATTAACAAATAATAAACCATATATCTAGGTTTTAAGACCATATGATATTATCGTCTTGCGATCACCTTTTATATCGTATTCCATAAGGTGATTCTAGCAAGCGCGGGTTTATTCCAATGCTCAAAACCAGTTCATAAGCACTCATGAACGTTGCAGCAACTCTTGCTATGTCTAACACCATTTAGACACTCTACACACCAATTCACGACAATCTTCATTCATATCTACTCCCAACATATGAACGATTGTGGACCATTTGAATAATTCGATTATTCCTAATAAACTCAATTATTCTGGAAGTCAAAACATGCAAAGTGAAACAATAGTTAAACAACTAACATGTGATAGTAACTTTACTCATAAATAAAACTTCTTTATTTAATCATCAAATGTTAATTACATTTATCTATTATACGTTTCTAATACAATCTATGCTAATATCATCCTTCAGCCCAATACTCCTAGCATGATGTAAGTGCTTAACCCTACTCAGTCCCTTCGTAAGCGGATCTGCTGGGTTATCTTCTGATGATATCCTCTTCACTACGAGTTGTCCTTCTTCTACACGATGTCTAATGAAGTGATATTTTCTGTCGATATGTCGAGATCTACCATGATCCCTCGGTTCCTTGGTCAAGGCAACCGCACCTTCGTTATCACAGAAAATCTCCATAGGCTCCTTTATGGCCGGCACAACTCCAAGATCACCGATGAAGTTCTTCAGCCATATTGCCTCCTTCGACGCTTCGCTCGCTGCGATGTACTCTGATTCGCACGTTGAATCAGCTACGGTTTCCTGCTTGGAACTTTTCCATGTCACTGCTCCTCCATTTAGGGTAAAGACCCAGCCCGACTGCGAACGATAGTTGTCCCTGTCAGTTTGAAAGCTGGCGTCACTATACCCTCGCACCTTCAAGTCATCACTCCCTCCAAGGACTAAGAACCATTCTTTCGTTCTCCGAAGGTACTTAAGGATGTTCTTCACCGCAATCCAATGTGCTTTGCCAGGGTTCCCTTGATATCTGCTAACCATGCTCAAAGCGAAGGCTACATCAGGGCGAGTACAAGTCATAGCGTACATGATTGAGCCAACTGCGGAAGCGTATGGTACTCGGCTCATTTCTGCTATCTCAGCTTCGGTACTCGGACTTTGAGTCTTACTCAACTTGGCATTTCCTTGTATCGGTAGTTCTCCCTTCTTTGAGTTTTCCATACTAAAACGTTTTAGTACCTTCTCCAAGTAAGTATTCTGACTAAGTCCAATTAGTCTCTTACTTCTATCTCTTACTATCCTTATTCCCAAAATGTAAGAAGCCTCTCCGAGGTCCTTCATAGCGAAGCACTTCCCGAGCCAGGACTTAACCTCCTGCAGAGTCGGGATGTCGTTTCCTATGAGTAATATGTCATCGACATATGGAACGAGGAAGCTTACTATACTCCCACTGGCTTTGACATATACACAAGATTCGTCTTCGCTTCGTACAAATCCAAACTCTTTGACCTTCTCATCGAAGCAAAGATTCCATCTGCAAGATGCTTGCTTAAGTCCATAAATGGACTTCTCAAGCTTACACACTCTATTTGGATGCTTCGGATCCACAAACCCTTCTGGCTGAGCCATGTAAACATCCTCAGCCAACTTTCCGTTAAGGAAAGCGGTCTTGACATCCATTTTCCAAATCTCATAATCATAAAATGCGGCAATAGCTAGCATCACTCTAATAGATTTAATCTACGCAACTGGTGAGAAGGTCTCATCATAGTCAACTCCGGGAGTTTGAGTAAAGCCCTTCGCAACCAATCGCGCTTTGTATGTGTGTACGTTCCCATCCACGTCGGTCTTCTTCTTGAAGATCCACTTGCACCCTACGGTCTTACGTTCGGGCACGTAATCAACCAAATTCCAAACTTGGTTATCGTACATGGATTGGATCTCGCTATCCATCGCCTCTTTCCATTTCGCAGACTCCGGGCCTGCCATGGCTTCCTTATAGCTATTAGGTTCATCAAGATTTACTAGTGTACCATCACTAATATACGTGTCCCCTTCGGTAGTAATATGAAAACCATAAAACTGGGGTTGAACTCTAAATCTATCGGAACGTCTAAGAGGTAAGGATTCGTCAATCGGTTCAACCGGAGTTTCCTCCTCAGGTTGAACGCCAGCGGTGGAGGTTCCTTCATCTATCGATTCTTGAATCTCTTCAAGTTCGATTTGCCTCCCACTGTCTCCTTGGCTTATGAGTTCTCGCTCTCGGAAAACTCCTCTCCTCGCAACAAAGATAACATTATCTTTCGGTCTATAGAAGAGATATCCAAAGGAAGTTTGCGGGTAGCCGATGAAAATACATCGCTCACTTCGAGGTTCAAGCTTGTCGTGAGTATCTCGTCTTACGAAAGCCTCGCAACCCCAAACCTTGATATGTGCCAACGAGGGAGCTTTCCCTGTCCACATCTCGTGAGGTGTTTTGGCAACCTTCTTGGTAGGGACTCGGTTAAGGATATGGGCGGCAGTCTCTAAGGTATACCCCAAAAGAAGATAGGTAGTGAAGCACGACTCATCATAGAGCGAACCATATCCAATAAGGTTCGATTACGCCTTTCTGCCACACCATTCAATTGCGGTGTCCTAGGAGGCGTCAATTGCGAAACTATTCCACACTCCTTGAGATAATCGTGGAATTCAAGACTTAGGTATTCTCCTCCTCGATCGGATCGAAGCATCTTGATTTTCCTGCCCAATTGATTCTCCACTTCATTCTTGAACTCTTTGAACTTTTCAAAGGTTTCTGACTTTTGCTTGATTAAATAGATATACCCATATCTACTATAATCATCGGTAAAGGTCACATAGAAGCGGTTCCCATCCTTCGTGGTTGATCTAAAAGGTCCACATACATCGGTATGTATTAGGTCTAATAGTCCCTCACCCCTTTCACAAGTACTCGTGAAGGGTGACTTAGTCATCTTTCCAAGTAAACAAGATTCGCATGTGTCATCTTCCCTAAGGTCGAATGACTCCAACACTCCATCCTTTTGGAGTTGGGCTATGCGTTTCTTGTTGACATGTCCAAGACGACAATGCCACAAGGATGCTTTATCCATACTAGTGGAAGAATCAATATTCAAAACATCATTTCCTAAGTTATCAACAATCATAACAGTTTCATATATTCCATTACATGGTATAGCTTCAAAATAAAAGACACCATTTAGATAAGCCAAAATAGAACCATTCTCTAAAACCTTGTCTATATAAACCATGAAATGAAATGATGTTTCTAGCCATTTCTGGCGAATAGCAACAATTGTTCAAATCTAAAACTAAACTATTCTTAAGCACCAAAGAATACACTCCAATCTTGGTCACAGGCGACGATCTTCTGTTCCCCATGATTAGATTGATCCTTCCTTGCTCCACATCCCTACTTCCTTTTAGTCCCTGCACATTAGAACAAATGTGATAACCACAACCGGTGTCAAGAACCCAAGAAATAGCATGATTAGAATCGTTAGATTTTATTGCATATATACCTGCGAAAGATGGCTTGATCTTTCCTTCCTTGATGGCTTGCAGGTAATCCGGGCAGCTTCTCTTCCAATGTCCTATCTTGTGGCAGTGGTGGCACTCTGCCTCCTTCGGGTTAGAGCAGGGCTTAGAGGGATCAACTTTTGTCCCACTAGAAGAGGAACCATCTCGGGCTTTCACCTTTCGATAGTTATTTGAAGAAGCTTTCCTCTTCTTTCCCTTCCCTTGACCAATTGCCAAGACAGGAGCAGCAGACGGATTGGGAGTTGGTGCAACAGACTTGTCCTTGAAATTGCTCTCAGCAACCCTCAAGAGACCTTGGAGCTTACTTATAGTGACCTCCTCTTTGTTCATGTGGTAGGTCATCCTAAATTGATTATACATCGGAGGCAAAGAGTGAAGCACCATGTCGATCGCCAAGTCTTCGCCGAAGTCAACGTTTAACTTGCGAAGGTGGTCGACATACCTTTGCATCTTTTGCAAGTGCACGGTAAGAGATTCTCCATGACCCATCTTAGCGGAAATCATGTTGGTGAAGATCTCGTAACGCTCTTGTCTCGCGTTTTGGTGGTACCTCTCCAACAAGTCTTGATGCATCTCGTATGGATACATGTCCTCGTAGGACTTTTGGAACTCGGAGTTCATGGTGGCGATCATGATGCAATGTACTTTCATCGCATCTCGCTCATGGGTTTCAAAGGCGGTGATTTCAGCGGGAGTAGCAATTTCGGGGTTAATTTTCTCGAGCTTCTCGTCGAGGACATACTCTTTATCCTCATAGCGAGCAATGGTGCGAATGTATCTTATCCATTCGCCAAAGTTCGTTCCATCGAAGGTGACCTTTTGGCAAAGGCTCATCAACGTGAAAGAACTAGCAGCAGCGTTGTTTGCGTTTGACATCTATAGAAAGGACAAAGATAGATTAGAACAAGAATCCCTATTTATCACCCAATAAGAAAAATTAGGGCTAGGATCCAACAATAACATTTACATACTAGAAAAGGGATGCTGTAATCCAACATGCAAATAAATTGAAGGTAAGTGAATGACGATTCACTAATTCTCCATCACAAAACTTAAACTTTTGGTCCTAAGTGTTTTTGAGAATTCCTAGGTTCGGATGAGATTCATTGAACTATTCAATGGCATGTTTAAATCTCGATATGCCCCTCTTGTTTGTGACTGGGATGCCGAGAATCACAAAGCGGGTGTGAATTACCATGCAAATTTACATGGTGCCTTCATTGTTACGATCACCTATTCGATGTGCCGGTAAACCACACACGCTCCATCGAACTATGATAAACAATGAATCACCCTTCGCCACCTTCGCTTAGAACCAATTAGTGTGCCGGTAAACCACACACGCTCCATCGAACTATGATAAACAATGAATCACCCTTCGCCACCTTCGCTTAGAACCAATTAGTGTGCCGGTAAACCACACACGCTCCACTAACATCTTAGCAAGGTGCAAAGTGTAATTTCATGGAATTGCATCAATTCACTTTTCCTAAAGTAACTAAGATTGGGAAATTTAAAAAAAAAATTTTAGTTACTTCGTATTTCTTATTATACTTTTAATGAGAGGATGAGGTTGCCCTATCCTACCCGTTCGGCTAACGACCCTCCACCAATCAAGCAAGCGGTGGGTGTGAGTGTACACCCATTAAGCGCCATTTTATAGGCCGCAACCTTATACCCACCTTATAGATCGGCTTCGTGAATGAGGCCTACTAGCGGTAAGACTAGCATTTAGTTATACATATATATATTATTCTAATAATATCATATAAGTATAGGGTTGTATTTTAAACTTTTCAAAATCTAGGGTTTGAAATTTAGGTTGTCTAAATTAAAGCTTTTAATCACAAATATAAATTTCAAAACTATAGGGTAGGTTTTAAACATTTAAAAACATGGAGGATCAAATAACAAATAATTCCAATTAACAATTTAATATTCTAATTATCTTTATTTGATTTATTTTGATTTCTTTGAAGATAATTACCAAAAATAATTAATTATTATCATATAAGTAAATTAAATATTTTAATTAGTTGATAATTACCTTTAACTAGATCAAGATAACACTTATATTTATCAAGAAATCGGATTCATATTGATCTAATTAGTTTATGGAAAGTTTGGATAAGATAAACACAAAGAAATCCCGAATCTGGCCTTTCCTGACGCTTGGACTCGCCGAGTGCACAAGGGGACTCGACGAGTCAGGCCTACTCGACGAGTCCACCATGGAACTCGACGAGTCAGTGACTCATAACCCAAAAAATCGAATTTTGCAGGTTTGTTTCAGTTATACAAGCAACAATTTGTAGAAAACCAATCTAGGCTCTGATACCACTGTTGGGTTTCAGCCATAAGAACTTTCCTATGTGCGCATGCAAAACCCTATTGCTTGGATCTAGGCTTTCTATCAAACATGCTTTTGAATCCAAGACTTCTAATGGCTAATTAGGTTAAACAACAACATTAATACAGATCTAGAATCATACCTTTGAGTTCCTTGTTGATCTTCTTGTCTTGGAGCTTCTAGAGTCACAATTGTCACTCCTCTAATGGCTTACAAACACCAATAGCAAGCAAGATGATTTAGGAGAGAGGAGAGGGGATGGAATTCGGCCATAGGTTCCTTGCTTTAGGTTCTGAAAGGTTGTACACGAATTCCACATCCCAAGGGCCTATTTATACCTTTAGACTCCTTAAGGGTTTCACCCTAAACCCTAATTGGATAATCTTCACTTAAGGCTATCCAAATCCATTCCATAGATATCCTTATGGACTATTTTGAGCTATCCTAAAGCTCTTAGAAACCGTCCAAAGTCCATCCTAATGGATTTATAGTCCAAAGTCTAACTATCAAACAATTGACAGTTTATACCCTCTTATTCAATTAATCTCTTTAAGTCACCAAATTAATACCAATTAATTTATGACTTATATTAATCAAATAGCTAAATATTATTCCTTATAATATTTACTCTCTCTTAACAAATCATCCTTCAAGTTGCTATGGTGAAGGCAACCCAAAAGGACCATGCACCACCGAATATAGTTATAGCCTTAGACACTATTCCAACATCATTGTCCACAGCCGAAGCTGAATACATCGCTGCTGCATTTTGTACCTCACAAGTGGTTTGGATTCAAAGTCAATTGAGGGACTATGGATTAAGTATGAAAAAGATTCCTCTCTACTGCGACTCTGAAAGTGCAATAAGGATTTGTCATAATCCAGTGCAACACTCAAAAACTAAGCACATTGCACTTAGGTATCATTTCATCAAGGATCATGTAGAAGACGGAAACGTGGAAGTTCACTTTCTTCGATCTACTGATCAACTGGCTGACATCTTTACTAAAACCTTACCCGAAGCAACCTTTAACAAAATCTTACAAGGTTTGGGCATGATGGAAGGAGAGTCGGTACCAAATCTTCAAATCTCTCATTAAAAATTAGACAACCGAAATGGACAGACCGCTCGGTCTATTTCGGCTCTCGAATTTTAGGGAACAGAAATAGACAGATCGCTCTGTCTATCTCTGCTCCGTAATTTTTTGGAACAAAAATGAACCGAATGGTCGATCTATTTCGCTTCTCTCAGATAACCCTGGAGACTCTCGGTCTTTACCACTGAGGTTTATGGTTACACAACATCTGTGTTTATGATCTTAGATACATATACCATGTGCTGAGTGAAACCCCAAATCCAACACCAAAAATGAATTGACGGTGAATTATACATTCAAGATTTTACTGGTTACCAAAGGAAATCTCTTTTTATTTTTGAGAGATCTTTATGAAATTGTCTACAACCAAGGCATTTCTTCCCAAAAAGATCCAGTTGTTTTTTTTTTTTTTTTTTTTTTGAGATTTCCGATTCCAATCTAGTCACTAAAATAAAATATCCAACCTACCTGTTCAACAGACCACATTGGTCTCACAGGTACTTCTTCCAACGATCGGTTTTATGTTAAAACTTGAAGTTTGGTTGAACTCAAGCTACCCTAAACCCATTATTAAAAGAAGCCTTTCAATGTTTCTTAACAAATAGTTGATTGTATTTTTTGGGAAACCACACAAGCACTTCAAGTCTATCTTGACTTTGAAGGAAGTGATTCTTGCCCGGAATCCTCTGCTTTATGTCTCACAGACATCACTCACATCCTATACACATTTGATTTATTTCTTTCTCTTTGTCACACTTATGCACGAAAATTTTATTTTCCAACATTCTAGGTACTGTTTGGTATGAGTTTTGGTTATCCATTGTAACCAAACACGGAGATATATGGAATTTCAAACGTCAATTAAAGATAAGATTTAGGCGCTTGAATTTGATTCGTTTCTAAACCCATGCACGCTGACGTAGTCTTGGGAGTAACCATACTGTCACACATCGCGCTTTTTCAGGAGACGTTTTAGTGATCTCATCAACACGATTTTCTCTCTCCAGGCAACGGTATATAAAGGGTTGAATGGGTTATTTGTCATTTACCAGTCTCAATTCTCTCAACGTAAACAACAAGTAAACATTGTTCATCTTCTTCTTCATTCATCAATGGCGACTTCTTCATCTGCATAAGATCAGACCGCATCATCTTCTTTGCTCACCATAAAACCAAACCAAAAAATGATCATTGAACTTACTCCATTCTTATATGATTCATACATGTTATAGGTTGTGGAATGCTTGAAATATTCCCCCTGGTTTTAGCCCTAACCCAGGTTGAAGCCGTTACAATGTCGCTCTTATCACAAGTTTATTCGTCGACGACGTATGACAAGAACAAGCATCGCATCTACTTCACCATCCATAACAAGAAATCTTCAATGCCTTGCAGTCGATTCCTCCATTATCTCACCTGATTTCATCATGACATCCCAACTGTTCTCCATGATGTATGAAATGGGGTACACGGATGTGCTTACAACGATAGCAAAGGTGAAGAAATCTTGTTTACCATCCCAATGGAATGGTTTATTAACCCTGTTAATTAAGGGTTTGGCGGAACGAAGTGGTGGTTCCGATACCACCAACAAAGGGTTTCTTACTCTTCTTTATGGGCTTTACAATGGAAACAATCTAGACTACGACTCCATTATTTGGTCTCAAGTGGTGAAGAGTCCAAATACTTCAACACGCCATTCAGAAATCTCTTGTGGCCGTTTTTGGACTTTGATTACCAAGAAGGCTATTGATTCATTGGAGATACCAATCATGAAGGATGCTCTTCTTGCTACAATATCAACCTTTCATACGAAGAAAATTATTCTTTCAGATCCAAGTAAGTTTCTTCACTATGGAATGATTCCTGCATCCATGTATAGATGTGTTTCAGCAAAGAGCAACGTCCTGGCCGATTATAGAAAACTACCTCCTCTTGGACCGAGGGTTCTAACTCCAGAGCAGCAAGCTACCCTAGACGCATTGGAGAAACCAATCCCCCGAGGCAAGAAACCTACAAAGAAAGAGGAACCTGAGGAACCAAAGGCCAAGTCCTCTAAGAGAAAATCCGATGAAGGGGACTCTTCTAAACTGCAAAAGAAGAAGATCAAGAAGATGGCTCGTAGGAAAAGACATCGCACTTCTCCAAGAACATAAATTGATGCTGAAAAACTTGAGGAAGAGGAAGTACATCATTACTCGCCCCGAGAGCTCACTCCTCCATGCTCCCCAACTCCACCAAAATCTCCACAACAAACAACACTTCCAACTCCTCCTCCATCACCACAACAGAAAGACAACCTCTCTGCTCCTACTGATACTCCACCAATTATCATTCCAACAACCGCTAAGCCAACTTCATCACCAAGTGTTTATGTTCCTATCTCAACCATACCATTCTCAACTCCACCTGTAACCGAATCTACCACAACTACCATTCCCAAACCCACAGTAGAAGTCAATGTATCTGATACAGGGGCTACTATTGTGCCTGAACCTCCTGTCATCAACTTACCACCTTCACCAACCAAATCCTCCGATTCTGTAGCCACTCTTGGGGGAGATGATCAGGATTTTGATTCAACCTACTATAGTCCTTATCGAATTCCATCTGAAGATACAGTTGATTCTTCTGTCACAAGTCAGCAGATCCAAGACATTCATGAAAAGCTGGATAAACTGCTTGCTAATAGCAAAGCTTATGGAGGATTGGTTATTAAAGCTTTTTTGGAGACGGCTCTTCAACAGTACACGGATGCTATTGATAAATCTACAGCAGCTATGGATGAGTCTGCTTCTACTTGTCAGAAGGCCACCAAGGAAGTTTCTGAGGTTGTTCATACAACTCAGATTTTCCTTGACTCTTTAAAATCTCATGCTGACACCACTGCAGCAAAATATCAAGCTTCGGTGGATTCCTTCTCCAAGTCTCTTCGTGAAGAAACTGAAAAATTTCAAGATGTTCGTACTAATCTTCAAACAGAAACCACCTCCTTTTTTCACTCTGTGGACTCTCAGTTTGATGCTCTCACTGCAAATCTAGCAACTGAGAGTGCCCTGAAGGAGGATCTGGTCAAACAGTAGACCACTATTGACATACAAAAAGTGCAGCTCACCCAGGCAGAGAAGGAAATATGTTTGTTAAAAACTCACAGGGCAGTGTACAAAAGTTGTGCAGGAGATGTTAGGGATATGCTGACCAACTTGTTGGACACTCATGATCCTATCCTCACCTTGACTATTCGAAAACATCTTCAATCCAAACTCCTACCTGCCATTTCCATACTTAGCGAAATGAAGGGTGTTTCGGCGGGGTTCATACCTCCAAAACAAGGGGGAGAGGGTGGTGTACAACAGGTCAAAATAGAACCAAAGCTGAAACAGAAAGAGATTCATGTTCCAACTGATAGTGATACGGAAGAAGACACTGTTGCAGATGCTCTCAAGAGGAAGAAGAGAGACCGATAGTTGGATGAAACAATGAAAGTGGCCAAAGAGGCTGAAGAAAGAGAGAAGAAAAATAAGGAAATCGAAGAGGCCTTGCAGTGCAAGAAGGCTCTTTTTTCGGAATGGGACAGAGATACACTTATCACTCAGGCGATTGAGTTTCCATCTATCTATTGGTTAGAACCAGTTGCTTCGTTTGACTGTGAAAACTCCAGAGACTCGCAGTTTGACATGCCAATAACCAGAAAAGCGTTCACTTTCCATTGCTTTGAGGAAACCGTTGAGGTCCCATATCCATATTCTAAGGTTGACAGAGAGAAGATAGATTTTTATTTGAAGAATGGTCAACCGCAGTACCTGACATGGAGAGCACAGAAAATTACTAAAGTCAAGGTACTGAAACTTTTATCCGCAGGGAGATTTATCAATGTTAATTTTAAGATCAACCTTTGTTCAGCAAACACGGAGTCTTTTATCTCTCTGGCAGATCTTCCCAACCTTAATCCACACGATTGGATTCTCCTATACAACATTCTTCCCTCTAATCCTACGGAGTATGTGATGGGTTTTAGCCATAAGAACTTTCCTATGTGCGCATGCAAAACCCTAATGCTCGGATCTAGGCTCTCTAATCAAACATGCTTTGAATCCAAGACTTCTAATGACTATTTAGATGTAAAAACAATATTGAAACAGATCTAGAATCATACCTTTTGATTCCTTGTTGATCTTGTTGTCATGGAGCTTCTAGAGTCACAATTGTCACTCCTCTAATGGCTTACAAACACCAATAGCAAGGAGGATGATTTGGGAGAGAGGAGAGGGGAGGAATTCGGCCAGAGTCTCTCTACTTTAGATGGTGTGTCGAATTCCCTCACCCCTAGGGTCTATTTACACTTGTAGACTCCTTAAGGATTACAGCTTAAACCCTAATTGTATAACTTAGACTTTAAGTTGATCCATATCCTTTCCTTGGTATCTTTATGGACGATTTTGGCTTATCCAAGCCCTAGAAATCGTCCAACCTATCTTGGATAAGGATTTATAGTCTAAAGTGTAACTATCAAATAATTGACAGTTTATACCCTCTTATTTAATTAATCTCCTTAAGTCACCAAATTAATTCCAATTAAGTCTATGACTTATATTAATCAAATAACAATATATTATTCTTTATATTGTTCTCATAATATACTAATAATATTTACTCTCTCTTAATAAATCATCCTATCAAGTTGTTATGGTGAAGGCAACCCAAAAGGACCATGCACAACCGGGTCAAATACTTGCCTAATATAGTTGCAGCCTTAGACACTATTCCAACAGTCTCCCACTTGGATAAGTCTAGTAACTATAAGTGCAAGTACAATTCGGTTTGCAATCGTAGCTCTCAAAGACGCTGTCAAACTCTGATCTAATCAATCTTGTCCTTTAGATAAGGGATCTTACAGTCCTCTGTTAGATATCATGCTCACAATACTATGGAACAGTTAGTCAAGCATTTGGTTTCTCGATTTCCGATTTATTCGACATAGAACTTAATCGAACACATCAATTCAATTCTGACCGGGCCCGGCACATAAGTCAAATCAAATCATCGAGCGGCCGAGATATCCCTTTTTCCTTCTTAGGATAAAAGTTACAGATAAACTTCGACTTATATGCATTTACTTATTCATTAACCAACTATACACAACAATGCGTTTTATAACATCGACTTACCAATGCGTTTTCGCATTATCAATGTACAACCAATTAACCAATAACAAACCATATATCTATGTTTTAAGAGTATATGATATTATCGTCTTGCGATCACCCATTTACTATCACATTCCATAAGGTGATTCCAGCAAGCGCGGGTTTGTTCCAATGCTCAAAACTAGTTCATAAGCACTCATGAACATTGCAACAATCTTTTGCTATGTCTAAAACCATTTAGACACTCTACACACCAATTCATGACAATCTTCATTCATATCTACTTCCAACATATAAATGATTGTGGATAATTTGAATAATTCGATTATTCCTAATAAACTCAATTATTCTGGAAGTCAAAACATGCAAAGTGAAAATATAGTTAACCAATTAACATAAGATAGTAACATTACTTATAAATAAAACTCCTTTATTTAATCATCACATGTTAATTACATTTATCTATTACACGTTTCTAATACTATCTAATCTATGCTAACATCATCCTTCAGCCCGATGCTCCTAGCATGCTGCAAGTGCTTAACCCCACTCAGTCCCTTCGTAAGCAGATCTGCTGGGTTATCTTCCGATGATATCCTCTTTACTACGAGTTGTCCTTCTTCTACACGATGTCTAATAAAGTGATATTTTCTGTCGATATGTCTTGATCTACCATGATCCCTCGGTTCCTTGGTCAAGGCAACCGTTCCTTCGTTATCACAAAAAATCTCCATGGGCTCCTTTATGGCATGTACAACTCCAAGATCACCGATGAAGTTCTTTAGCCATATTGCCTCCTTCGACGCTTCGCTCACTGCAATGTACTCTGATTCGCACATTGAATCAGCTACGGTTTCCTGCTTGGAACTCTTCCATGTCACTGCTCCTCCATTTAGTGTAAAGACCCAGCTCGACTGTGAACGGTAGTTGTCCCTGTCGGTTTGAAAACTGGCGTCACTATACCCTCGCACCTTCAAGTCATCACTCCCTCCGAGAACTAGGAACCATTCCTTCGTCCTCCGAAGGTACTTAAGGATATTCTTCACCGCAACCCAATGGGATTTGCCAGGTTTCCCTTGATATCTACTAACCATGCTCAAAGCAAAGGCTACATCAGGACGAGTACAAGTCATAGCGTACATGATTGAGCCAACTGCGGAAGCGTATGGAACTCGGCTCATATCAGCTATCTCAGCTTCGGTACTCAGACTTTGAGTCTTACTCAACATGGCATTGCTTTGTATCGGTAACTCTCCCTTTTTCGAGTTTTCCATACTAAAACATTTCAGTACCTTCTCTAAGTAAGTGTTCTGACTAAGTCCTATCAGTCTCTTACTTCTTTCTCTCACTATCCTTATTCCCAAAATATAGGAAGCCTCTCCGAGGTCCTTCATAGCGAAGCACTTCCCGAGCTAGGACTTAACCTCCTGCAGAGTCGGGACGTCGTTTCCTATGAGTAATATGTCATCGACATATAGAACGAGAAAGCTTACTACACTCCCAATGGCTTTGACATATACACATGATTCATCTTCGCTTCGTATAAATCCAAATTCTTTGACTTTCTCATCGAAGCAAAGATTCCATCTACGAGACGCTTGCTTAAGTCCATAAATGGACTTCTCAAGCTTACACACTCTATTCGGATGCTTCGGATCCACAAACCCCTCTGGCTGATCCATGTAAACATCCTCAGCCAACTTTCCATTTAGGAAAGCGGTCTTGACATCCATTTGCCAAACCTCATAATCATGAAATGCGGCAATAGCTAGCATCACTCTAATAGATTTTATCTTCGCAACTAGTGAGAAGGTCTGTAACGACCCGTTTCCGGTATGTTAATTAATTCGATTTGGGCTAAGTTTTCAAGAGGGACTCGGCGAGTTCTAGCCTGACTCGCCGAGTCGGGTCGCGCATCTTGTGCACGCGGGAGCCGGCGACTCGGCGAGTCCATACCCTGGACTCGGCGAGTCCGTCCGTCTGGGTGAAACCCTAACTCCCCGGGTTTGCTCACTATTTAAACCCCATTATAGCCTCCATCTCGTCACTTTCCCCCTGAGAGCACTGTGAGAAACCCTAAACCTTCCTCTTGTGAGCTTATAAGTGATCTTGTTCCATTTTGTGAAGGGGTGAAGAAGGAGAAGAAGAAGGAAGCAAGGAAACGAGTTCTAGTGCCAAGATCCAAGATCAAGTGTGAACTTATTGAGGTATTTTCGGAGTTCTCTTCTGGTTTCATGCTTAAACTTCCATTAGAGCTCTTTTAAGGGCTATTTGATGCTTGTTCCAAGCTTTATGCTTGCTTGAATGTGTTATTAAGCCGAAATACCTTTGGATCTGAGTATTGGGGTGTTGTAGAGTCCAGATCCACTGCCTTTTTGGAGTTACATTGCTTATTAGCCATGGATCTACCCTTATTGTGCATATTTTAGTCTTATTTCCCTCATTCATGTGGTTGTGCACGTAAAGTTGGAAACTTTACGTGGTAAAACAGCTTAATGGACCTAGATCTATCATTTGCATGTGTTGGATTCAAGAGAAATCGAGTAAAAATATGTTGCATGGCGGCGACTCGGCGAGTCGGAAGAACGACTCGACGAGTCAGGTCGCGAGTCCCGAGTTCTTCAGTTTCTTTAGTGTCGAGTGGACGAGGTGAGTTAGGGAGTGGACTCAGCGAGTTAAGAGTAGACTCAGTGATGGAGGGACTCGGCGAGTTTGTTCATACAACTCGGCGAGTCCAAGGCAATCTTCTTGAGGATTAAGAACAACTCGTCGAGTCTGTTCATCTGACTCGGCGAGTCGGATGAAGATCATAGGAATTCTTGGATCCAGAGGGTACTCGTCGAGTCGATGCCACACTCGACGAGTAACAGCATGTAAGAGTTGAGCGGAGAGTCTAGGACTCGGCGAGTCGGATATCCCGACTCGGCGAGTCAGCCCTGAGTAAGTCAACTTTGACCAAGGGTAAAAGAGTCATTTTACCCTGAGTGTAGTGCTAGTGATTGATTGAGTGTGTTTATGGATTTGTAGCCGAGGAGATTCAGGAGCAGCAGCCATTAGCTTTCCGAGCCGCACACTCATCCGCTAGATTACGAGGTGAGTTTCCTTCTCGTAGGGGCGGGTCTAAGGCCACAATGCCGGCCCGTCCAGTTAATAATAGTTTCCGGACTTCGGTCCGATGTAGTAGTTAGTATGTTTGATGCCTTCGTGGTTCAGACATAATTCATGTGCTATGTGTTATGTGTTTTATGTTCCGGGTTGCGGCCCGATGCAGTATGCAATATGTTTGTTATGCTATGCTATGCTATGCTCAGTCAGTTCCGGGCTCCGGTCCGATGCAGGGGACACGGTCCCAGTCAGTTCCGGACTTCGGTCCGATGCAGTCAGTTCCGGACTTCGGTCCGATGCAGCCAGTTCCGGACTTCGGTCCGATGCAGTCGGTTCCGGACTCCGGTCCGATGCAGTCAGTTCCGGACTCCGGTCCGATGCAGCTAGTTCCGGACTTTGGTCCGATGCAGGGGACAAGGTCCCAGTCAGTTCCGGACTTCGGTCCGATGCAGTTTCCGGGCCCCGGCCCGATGCAGTGGGCAAGGCCCAATATGTGTTTATATGTTGTTGTATGGTATGTGGTAAGTTGGGGGAGCTCACTAAGCTTCGTGCTTACAGTTTCAGTTTTGGTTTCAGGTACTTCCGCAAGCAAAGGGAAGAGCTCTGGATGACGGCATCGCACACACCACCGTTTCAGCTTTAGTCTGGATTTGATTTAGTTGTTGTTTTTGGATATAGTATGTTACAGTTTCCGCACAGTACTTTGTTATATTTTGGGGCATATCACGCATGGTTTATTTATATGATACTCTGATTATAGTTTTGATGGTATTAAAAACGAAATTTTTGGGTCGTATTTTTGGGTCGTTTCAAGGTCTCTTCATAGTCAACTCCGGGAGTTTGAGTAAATCCCTTCGCAACTAGTCGCGCTTTAAACGTGTGTACCTTTCCATCCACGTCGGTCTTCTTCTTAAAGATCCATTTGCACCCAACGGTCTTACGTCCAGGCACATTATCAACCAAATTCCAAACTTGGTTATCATACATGGATTGGATCTCGCTATCCATTGCCTCTTTCCATTTCACAGACTCCGGGCCTGCCATGGCATCCTTATAGCTATTAGGTTCATCAAGATTTATTAGTGTACTATCACTAATATACGTGTCCCCTTCGGTAGTAACATGATAACCATATATCTGGGGTTGAAACCTAACTCTTTCGGAACGTCTAAGAGGTAATGATATGTCAATTGGTTCATTCATTTATCGACTCTTGAATCTCTTCAAGATCGATTTGCCTCCCACTGTCTCCTTGGCCTATGAGTTCTCGTTCTCGGAAAACTCCTCTCCTCGCAACAAAGACAACATTGTCCTTCGGTCTATAGAAGAGATATCCAAAGGATTTCTGTGGGTAGCCGATGAAAATACATCGCTCACTACGAGGTTCGAGCTTGTCGTGAGTATCTCGTCTTACGAAAGCCTCGCAACCCCAAACCTTGATATGTGCTAACGAAGGAGCTTTCCCCGTCCACATCTCGTGATGTGTTTTGGCAACCTTCTTAGTAGGGACTCGATTAAGGATATGGGTGGCAGTCTCTAAGGCATACCCCCAAAAAGAGATAGATAGTGAAGCACGACTCATCATAGAGCAAACCATGTCCAACAAGGTTCGATTACGCCTTTCTGCCACACCATTCAATTGTGGTGTCCTAGGTGGCATCAATTGTGAAACTATTCCACACTCCTTGAGATAATCGTAGAATTCAAGACTTAGGTACTCTCCTCCTCGATCGGATCGAAGCATCTTGATCTTCCTGCCCAATTGATTCTCCGCTTCACTCTTAAACTCTTTGAACTTTTCAAAAGTTTCTGACTTTTGCTTGATTAAGTAGATATACCCATATCTACTATAGTCATCAGTAAAATTCACGTAGAAGCGGTTTCCATCCTTCGTGGTAGATCTAAACGGCCCACATACATCGGTATGTATGAGGTCCAATAGACCCTCACCCCTTTTGCACGTACCAGCGAAGGGTGACTTAGTCATCTTTCCAAGTAAACAAGACTCGCATGTGTCATCTTCCCTAAGGTCGAATGACTCCAACACTCCTTCCTTTTGGATTTGGGCTATGCATTTCTTGTTGACGTGTCCAAGACGACAATGCCATAAGGATGCCTTATCCATACTATTGGAAGAATCCAAGTACAAAACATCATTTCCTAAGTTATCAACAATCATAACAGTTTCATAAATTCCATTACATGGTATAGCTTCAAAGTAAAAGACACCATTTAGATAAGCTAAAATAGAACCATTCTCATTATTAAAAGAAAATCTAAAACCTTGTCTAAACAAGCCATGAAAAGAAATGATGTTTCTAGCCATTTCTGGCAAATAGCAACAATTGTTCAAATCTAAAGATAAACTATTCCTAAGCACTAAAGAATACACTCCAATCTTGGTCACAGGCGACGATCTTCTGTTCCCCATGATTAGATTTATTCTTCCATGCTCCACATCTCTACTTCTTCTTAGTCTCTGCACATTAGAACAAATGTGATAACCACAACCGGTATCAAAAACCCAAGAAGTATTGTGGGAGTCATTAGATTTAATTGTATATATACCTACGAAAGATGGCTTGATCTTTCCTTCCTTGATGGCTTGCAGGTACTCCGGGCAGCTTCTCTTCCAATGTCCTATCTTGTGGCAGTGGTGGCACTCTGCCTCTTTTGGATTAGAGCAGGGCTTAGAGGGATCAACTTTGGTCCCACTAGAAGAGGCACCATCTCGGGCTTTCACCTTGCGATGGTTCTTTGACGAAGCCCTCCTCTTATTTCCTTTTCCTTGTCCAATTGCCAAGACAGGAGCAGCGGGCGGATTGGGAGTTGGTGCAACAGACTTGTCTTTGAAGTTGCTCTCAGCGACCCTCAAGAGACCTTGGAGTTTACTTAGGGTGACCTCTTCTTTGTTCATGTGATAGGTCATCCTAAATTGATTGTAGCTCGGAGGAAAAGAGTGAAGCACCATGTCGATCGCCAAGTCTTCCCCAAAGTCAACATTTAACTTGCGAAGGCGGTCGACATACCTTTGCATCTTTTGCAAGTGCACGGTAAGAGATTCTCCATGACCCATTTTAGCGGAAATCACGTTGGTGAAAATCTCATAACGCTCTTGTCTCGCGTTTTGATGGTATCTCTCCAATAAGTCATGGTGCATTTCGTACGGATACATATCCTCGTAGGACTTTTGGAATTCGGAGTTCATGGTCGCGATCATGATGCAATGCACTTTTGTTGCATCACGCTCGTGAGTTTCGAAAGCGGTGATTTCGGCAGGAGTAGCGATTTCGGGGTTGATTTTCTCG
This sequence comes from Lactuca saligna, assembly GCF_052625555.1. Classification (NCBI taxonomy): domain Eukaryota; kingdom Viridiplantae; phylum Streptophyta; class Magnoliopsida; order Asterales; family Asteraceae; genus Lactuca; species Lactuca saligna. Next base: position 88,203,646 of record NC_136417.1, on the reverse strand, counting down.
AGATTCTCATCGAGGACATAATCCTTATCCTCATAGCGAGCAATCGTGCGAATGTATCTTATCCATTCGCTAAAGTTCGTTCCATCAAAGGTGACCTTTTGACAAAGGCTCATCAAAGTGAAAGAACTCGCAGCAGCGTTCGACATCTACGATTAGAAAGGACAAAGATAGATTAGAATATGAATCCCTAATTATCACCCAATAAGAAGAATTAGGGCTAGGATCCAACAACAATATTTACACATTAGAAAAGGGATGCCGTAATCTAATATGCAAACAATTTGAAGGTAAGTGAATGATGATTCACTAATTCTCCACCATGAAAAACATAACTTTAAGTCCCAAATGTATTGAGAATTCCTAGGTTTAGATGAGATTCATTGAACCTTTTCAATGGAATGTTTAAATCTCGATATGCCCCTCTAGTTTGTGACTGGGATACCGAGGATCACAAAGCGGGTGTGAATTACCATACAAATTATCGTGGTGCCTTCATTGTAACGATCAGCTATTCGATGTGTCGGTAAACCACACACGCTCCATCGAACTATGATAAACAATGAATCACCCTTTGCCACCTTCGCTTAGAACCAATTAGTGTGTCGGTAAACCACACACGCTCCACTAACTTCTTAGCAAGGTGCAAAGTGTAATTTTATGGGATTGCATCAATTCACTTTCCTAAAGTAACTAGCATTAGGAAATTTTAAGAAAACATGTAGTTACTTTGTATTTCTTATTATACCTTTTAATGAGAGGATGAGGTTGCCCTATCCTACCCGTTCGGCTAACGACCCTCCACGAATCAAGCGAGCGGTGGGTGTGAGTGTACACCCATTAAGCGCCATTTTATAGGCCGCAACCTTATACCCACCTTATAGACCGGCTTCGTGAATGAGGCCTACTAACGGTAAGACTAGCATTTAAGTTATACATATATACATATTAATCTTGTAATATTATATTAGTATAGGGTTGTATTTTAAACTTGTAAAATTCTAGGGTTTGAAATTTAAATTGTCTAAATTAAACTTTTAATCACAAAACATAAATTTCAAAACTATGAGGACTAGTTTTAAACATTTAAACATAAAGGATCAAATAACAGATAATCTAAATCACATAATTATCCATATTTAATTAATAATTATCATGTAAGGAAATCAAATATTTTATTAATTGATAATTATCTTCAATTAGATCAAAAATATAGTCATATATATCAAAAAATTGGATTAGGGTTAATCTAATATGATTAAGGTAAGTTTCCACAAGATAAATATGAAAAAATCCCGTTTTTGGCTAATCCTGACGCTCGGACTCGCCGAGTACCCATACTGGACTCGCCGAGTCAGGTCAACATGCCGAGTCCACTATGGGACTCGCCGAGTCCATGACTCAGAAACATAACAATCGAATTTTTTCAGTTTAGTTTCATACAAGCAACAATTCAATGAAAACCAAGCTAGGCTCTAATACCACTGATGGGTTTTAGCCATAAGAACTTTCCTATGTGCGCATGCAAAACCCTAATCCTCAGATCTAGGCTTTCTAATCAAACATGCTTTGAATCCAAGACTTCTAATGACTATTTAGATGTAAAAACAATATTGAAACAGATCTAGAATCATACCTCTTGATTCCTTGTTGATCTTGTTGTCATGGAGCTTCTAGAGTCACAATTGTCACTCCTCTAATGGCTTACAAACACCAATAGCAAGGAGGATGATTTGGGAGAGAGGAGAGGGGAGGAATTCGGCCAGAGTCTCTCTACTTTAGATGGTGTGTCGAATTCCCTCACCCCTAGGGTCTATTTATACTTGTAGACTCCTTAAGGATTACAGCTTAAACCCTAATTGTATAACTTAGACTTTAAGTTGATCCATATCCTTTCCTTGATATCCTTATGGATGATTTTGGCTTATCCAAGCCCTAGAAATCGTCCAACCTATCTTGGATAAGGATTTATAGTCTAAAGTGTAACTATCAAACAATTGACAGTTTATACCCTCTTATTTAATTAATCTCCTTAAGTCACCAAATTAATTCCAATTAATTCTATGACTTATATCAATCAAATAACAATATATTATTCTTTATATTATTCTCATAATATACTAATAATATTTACTCTCTCTTAATAAATCATCCTACCAATTTGTTATGGTGAAGGCAACCCAAAAGGACCATGCACAACCGGGTCAAATATATGCCTAATATAGTTGCAGCCTTAGACACTATTCCAATAGTATGAGCCGATTCTTGAACACATTAAGAGAATGTTGACCTCCTGTATTCATGAGCTAGCAACCATGGATCAGGAGATAGCTAAGGTTTTGAACAGAAAGCCTACTGTGAAGTCGACGTCTAAGCCTAGTGATGTGAACAAAATGAAATTGGGTCAAATTGATTCAACAAATTTGACAGTTATGTTCACTAAAGGTGATAGACACAAGTTTCTGTTCGCTTTGGTCGATAAGCATCTGTTTTCAACAGATTGCTTGGAGCATATCATAAATATCATTCATTGATGCAAGCAGAACTCAGTGGCTGACAAGAAGAACTTCACAGACATGCTTTGGTGGTATATTACATTTCGACATCATATTCTGGCCATTATACCGAAGGTGTTTAAAACCGTGAAGAAACCTTTTGTTGTAAAGAGGGAATGAAGTTTCTGCTCCAAGGACGCAAAGGGGGAGATTGTAGAGTATATTTGTGTTGCGTTTTGGGCTAAGAGTTTTGTAATCCGGATTGGGCCTGTCCGTCCGTGTCTATCTAGAATAGTTACGTAGTTATCTAGATTGATTGCTAGGGTTATAGTGTGTGTGTGTGTGTGTATATATATATATATATATATGCATGTATGTGTATATTAACAGGTTTTCATTACGTTGATTTTTGTAACCCTAAACGACTCTACAGATTGATGTTCTTTATCGAGCTCTTCTGAGGTGTTATTTGCATTAATCATTCAACACATTCAGCGTAATACTTGTGTTCTTATTACGTTCTTCTTTTTTATCTTTCTTAGAATCATACGATCCTAATAGAACTTTGTTCTAACACCTCGAAACCAAAAGGAGCATCCGGTGTGAAGCCAACTAAATTCATTGCACCACAAGTTATGAAACACAACAAGATTTCTGCTGCAAAATTCCTAAACAGACAGTTACAAGATGAAGAAATCGACTTGCCAATAACAACAACCACATCCAAAGCACATATAACATCTACCAACAACACCCTTAAACCTATATCATTAACATTACCCATGACTACCAATTCCTTGGTATCACTTAAAACAGCCACACCCTCCATAGAAAAAACATTTAAAACTTTAGAAAATGGAACAATACAATCGTCAACATGAACATCAATAACAAAAACTTCAGAACCTATATTATCTAAACCATCCTCAACACCAACACCTACTATCACATCATCAACACCTATATCTTCTACCACAACCTCAAAACCCGCATCTACACTACCATCCTCCACTACTACAATAACTACCACACCCTCCTTATGTAAAGGAACTACCACATCCTCAACATATACACCTATCCCAAGACCTATCCCAGAATATACCCCATCAACAACACTATCCCAGAATCTACCCCATCACCAACACAACCACCCATGAATGGATCTGTAGTGGAAAGTGTAAAAGGTGAAACCAATTCATCTGAAGATTGTGAACTAGATAGACGTTTTAATGTTCATTTTTGGAAAATTACATGAGTTACCAATTCAAATCTTAATTGCAACTTTTTTATGTATTAAAATTTTGTTTACACCTACATATCAATTCATAACTTAACACATCACATGATTACTTGCAGGATAACGCCACCAGGACCTTGTGCACACGTTATTAGTCAGTCCTTTAAACAAAGAGTAGATCCAGAAGGCTACGCTTCGGCACAAGTAAGCAAAGAAATGCATGAATTTTATTGGGAAGAGTTTCAGGTAACTATAAGTCATAAATTGTTGTTTGGTAAATATTTACACTTCAAATTATGTTTATATTGTTAATATGTAGAAAAAATGTTGTTGGGATGAGACAATAGACTCGCTGGTGAGGCAAGGTTGGGAAAGGAAAGTGACACAAAGTTATGTTAAATATCTCTTCAACATGAGGAGCCCAAAAAGAAACAAACATGGCTTTAAACCAGTTCATATTCCACAGGAAGTCTAGAACTCCTGGAAATTAAAATGGAATACAGAAGAATACAAGCTAAAATCTGAGCAGAACAAGAAGAATATGCATAACGGTGTGGCTGATGGAATAGCAAAACCCACAAATAACGTTGGATCCACATGTCATTTTCTGATTTGGTAATTTTTTAAATGGTATATCGTATCAATGTTTGCATATGTTGATCTGTATATTTGACTTTTTATATGGTATTTATGTAGAAGAGGAATTTAGGACATGAGCCACCCCATAGTGAATTAATCTTGTATACACACACTAAGAATCATGATGGAGTCACTTTCACAAATGAAAAAGATAGACAAATTCATGTAATATTCATTTCAGTTTAAATTAACTTTAATATTGTAGCTACTCCATAATATCATTCCTAAATTTGATATCTTTTAACTTATAATATTTTTATTTTGTAGGCGGCCTATACATAAAAATAGGAAGAGTTGGAAGCTGAAGGTGTTGAATTTGAGGAGGACAAGCTATTTTATGTTGTTGTTGGTCATGATAAAAAAAAAAAGACTTTATGGATTAGGCTCTTTTGCAAAGGCAGTTCCCAATAGGAATGGTAATACGGATGTTTCTTACATTCCGGAAAAAAATGATGAAATAGAAGAAATGGGGGAGCTTGTTGCTAAACAAAAACAGAAAAACAAAGAGCTTAAAGAAATGATGAACGCCCAACAAGAGGAAAACAAAGCAAGGCTCGGGCATCTTGAAAAACAACTTCAAATGGCATTGGATCTTATTAATGTCATTAGAAAACAATAAGAGTAGTAGGTTGATATATGTTTATTGAATATTATTTATTTTAGAGTAGCAACTTTCTTTATTCCATGTAATAAATATTTATTTGTTATTTTATGATATAATGGTTATGAGTTTTTTTTTTCCTATAATACTACAAAATTATTTGGATATAATTTATAAATAAATTATCAATCGGTCCATATTGAATCTGGTATATAATATATACACCACTAATATTGCTAGGGATTCATGGCCACATAATTTGCTAGGAGATCATCAAACAAATTTAGCTAGGGATTCATCACTACGGATTTATCTAGGGATTCATCACCACGGATTTTGTTAGGGATTCATCACCACAGATTTTGCTAGGGATTAACTACAACAGAATTTGTGATCGAAGAACTACCACAAAATTTGTGATGGAAACCTACTACGAAATACATGACGAAGTACCATCTACCACAGATTTCATTCCGTTGTCACAATTGCGACGTAATTATCGTTTCCGTTGCAAACTCCTCGCTACGGCGTTTTTAGGGACAGAAATAGGTCGTTGCAAATTTCGTTGCTATTCATCTTTTGCAACGGAATCTCATCTTTTCGCAATGGATTCCTTCCGTAGCAAATCACATTTTTCTTGTAGTGTTAAAATGTAATTGACTTTTTCTAATCCTAAATTTCTCCCTTTTATCTATCAGATGAATACTCAAACACAACACATTATGTGTACTCATGAAATTGAAGTCGAGAAATGGGTTTGTGAAATTGAAGTCGAGAACTGGAAAGTCTAAAAGGAATAAGAGAAGCAAAGTAGATGATGCCTGAGGGAAAAGCAGTGTCGGAGTTGGTCCCATTCGCCAACGATTATGTCATCGCAGCCCAGGAGGGAAGCATGCCGATGTTGTAAACAATAATTTGATTTACATTCCTCCCATCCCTAATTTCAAATTAATCTCTCTATTGGCAAATTAGTTTGTCCCTGAGATCAGCCTACTTAAATCGAGTATAGACTTAAACCAACTTGAATCCTCCAACATCAAGGGGTAACGACCATTCTGTTTCAACCTAGGGCTTGTTTTCCTCTTTGCATCCATCTCTATTTCTTCGATCGACACCTACATTGTATGCATGCCCCCACTTCCTATCAATGCCAATGCCTCCCGACGACGTCTCCAACTCAGGTAAATGTCTCTCTTCTCCCTATCTTGTCTCTGTTCTCTTGTTATGATGTGCCTTTCTTATAGTTTGTACTTCGATGGATAACAATCTGAAGAAATTAATAGTAGTATATAGAATGATGCATAAATTTATGAAATTATCTTGTGTATATATCTAGAAGAAGTAGCCATACACCTTCTTTCATTCATATGGAAGTTGATACACATCTAAAAGTTACCAAAAGATGATGGTCTTGTGAAAAGGGAGTAGTAAGTCTTTTTCTCATATTTTAATGGTAGAAAATTTTTAGAGGTGTTTTTTTGTTCTTGATCATTCGGTATAGGTTACCACCAACATAACCACTTTTCCATTAATTTGTGGCAAATGATTTTTAAGATGATTTCCAGCGACATTGTCAGGAGTTTGTAATTGAGGTTGTAGTTAGTTGAGTAATCTGCATTTTCTATTAATCTCATTGGTTTTGAATGATTAATAATATAGTAAGAGCTTTACAGAAAATTTTATATGGTACTTTCTCATGCATATGTCCCCATTTACACAATGTTAAAAAAAAAAAAAAAAAAAAAAAAAAAAAAAAAAAAGCAATATGTTCTGCTAATTGGATCTTATAAAAAGTCGTTGCTTTTTGTTGTCTTTTTTGTCTTTACAATTTCCCTTCTCTTTTTTATATTTATTTCAATAATGATGTTTTGTATGCAAATGACATGGATTCCTTTACACAAATATATTCGTTGGTTGGTTTACACACTTCCGAGTCAAGTACACAACATGACGACAATGAATATATCTAACCATGTAGTATGGATTCTAGTAGAATTAGTAAAGTTTGTTTTATTATTTGTTATATAAAAGCATTTTGATAAACTATTATTATTACATAATTGGATTTCATTTCAGTTATTCTCATAGAATGTGTGAAGGGAATATGGTGATCAAGGACATGAAGGTTGGATGATGGTGTGTGTAATGGAGATGAACAAAAGTCACGAAAGAAATCACTGTTCATCATTATATTCTAGCATAGTAGTCTGCAATAGAATAATGTGACTACATGTAATAGTATATTCTGATAAATAATCTACAAATTATGTTTATTTTTTATTAGTGAGTGTTTCATTATCATAAAATATAATATAAAGTTTTTTATTTTTTCAAGCGTGTAATAGAAATTTTTTAACTTGTATCTAAAATTTTATTATTCTTCCAAAAGTAAGACTCTTTATTAGTTTATGGCTTGCATTTTCATAGAATATTATTATAAAAAGAATGTCATTCTGACAGAATAAAACTAGGTATGATTAAAAATTATGTTAGAACTATTTAAACTAAATTCATTTAAAAAGAATAAAATTTTAAAATTAAGATGATCAAAGATCCATTAGAATCCAATTTTTTTTTTAATTTGTGTTTCCTAAATTTAAGATAATGCAAATGTACAATATTACCCTCTTTTTAATTAAATGGACTTATTCTATTTTTCTTTTATTTAATAATATAGGTAAATCATTTTTTTAAAATAACTAAAATGATTGGTCCATATTAATCCTTACATCCACACACTAATTAGTTAGAATACAATAAACTAAGACTATATATATATATATATATATATATATATATATATATATATATATATATATATATATATATATATATATATATATGGTGAGGTTCGATAGAGAACCATAATTAACCAAAGAACCAAGGAACCAATGGTTTTTTAACTTTTAGAACTTATTTTTTATCAAAAAAAAAAAAAAACTAAGAATACAGAAATTCATAACTTTTTATGCTTTTTCCAATGATATCAAATTCGATTTTTTTTACGTCAAATTCATAATGTCAATTTTTGAAAATTCACAACGTGAATCCGGATTTACATGGTGAATCAGAAAAATATTTTTCACATTCACAATGCTAATATATGAATTTAGATATTTTTAGAATTTTTTTTTCGATAAAGAATAAGCTCTAGAAATTGAAAAAAAAGATTTTGTTTCTTGAAACCCCAATAATTATGGTTCTCTATTGAACTTTTTCATATATATATATATATATATATATATATATATATATATATATATATATATATATATATATATATATATAGACACACGTACGTATTATTGATTTTTTATTAATTAATGTTTTAATAGCAAGACTGAGGAGCAAATCATTAAGAAAATTTAGAAACGATCCAGGAAATCCTTTAAATATTGATGACTCTGGCATTGAAGATGATTTATTAAATGGAGTAGTTGTTGTTAGACAATATATTGTATTCGTTAATGTAGAAGTTTATATTGTTAAATTTTATTTGATGTTTACTGTTATAGGGAAGCATGCATTTCTTTCATATGATGTCACATAGAAACCCCAAAAGACACTTTTAAAAGCCATTTGTTAAGTTGCACATGTATGAATGACGCACACACCATTGTGTAATTGATGCTTGAGAAAAAACAAATAATGTTTTAATATTTCATTGGGTATGTGTTGTAATATGCTAAATGTTTATTTTCACCATTAAATTTACATTAGTTTTCTCTTATCAATATCTGAATCAGATGTTATTAAATCTTATTAACATGTGAATAACATCTTATTCATATGTTATTTGGTTGTGAGTTTGCATGTAAATCACATATGATTTAAATGTGATTCAAATTTTATTAACATTTGAATCAAATATTATTTAGATATGATTAAAATCTTAATCACATGTGAATCACAACTTTGTAGTCCTAAGTTAGTGTACTGGTTAACCACACACACTCCACTAACAACTCATAAAAAACGATGTGCATTTTCATGGATTAACATATAATTTCACTTTTTTCCTAAAGTTACTAGAGTGAGATTTTAATGTATGTTCTAGTGCTTATATGTTATACTTTAAAATGATTAGTGTCCTATCAGAACCTTTTCAGATAACGACAATCCACTACGCAAAGAAGTGGTGGGTGAAAAAAACACTCATTCGACGGTTATTTTAAAGTCATCTATTTATAACTCTCTTATAGCATAACTTCATGAATGAGGCCTACTCTTAGTTTGACTGAAAATTATTAATCTCATACATTTAGTATTATCAACACTTACAATATATAAGGATGTATTTTAAACAATTTAAAGTTACAAGGTTTTAATGTAATTAATTAATTCAACTTTTAAATATTTAATATTCAAATAATTAAGATTAATAATTTTTTATGGACTATGATTATGTTAATTAAATAATTTTAGTTCCATATTTATTTATCTTCCTTGATTTTCGAACTTGGATTTATCTCATTACATAATTAAAAGTTCAGATTTTAAATTATTTAAGAAAACTATTAATTATCAAGTAATTATCTTCAAAGATGAAAAAGGCAAGAAAATCCGGTTAGGGCATGTCACGCTAGACGAACAAAAGTGTTATTTGATTTTTTTTTTTAGTTTGATTCCAATTTCAATTATACGTATATAATAGAAAAAAAAACCCAAGTTATGATACCATTAATCAGTTTTCTAGGTTACATCTAACATATTTGCACAACAAAATAATTATAAATCTAATTATAAGCACATGCAACGTACATATATATGATTAACATGTTATAGGAATATAATATTAAAACTGTAATAAACCCTAGTTATAATCGAAAATCATGAATATGATTAAATACCTTTTGTGTTACAATTATATGTATCAACCTTGAATCCTCAGTTGCTCTTCAGAAAGTTAGCACCAAAATTATGGTTGCCTCTAATGGATCACACTCAAACTCTAGAAACTAATAAAACAATTTAGAGAGATGAGAGGGGTAGAATTTTCATCCTAAGCTTCACAATAGAAAAAATGGTTGAAAATCATACCTTATAGGGTCTATTTACAACTAGAAGATATATGGGATAAACCCTAATTTGAATATTAAAATATTTTCAGATATAATTAGATATCTTTATCAGTTAAGGGGGTTTCTAAAATCCCTCCTAGACCCTAGCTAAACCGTCCAGGGCTATGAAGGATCTAGAATCCTTATTTTCTCTATTAAGTAATTATAATTAAACCCTTGCACCCTTAATTTATTCTAATTAACCCAAAATTAGTTTCTAATTAATTCTTATTAATACTAATCAATTTGTGATTAATTTATTAATCATATAAAAAATTAATAAATTATTTTTCTCTCTCTTCTAGTATCATATCTAGCTATTTCTGAATATAAGGGCAACCCAAAAAGGACTTTGCTTTTATTCACAATAATATACCAATTTAGCTAAGACCTTAGACAACTTAATCCAACAATAAATACATGTTACGACAACTTAATCCAACAATAAATACATGTTACGACAACAAATTTGAATACTTAGACAACTTAATTCAACAATGTTTTTTTTTAACTTTTAGAACTTATTTTTTATCAAAAAAAAACTAAGAATACAGAAATTCATAACTTTTTATCCTTTTTCCAATGATATCAAATTCGATTTTTTTTACGTAATGTCAATTTTTGATAATTCACAACATGAATCCGGATTCACACGGTGAATCAGAAAAATATTTTTCACATTCATAATGTTAATATATGAATTTAGATATTTTTAGAATTTTTTTTTTATAAAGAATAAGCTCTAGAAATTGAAAAAAAGATTTGGTTTTTTGAAACCCCAATAATTATGGTTCTCTATTGAACTTTTTCATATATATATATATATATATATATATATATATATATATATATATATATATATATATATACACACACACACGTACGTATTATTGATTTTTTATTAATTAATGTTTCTATTTAATCGCAAGACTGAGGAGCAAATCATTAAGAAAATTTAGAAACGATCCAGAAAATCCTTTAAATATTGATGACTCCGGCATTGAAGATGCTTTATTAAATGAAGTAGTTGTTGTTAGACAATATATTATATTCGTTAATGTAGAAGTTTATATTGTTAAATTTTGTTTGATGTTTACTGTTATAGGGAAGCATGCATTTCTTTCATATGATGTCACATAGAAACCCCAAAAGACACTTTTAAAAGCCATCTGTTAAGCTGCACATCTATGAATGACGCACACACCATTGTGTAATTGATGCTTGGGGAAAAACAAATAATGTTTTAATATTTCATTGGGTATGTGTTGTAATATGCTAAATGTTTATTTTCACCATTAAATTTACATTAGTTTTCTCTTATCAATATCTGAATCAGATGTTATTAAATCTTATTAACATGTGAATAACATCTTATTCATATGTTATTTGGTTGTGAGTTTGCATGTAAATCACATATGATTTAAATGTGATTCAAATTTTATTAACATTTGAATCAAATATTATTTAGATATGATTAAAATCTTAATCACATGTGAATCACAACTTTGTAGTCCTAAGTTAGTGTACTGGTTAACCACACACACTCCACTAACAACTCATAAAAAACGATGTGCATTTTCATGGATTAACATATGATTTCACTTTTTTCCTAAAGTTACTAGAGTGAGATTTTAATGTATGTTCTAGTGCTTATATGTTATACTTTAAAATGATTAGTGTCCTATCAGAACCTTTTCGGCTAACGACAATCCACTGCGCAAAGAAGTGGTGGGTGAAAAAAACACTCATTCGACGGTTAATTTAAAAATCATCTATTTATAACTCTCTTATAGCATATCTTCATGAATGAGGCCTACTCTTGGTTTGACTGAAAATTATTAGCCTCATACATTTAGTATTATCAACACTTACAATATATAAGGATGTATTTTAAACAATTTAAAGTTACAAGGTTTTAATGTAATTAATTAATTCAACTTTTAATTATTTAATATTCAAATAATTAAGATTAATAATTTTTTATGGACTATGATTATATTAATTAAATAATTTTAGTTCCATATTTATTTATCTTCCTTGATTTTCGAACTTGGATTTATCTCATTACATAATTAAAAGTTCAGATTTTAAATTATTTAAGAAAACTATTAATTATCAAGTAATTATCTTCAAAGACGAAAAAGGCAAGAAAATCCGGTTAGGGCATGTCACGCTAGACGAACAAAAGTGTTATTTGATTTTTTTTAGTTTGATTCCAATTTCAATTATACGTATATAATAAAAAAAAAACCTAAGTTATGATACCATTAATCAATTTTCTAGGTTACATCTAACATATTTGCACAACAAAATAATTATAAATCTAATTATAAGCACATGCAACGTACATAAATATGCTTAACATATTATAGGAATATAATATTAAAACTGTCATAAATCCTAGTTATAATCGAAAATCATGAATATGATTAAATACCTTTTGTGTTACAATTATATGTATCAACCTTGAATCCTCAGTTGCTCTTCAGAAAGTTAGCACCAAAATTATGGTTGCCTCTAGTGGATCACACTCAAACTCTAGAAACTAATAAAACAATTTAGAGAGATGAGAGGGGTAGAATTTTCATCCTAAGCTTCACAATAGAACAAATGGTTGAAAATCATACCCTATAGGGTCTATTTACAACTAGAAGATATATGGGATAAACCTTAATTTGAATATTAAAATATTCAGATATAATTAGATATCTTTATCAATTAAGGGGGTTTCCAAAATCCCTCCTAGACCCTAGCTAAACCATCCAAGGCTATGAAGGATCTAGAATCCTTATTTTCTCTATTAAGTAATTATAATTAAACCCTTGCACCCTTAATTTATTCTAATTAACCCAAAATTAGCCTCTAATTAATTCTTATTAATACTAATCAATTTGTGATTAATTTATTAATCATATAAAAAATTAATAAATTATTTTTCTCTCTGTTCTAGTATCATATTTAGCTATTTCTGAATATAAGGGCAACCCAAAAAGGACTTTGCTTTTATTCACAATAATATACCAATTTAGCTAAGACCTTAGACAACTTAATCCAACAATAAATACATGTTACGACAACAAATTTGAATACTTTTTTATGGCTATCGATTACGCGATAACATTTCTTATAATTCTTGTTATATGTGTAGTTGATTTAATAACTAATTTATAAAATTATTGTTTAGGTATAATATCCCAAAAATCATGACCAATAATTTTATTTTTATTTATTAATGAAACCATAGTTATCAAAATCATTCCATCACCAAAACATAAGTCAAAGTATCAAATCAGAGTATCATATCAAAACATCAGAGTAAACATCCCAGGATAAACATCGTGGTGTTTGCAGTGCAGTAATCCCGAGCTCTTCCCTTCGCTACCGGAAGTACCTGAAACCAAAACTGAAAACTGTAATAATGAAGCTTAGTGAATTTCCCTAAACTACCACAGGCCATACACATAATCATGCTACTAGGAGATAAGGTACCTGCCCACACTAAAGGAGATATAGGCCCCACCCACACTCAAATAACTAGGAGATACGAGCCACACCCACACTCTGATAACTATGAGATAAGGGCCTCACCCACACTCAGCTGACTATGAGATACGGGACTTGCCCACACTCACTATCTATGAGATACAAGTGTCACCCATACTAACTATCTATGAGATACGGACCTCACCCACACTCAACTATCTATGAGATACGGGCCTCGCCCACACTCAACTACTAAGCACACATACAAGTATCACACAGACAACAAGTATAAACAAATATATCAATCTATTCTATATGCATACTCAAATAATGCTATGAGTAACGGGTATCACCCATACTCTGCTATCTGTGAGATACAGGCCTCTTCCACGCTCAGCTACTAATCAATATACATAACATATACGGGTTGGCCTTGATGCCTTCGACCCATTCAAACCAGGAGGAAACTCACCTTATTGTCGGATGATAACTGAAACATCTATGCCAAGAATCAGCTCTACTTACTCCCTGAACCAAAACAACCCATTAGAGTTTGAGACTTTTTACGTCATAAAGTTTGAGACATCTATGCCCAGAATCATCAAGTTTGAGACTTTTTACCTCATAAAGTTGCCAAAGATGGACGAGATCCCAAATCTAGTGCTTCTCCTCATGCTCAATGACCTTCTAGTTCTTCCAAGTCCTTCACCAAGCACAAGAACACAAAAAAATCCACTAAAAACCTCTAGTTTCTCAACAAGGAGCTCACAATATGATTTACGGTTTTAAGGAGGCTAATGAGGGCTGGTGGGAAAGGATTAAGTCCTTTAAATAGGCTGCAAAACCCTAGAAATTAGGGTTTCCGACCATCCGGTCTACTCATCAAGTTGAGGCCACTCAACTCGTTGAGTAGCTTACTTAAATCACGCGGTCCTTATAATCTCTACTAGACGAGTTTGGGGCTTCCAACTCGTTGATTTTCCTGATAAACATGAATAAATTACAAATTAAATGCATACCAGGAACAAGATGTTACAATTCTCCCCCACTTGTAGTTCAGGCCCAGCTTGCCTCACTTCCTGAACTGGATGACACCCTTCCAAGGTGACACCTTCAGGAGGACTATATCCCCTACCTAAAACTCTAGGCCTCAATGACGATTGTCGGCATTGATTTTCTGCCGACTCTGAGCAATCTGGAGCCTGCTCCGGACCTGCTAGATCTTCTCTGTGGTCTTGAGTACCGCTTCAGTACTCTCCATGACTCTCTGACCGACCTCGCCCCAACAGATTGGGGTCCTACACTTCCTTCCGTAGAGCATGTTAAATGGAGGTCGATCTATGTTGGTGTGATAACTGTTGTTATATGAAAATTCTGCTAACGGAAGATACGTATCCCAACTACAGCTGAAATCCAATAAACATGAATGCAACATATCCTCGAGAGTCTGGATTTTCCTCTCACTCTACCTATCAGTTGGAGGGTGAAAATTTGTGTGATACCTATTGTTATACGAAAATTCTGCTAACTGAAGATACATATCCCAACTACCGCCGAAATCCAGTACACATACGTGCAACATATCCTTGAGAGTCTGGATCGTCCTCTCACTCTGCCCATAAGTCGGAGGGTGAAAAGTTGTGCTAAAGTGAAGACGAGTACCTATCTCATCATGGAATTACTTCCAAAATCTAGAGGTGAAGTGAAAATCTCGGTCTTACACAACCGACACTAGCACTCCATGACGTACCATCACCTTAAGTACATAGATCTCGGCTAGCTTCTCAGCCAATATACTCTCCTAGATCGGGATGAAATTAGAACTCTTGTTCAACTGATCCACGATGACCCATATCGAACCCACTCCACATGCGGTCCTGAGAAGCTTTGTGATGAAATCCATAGTGATGTCTTCCCATTTCCACACAAGAATCTCCAACGGCTGCATCTTGTTATGAGGTCGTTAGTGCTTGGCCTTAACTTTCATGCAACTCAAGCACCGCTCCACATACCAAGCTATGCCCCGCTCATGCAGGGCCACAAATAATCACGGTGAAGATCCTGATACATCTTCGTCACCGCGGGATGGATGGGGAATCTCGAATTGTGAGTCTCATCCATCAGAACCTTGCATTGTGAGTCTCCGATGCAAGGTCAACAACCCGTGGATGTCATAATCAAATGAGGCCACCAGGCCTACGATCCGCTTATACTTCTGGTGCTATTCTTTCATACCCTCGACCTGCGCCTCCTTGATCCACTCCAACAATGGAGTAATCACTGTCATCCTCAAACATATGTCTCGTATCGATGTTGCAACCGCCTTACGACTGAGCACATCGACTATCACACCCCCATACCACAATGGTGTAAACGTCTGGGGGCAAATGGAGTGACTTCATGTATAGTATCATAATAATTGAATAGTAATGAAACATAGCAACAAAAACATTCATACATTGAAGATTCAAGTATGACATTGTTTACAAAACTCAGTTGTTCAAAAGTTGAAAACAATAACTGAAAAGTGGGAAAAACATGAGGTGACAACGCCGACCCTCAAGAAGGGTTGAGTACCTGTCTACTCGTTTCCTGAGAATACAAGTGATTTTGAAAAGTGTCAAAAATTAAGTTGGTGAGTTCACAAGCATTTTTGCATAAAAAAAGGTTTGTAACTGTTTCGTGAAAGATGGTTTCGTATATTTCCAGAAAATCTGATATTTTCTTTAATATACCGTGAAGTTGTAAGAAATTCATTTGTGTCTTTTCCTTGTAAAGTAATAATGTAAATTTCCAGAAAAGTACAATATTTTCTTAAAGGTGAACTGTGGTCTTAAACCCTAAGAGCATAATGGAAGCGAATATCGTACAGAAAATAGTATGTAGACTTTTGTCACCCTACACTTACCGGTCTAAATGTAGCGAACAACTGATGTGTGGAGTTGTCAATCCTATATAGATCTATATACAACGGTCTCGCTCTCCCTCCAAAAGACTTTGGTTATAATGCAGGACTTAAGGTGTATGCTAGGTAGGTACGGTGAAGGAAAGTCTCACAAGAGCATTAATAGATTTACGTAAACTATGACTCCCCTTTTACTTGCAAACTAACATAATTATACCTTTAAATAATTATATGTATCTTTAAAAAATGTGGTTTTTGACTTCTAAACTATACCAATTATAGTTTATTATGAATGTTTTGTTTAGTCCATTTATATAAACATATATATATATATATATATATATATATATATATATATATATATATAAACATGTAATTTATCATCGTAAGAGGAAATTTGGATCCGTAAACTCTCAGAGCTTAGAAAATGAGTTTACTTTGTCTATAATATTTTTACCTGACGTTAAGTCGTTCCTAACTAGAGCTAAACCGTTCATTTTTGCAGACTGGGCCGAAAATGATCTGAAATGATAGGCAGTTTTGTAAAAATCACCATAAATTATAGAAAAATCGTATGAATGTGTGAAAGTAGTGCTTAAAAAGGTATAGACCTGAACTATATGAATGTTAAACAGTTTTGAAATATATGTAGTTTAAGTAGGGAAAAACAGTCGGTGAACAGACCATAAATTTTATGTAAAAAGCTGATCTTTAAGCATATATATGTTTTTGTAACATAACTTGTATTTTTAGTTTGAAAAGCCATTAGATCATCCAAATAAGATTTTTTTTTTACTTTTATTCCCCCCCCCCCCCCCCCCCAAAAAAAAAAAAATAACTTGGATAAAAATGAAAATGAGGGGTATGAACTCATCTTCAAGCTTAGAACACTTGAAGATGGTTGAAGAACACTTGAAGATGGTATTACGCAATGGATAATAACACATATAAATATGTGTAAATGTAACAAAACTAGGGATGGAAATGGGGCAGGGATGGGGTGGGTTTACCATCCCCATCCCCATCCCCAACGGAGGCGGGGAATCTAATCCCCTCCCCATTAGATTTTGGGCTTATCCCCGACCCATCCCCCGCCCATCCCCAACTGTTTCCGCTTTGATTCGGTTACGTTGTTTTGTCACTTTATTCCCGCTCATGCTAAAATCTGATTCCGAAGCAACTGAAGAAATTGGAATGGCTAAGATATCTCTAGCAATCTTCTGTAATATTGGAAACTTAGAACCATTACACTTCCACCACATTAATATGTCAAAGCCCTCCTCATTTGGTAACCACTTCTCAGCTAAATAATCATCCAACTCAGTTTTTTCCAATCCATCATCCTCAGAAAGCATATTCTCGAAATCCAACTCCCATGTTGATTTGCTTAAAGTAGAACCCCTTCCCTCAAAGACGTTTGTTTCACATTGTCGTTTCCAAGAAGCTCCTTGTTTTGCATTATGTTTCTTTTTATACTCTTCAAATAACTCAGTAATTATGTTGCGTACTTGCATAATCTCACTTCTTGCTTCATTCCCATATAACTTTGGAAAGAAATAATTGATCAACTTTAACTTATACCTAGGGTCTAAGACAATTGCTACACTCATAACATTATGTATTACATTCCAATACTTCACAAATTTGGTCAACATAGTTGATGCCATAGACTTATAACATTATTATTTGATACGCTCCAACTCAACAACGATAGTTTCATGTCACAAATTAATGGGAAGAATATGTTTGATGTGGGATATTTGGTACCAGAAATTTTTTCAGTCACTTGATAGAACAATTTCAGTTTTTCATAAACATTTGATGCCATATTCCATTCATCTTCACTAGGCAAGCAAACATAATGTTTATCTTTTTTGCTCAAACGATTAAAAACTTCTTTTTACTCCAAAGCAACACTCAACATCATATAAATGGAATTCCATCTTGTTTTGCAATCAAGAAGCAACTCTTTTTGGCAATTAACACCCACTTGCCGAGCAAAAAGTCTAAAATCTTGTATTCTTTTAGGAGAACTTGTCCAATAGGAGACACTATTCCTAACAGTTTCAATTGCATTGGCAATCACAGAAAATCCATCTTGCACAATAAGATTAATTATGTGTGCACAACATCGCATATGAAATATTCTCCCCTTCAAAATTAGCGATGAAGTAGTAAGCGTACCTAAAAGCTTGTCAACGATGGCATCATTTGTTGAACAATTGTCAAGTGTTAATGTTGACAACTTGTTGTCAATGTTCCACTCCAGAAAGCATTCCATCATAGCTTGTGACAATGCATCAGCAGTGTGTGGAGATGGTACATTTGTAAAGCTGCATTAAACAAAATACAACACTTACAAACTTCATCCAATATAACTTACAAATAATAATATTAGTTATAGTAAATACCTCATAATTTGATTTTGTAACTTCCAGTTGACATCATTATAATGTGCTGTGATTGCCATGTATCCTTTCTTTTGGTTACTTGCTGTCCACATATCAGACGTGAGAGCAATCCTACTAGCATTCTCTTCAAAACATTTCAAGATATGACATTTTTTATCTTCGTATACCTTCATTATATCGCCCTTAACTGTATTACGACAAGGCACCTTAAATAAAGGTTGAAGACTTTCGGTATACTTTCAAAAACCATAATGTTCAACAATGGAGATTGGGTAATCATGAATTATAATCATCTTTGCTAGTTCATCTCTAGACACTTTAGCATCAAATGAATATTTACTCATATAAGCTTTACCATCAACAGTTTTTTGTCCTTGAACCAATATATGTTGCCTAATGTATCTTGTATTTTTCCTAACACATATCCTGTAATGATCTTTCAAATGTGTTGTTCCATCATTGGATCTACCAGTCAGTTGTTTCTTGCAATGTACGCACTTCACCCATCTACGAACACCATCAACAAAAATCGGATCAAAATGGTTCCAAGAAGCGGATTTCAACCTTTTCTTAGGATTATTTTCTACAACTTCTTGTTCATTATTTTCTACAGCTTCTTGTTCATTGTCCTCAAGTTCATCTTCATCATTCATGATTGGTTGTTTATCATTTTCTGGTGTAGCCATCTAAACTTAAAAAAAAAAAACACAATTTGTAACATCAAATATAGTCTAAACATCATAAAATCTACACAAAAACATTGATTATAAACATAAATTCATCATCATCATCCAAAATCTAAAAAATAGAGTATGAACATCATAGAATCTACACTCTACACAACAATATCAAATTGGAAAATTATAAAAACATATTTGGAATGGTGTATTAAGAATAATATGCACAACAAGTCAACAACATCCTAAATTCGCTGTAATGCAAATTATGTCAAACAAAAGATGAGAATTGAGAAGCAGTGAAGCACGATTGTCGATTGGAGTAAGGAGAAAAAAAAGTCTGTAACCTGTATCGAACGATTGGAGACTTGGAGTAAAGATGAGAATTGAGTGCCGCTGATGGTTTGCGAACGAATGTAAGATTAAATTAGAATCTGAATCTCGTCTTTCTCACTCTCGGTTTGTAGCAAATCGCAATCTGTGAGATGGTCTCACAGTCTCGTGTGCGGTGTGTCTCACGAATTGTCACTCAGTCGCCAATTGCCAAAGCCCAAGGGTTAAAGCGAATCGACAGATGAGATGATCAATTGATCGTCGTGATTGTAATTTGGATATCGGAAATTCGGAATATGATTGCTGCGGCCTGCGAGACATTAGGAATTAGTGAATTACCGATTCTAATTTCAATTTGGGTCATATTTCAATTAAACTATATAACATTTATATCTATAATGAATTGATATAAACTAACACTAATATATTATATGTATATTTGGGTATAATATAATCGGGGGAGGGGCGGGTTGGGGAATAGCATACCCATCCCCGTCCCCAACCCCACTTTTTGTCATACAGGAATCCCCGGCCCCATACCCGTTACCCAATTTTGCGGGGAATACCCATCCCCAGTCGGGGCGGGTTAACCGGGTTCCCCAGTGGGTCGGGTTATATTGCCATCCATAAACATAACTAGTATGAATGTGTATAAAACCACTAGATTAACAAGGAATGCTTACCAAAAATCCTAGGAACCAACTTGGAGGGATGGATCTTTGGAAGACTTGAACTTGTTCTTAAGAGTATTATGCAGGAATGAAGAAGATATAAAGATGAAGACACAGGGGGAGAGGTGAACGAAATTTATGGGGGAGGTAGGGTGGTGGGATGGGTAGGGGTAAGGGGTGGGGTGAGGTGATGTTTGTATTGTTATATGTTGGGTAATGGTCTTGATACATGTTAGTTAATGCTTTATATTGGGAAAAGATGTAACAATCATGTCACTAAGTCAAATCTTCTTTTATATATATATATATATATATATATATATATATATATATATATATATATATATATATAAATCTAGGTATTTTGTAAAAGTGGGGTGATTTTTATAAAAATATGATATTCTTTATAAAATGTGTGGTATTTTTATAAAGAAAATATGGTATAAATGTTGTATAAATATTTAATTTGAATTATAAAAATTCAAATTATTAATAAAATTATTATTATGAAAAATAATAATATGTTACACGAAAATTAGGTTGATCCCTAAATTCTTTTCGTTAAAAGTTCGGTGTTTTAGGCCGGGTATGGAATTTGTCGTATTTGGTGACGAATTCACCAAAAATTTGTATTTGTAGCATCTGTTATGAATTAGTCATGTGGTGTAAGGATTATGAATTACACTACATCGTGTTATGAATATTATTTATACTAAAACAATATAAATTTGAATTACCGATTTGTTACAATACTAACTTTATTTAGGGTTTATGTTCTATAAGTTCCAATAAGAGTGGTGCTTTGTATTATAACTTGCCAATTGTACATTGGACGCATTATGGAATATCACAGTTCACCTAAAATTCAAATACAAGTTGAGTTGACCTGGTTGACTTTGTTTGACTCATATATGATAGTTGTCACATCATTCCCCGTTAGAGGGAATTTCGCCCCGAAATTAGCATCTAGGACAGCTCTTGCAACTAGGAGAAAAGTTGTGGGTATCTTTGTTTCATCTGATCTCTTTGTTCCTAGGGAAATTTAGGTCCCTACTTGGTGTTCCAACGGACCTTCGCTATTGGTATTTAACCTTGCTCTTTTGGTTTCCCTGCCCATGATCCCCATGTGTTCAACCTCAGGGTGCATGTTCAACTCAAGGAGATATGGGCTCCGCCCGCACTCGACTAACTAGGACATCCGGGCCTCGTCCATACTCCGCTAACTATAAGATATGGGCCTCGCCCACACTCAACTAACTATGAGATACGCGCCTTGCTCATATTCACTATCTATGAGATACGGGCCTCACCCATACTCACTATCTATGAGATATGGGTCTCGCCCACAATCAGCTATCTATGAGATATGGGCCTCGCCTACACTCAACTACTAAGCATACATATATGTATCACACAGACAAAAAGTATAACCAAATCAATCAATTAGTTCTATATCCATACTCAAATAATGCTATGAGATACGAGCCTCGCCCACACTCTTGCTATCTATGAGATATGGGTCTCGCACACACTCAACTACTAATCAATACACATACATATACAGGTCATCCTTGGTGCCTTCAACCCATTCAAACCAAGAGGAAACTCACCTCACTGTCGGATGATAGCTGAAACATATATGCCCGAAATCAACTCTACTAACTTCCTGAACCAAAACAACCCCTTATATACCATTCCATACTCATAACCCTTAAGGGTCAATTCTGGTCAAGTCAAACTCAAAGTCAAGTCAAAGTCAACGCTCCGAGTTGACTCAACTCATCGAGTTTACCCTTCAACTCGTTAAGTTCTGATGAATCACAGAATCATGAAATCGCGATCTAACTCGTCGAGTTTTCCTCCAATCCGCCGAGTTTCTCCTTGTTAACAAAAACGGGACTTTCCTAGTACAACTCGTCGAGTTCCCTTGTGGACTCGCCGAGTTCCTTCAATAGAATCAGGAATATTCGACCCAACTCGTTGAGTCCCTCCATGAACTCATTGAGTTCCTCATAGCTCTTAGTCTACTACATCATTTCCTTAGATCTAAGGTTCCAGAATATAGATCTACATTGTTTCCATGGTATATATCTATAAAGTCGATGATTTGATGGATTTGCATGACTCAAATGGACCCAATCTCGAGATATAGAAACCTACTTCTATGGATATGGTATTTTCTTGGACAAGAACGGGTTTAGGACCCTTTTTATGAATTTAAGGACCAAGTAACACTAAGAATGGAATTTTGTAGCATTAGGACTATGCAGGTTATCATGCTCCAAAAATGGCGTCCAAAAAGATCCACAAAACAACACTAATATAGATCTAAGCTATTAATCATCAAGTTTGAGACTTTGTACCTCAGAAAGTTGCCAAAGATAGACGAGATCCCAGATCTAGTGCTTCTCCTCAAGCTCAATGACCTTCTAATTCTTCCAAGTCCTTCACCAATCACAAGAACACACAAAAATCCACTCAAAACCTCTAGTTTCTCAACAAGGAGCTCACAATACAATTTAAGGTTTTAAGGAGGCTGATGAGGTCTGATGGGGAAGGATTAAGTCCTTTAAATAGAATGCAGAACCCTAGAAATTAGGGTTTCCTGCCAGCTGGTCTGCTCGTCGAGTTGAGGCCTCTCAACTCGTTGAGTATGTTACTTAAATCAGGCGGTCCTGATAATCTCTACTTGACGAGTTTGGGGCTTCCAACTCGTCGAGTTGCTCTGTAACATTAATAAATTATAAATTAAAATCATACTAGGAACCAGGCGTTATAGTAGGTTCAAGCATTTAAAACACATTTGCATCCTATTATTATGATTGATAGAACACATCTAAAAAATGAAATACTTGGGCATGATGTTCTTAGTAGTAGGCAGGGACGGTAATAATTGAATCCTTCCTATATCATTTGGTGTTGGAAAAACATGGATATTATTTTATAGCAAGACTCTAAGACTGTATTATGGATATGGACTCTTTCGCTATCAAGTATGATAGAGCCAATTCCATTGAAATGGCCATTTAAGTCATCTTACCCAAACACTCTATTGTCGTCATTTGTTGATGAATATGAGAGCAAAGATTGGAAAACAAGACATAATCAAAATTTTATTTTTGGAGACTGCAAAAGCTTATTGGGAGTCTTATTTCAAAGAAAGCTTGGCTAGATTATGATGTGCACTATCTGATGAATGTCGTACATAGGTAGACATAATAGGTAACCACAAATGGGCAAGGTCATTTTTCCTTGTGGTTCATTATAATTTAATGACATCAAACAATTCCTATTCTATCAATGCGTTATCAAAAGACGCACAGAAACTACCATTAGCAATGTTGTTTGACTTCTTTCGAGGAACAATGTAATAATGATGATGTCAACGACATAATAGTGGATGTACGTTATATAAATTATAGTACTTTCAAATTATTTTACCATAACTTATTATTCATGACAATATGTTTTTATTCTTTATAGCTAAAAGTTTAAAACATGTTATTGAGTATGCTAAGAAGGTTATCAAAAAAGAGGATCAACAAATCCTCCAGTTTCGGGTATACTTGATTGATACAAACAAATTGAAGTGACTGATCAAATTAAAAATGGTATAGTCAAGTTGGAATATTGTTTCTGTACATGTGAGAAATGAAAATTGTTGGGTATACCTTGTACTTATGCTATGGTGGTATTCAAGGAATTGAGATATCAACACTACAATAAATAGGTGTCGTCGTACTTCACAATGGAAACATATTGAGCAACATATATAAAGATTGCATTTCTTATACCAGTTCCAACTAAATTCGAACAACCGGAAGAAGTCATTGTTGTATTACCACCATTGATGGACAACGGACAAGCCAAACTTCCACGAAACCATAATTATATCCCATCCTAACATGAAGATCCGATTTAGAAAAAAAAGCATTTGTTACCTAAGGATCGATCACACAATCGGTAATTGTGATGCTCAGTTTCTAGTAAATTCAATAAAATGGAATCTTCAAGTAAGACTATGTCAAGTGTCAAAAGTAAGAGTAAGTCTAATAGTAGATATAATGTGAAAGCTGGTAAGCAAAGTAGTCAAGAGTATGATATTGTTGATCTAAAGTACCCTTAGTCATGTTTGTGCCAAATTAGAAAATTCTAAAAATGTTTAAAAAGTTGTGTTCGGTCAAATAAACTTGTTTATACTACATTATCATAAGGAAATTGTCTACAACATACACAAACGCCAATACTCAAATGTCAGGTAAATTTGCAGTCTCCATCCATGGCCAACTCTCAGACCTCGACAAAGCAGCACACTCCTGTAGAGTAGGTTGGAACATCTCATTATGGGGAACCTCCATAAAACAATAAATCAATTCTCTCATAGAAACTTATACAATAAAAGTTAAACTAAGATACGGACATTAGTAACATCAAGGACACATGTACAACCATCAGCCTTTAAACGCCTCAACTGAGGGTATGCAACTACCCAAGGGGTACTATCTATCCTACTGTTGGGAAATGTCTCCATGATCCAAATCTATAAAATTAAGATTTCAAATAACTAACAAACATAATAATGTTAAAATACTTTTTGTAGAAAAAGTCTTGTGAAAGATATTGTATATACCTTAAATACATAAACAAATCCTTGCATAAAATATGTAGGTAAAGATAACATTCAACTACTTGTAAGCGAAATCCCATACTATTCTTCCCTATGGCTACCTATGTCAACAGTAGCATGTAATAATTATAAATTAATATATATTTGATATAATATACATTCGCTATAATCTAAATAACTTTATACCTTTTAAACTCATCCAAATCAGAGATGAGTGCAAGATATTCATCTTGAACCGGTTGTCGAGGGTATCTTCGAAAAAATCCCTACTCTAGCATATGCATCAAGGAGACTCTTATAACCAGTGGTTGAACCAGAAATTTTGATATGAGGGTACAAACATTGTCAATATATTATATGTAGTTATAATCTTTTTAGTTGGGAATGCAATAACATAAAATATGTTTACAAATAATATTATATATATATATATATATATATATATATATATATATATATATATATAACAAATTTTTGGGGTACTGTAGTACCCTCAACGCCCCCATCTAGCTCCGTCACTGCTTATAACGTCTCCTTCTGATAAGCAATGATTTGAAGTATTAAACAATTGAATAACGTTAGCAACTTTCACTGACTTTGAACCCAAGACAAATGGAAATGCACACTATTTGAACTGTGTCAAAGAAAAAGTAGCCCAAAGATAGTCCCCAAACTGAAATATGGTAATAAAGCAGAAAGCTCTCTTGTCAATGCAAACCCAGTAGTCGCCTATCAGAAATAGAAATTCCTCCTGATCAACATGAGGATAAGTAGTAGTCTCCTTGCACATAAGGTAACAACATAGTAACATATGAAATTCTACCCACATCGACATGTTAACATAAACAATAAAACAGGAAGCCTAAACATGGCCGCATGTTCGGGGTTGTGTAGACGGGTCATGATTTCCCTATCGAGTTTAATTTTGCAGGTTGTAATCATAATTACTTCATATGTTCGGTCATGGTACAATGAAAATAATTTTAACTAGGCAAGTGTTGCATGTTACGGGCTAAAAGGACACCATTCTGGAATAAGGGCATCATTCCAGAATATACTGGAACAGTTCTCAACATTCTGGATATGTTTTGCATATTTCGGAACAATTCTACACATTTCAGATCAACGTATTTTGGACTTGTTTCAAATAAATTCAAAAGTATTTATTCTTTTTTTAAATTCAGTTGTTCTAGTACATACATATACCCACATATAATCATAAAAAAGCCTAAAAAACTAAAATTCGAAGGAAAACGACTTATATTTGTAATCGCATCAACTTATAAGAAAAAAAATGAAAATTTCTTAATTTATCTCTTCACTGTTAAAACAATACATTTTTTTTTAAATTAATGTGGTTCGGAACAATGGGTTTAGACTCTGAAAATGAGGTCCGAATTCCGAAACAGTGAGTTCGAAACAACGGTCCGTCATGTTATTTACAGGGGGCTACATTACTGCATCAAACCACTTTACCCGTTCATTGTTTGGAATTCAGGTCAACATTCTCGACTGAATATTCAATTTTCAAAAATAAATTTAAACAAGTTATCTTTTCAAAAAAAACCACAAAAATAATTAGATTATTCAAATTTCCCTTTGAATATATATTATTAAGATATAGTTGTTTATTTGTATTTTATTAAAATTTAAAAGAGAAAGAGATAGTAACTTGAACTAAAATTACCAGCAACTCGTGGCGGCATGGTGATGGTCCCCTCCCCCTTCCAACCTCTACCTCCTCTGTCTCCAACACACGACCACTCTCCTGCTCCCCTCCCCCCTTCCAACTCCATCCCTAAACTCATATCGTTCACCTACGCATGTGATACGATCTAGGAGAAAATGATATATCGACTGAGGAAAAACATGTGACTTTTCACAGTCCTCCCCACGTCACATGATCTGCGTAAACCCCTTTCATACTAAAATTTTGTTGTTTCTTTAAAACTCACATCATACCCACCCGAATTCGTTTAAGTAATCACTTTTTTTCAGTATTAAGAATTTTTTATTCAATTTAGTCTTAAAAATATGTAAGGGTTTTGAATGTTTTTGTGGGTGTTCAATCTTCTGTATTAAGAGTTTATTGTTTGTTTATATGTCCACAGTGGCTGCTTCCTTTGTTGAGAAGGGAAGTCGATGCCTAAGTCGTCGTATGTGAATTCTTACTTTATTTGGTAGTAGGTTAGATTGAAATTTAGATGTGAAATGTACTTGTATAATCATCTTACTAAAGGAGGGATTTTCCAATAGTTGTCTCTTTGACTCTTTCAACGAAATGGACCATTTTTATAGTTTACTCCAAAATACATAATTACAGAAGTTAATTTACTCGAAACATTAGGATCCAAATTTTGAAAAGTTGTGTTTTTCTGTACAAATAATTCTCAAAATAAAAATTTTAGTATATGATGTAATCCTCAACGTCATATATCTAGAACCAGTTTCTTGGTAATTTCTTATCTCCATATCACAACTCGTAAGTTTCCAAGAAAATTCATAAAAAGAAAAAGAAGAGATGCATCATTATCAAAAGTAGTTGTTGACTTTGACTTCCTTTAGAAAAAAACCACTACATAGCTGCACCCATTACTCTTACTCTGATTGTAAATCTATTCTAAAACAATCCAAAATGGTTATCCTCAATCATACCAAACAACGATCTTCATCTTCTTCACCAATTCATGGTCATAAGTATAAGTATGACGTATTTTTAAGCTTTTGCAGTATGGACACAGGTCGCAGTTTCACAGATCATCTTTGTAACGCCATCAAGCATGCCAATATCACTACCTTCTTTGATGATGATTTGATTGAAACAGGGGTATATTTGAAACCAGGATGGGAGAGTGCCATTAAAGCATCTAGGGCTTCTGTTGTAGTGTTGTCGACGAATTATGCTCATTCACAATGGTGCCTTAATGGATTGGCACTTATCCTCGAGCAACATTCGACAGTTATCCCCATCTTTTATCATGTTGAGCCCAGTTTCTTTGAAGATGCGATGGCTGGGTTTAGACGTGTGATGGAGGCAATGACAAATGAAGATAAAAGAAGTCGATTGGCTGAAAAGATTGACAGGTGGAATAAAGCATGTACACAAGTTGCTACATTAAAAGGGATGCAATTAGGTTTCGATCGGTAATCACTTTCTTACCCATATTTCCACTCTCCTTCATTTTGTTTGCTTCAGGTGTGTCAATATAATCTTCTTCATTTATATTCATTACAATAGGCTTCTTCAACTTCGATCAATATTGACATATTTTTAATTTATTCAAATTAGATAAAGAAGATGCATAACTGATCTATGTTTTCAATTATGTGATATCATATATGAAATCGTATATAGATGGATAATTGTAGTGACAAATTTTTATTATAGCACAAGCTAAGTTATTTAGATAAAACAATTTAAATAGTTTTATACGCTTTCTATTAAAAGCCAAAGTTTGAACGATATGCTATTTTCGTGGCATTTTTGTTGAGATTCATGCAAACCCACATTGATAACCAGTTTGAAGGTCTTGTTGAAACATAATATTATTTTATTATTTTACCATAAGTTAAGTTATTTAGATAAACCATTTTAATTTTATACATAAACGTTACGCCAATACACATTATATATCTATGTGGTTACAAGTGCAAATATGATATGGAAAACTTAATTAAACATAATAGCTTAACATGTGCCATTTTTATTTTAGCTATAGATAAATAAAATCTTCAAAATTGATGTGTTAGTTTTTTGGATTGTGTTTTGCATGTTTTATTTAAATCAAGTTAATTCCAGGCGAGAGACAGAGTTTATTCAAGATTTTGTTAAGTACATCTACCGTAGATTACGCATATCCACAAGGAGTCCTCTGCCACTAGACCGGAGGTTTCATCGAAAGGTTAGTTACGGAAATAGTGTATATAAGTATGTTTGTTACACACAGGTTCAATGTTAATTAGTCCAGGTCATGTTTCAGATGAAACAACCAAATATCCTCAAATTCCCTTTACACACCATAAAAAGTTGTACCCAAGACTTCAATGAAAGAAATATCATTGGGAAGGGTGGATACGGAAGGGTCTACAATGGAATCCTCACCTGGGGAGATCATGTAAACGAGCAAATTGCTGTAAAACGGCTAGATGTCACTAATGGTCAAGGTAACAAGGAGTTCCGCACTGAGCTCACAATGCTTTCACAGTATCAGCACAACAACATTGTAACCCTTTTAGGGTTTTGTGATGATAACAAGGAAATGATCCTAGTTTACGAATATGCAAGCCATGGAAGCCTTGACACACATTTGCGTAACCCTTCGGCTGGACTTTCATGGCCACAACTTCTCAAAATATGCATTGATGTTGCTTCTGCATTGGACTATCTTCATAATCAAGTCGCAGAAAAGCACAGAATAATACACCGTGATATAAAAAGTGCAAATATTTTGTTGGACCAGAATTGGAATGCAAAACTTGGGGATTTTGGGTTGGCTAGGATAGGACTAGCAAATCAACAAAACACCATAGTGATCACTAACCCTGCCGGTACACATGGTTATTGTGACCCACAATACGAAAGAACAGGTTCATTAACAAAAGAATCGGATGTCTACTCTTTTGGTGTTGTTTTGTTTGAAGTTTTGTGTGGAAGGTTGGCGTGTGTTCTAAGTTACCATGATGAGCGTCGGTTCCTTCATCGATTTGCTCCAACTTGCTACAAAAATGGTGAGCTAGACAAGATAATTCATCCAAAAGTAAGGAAAGACATCAAACCAAAAGTGTTGCGCAAGTTCTCAGGTATTGCTATGCGATGCTTGCATGAAACTCGGGAAGAACGACCTACAATTGTTGAGGTTGCGTCCCAACTTAAGAAGGCCATGAAAATGCAAGTAAGTTTGAATATCATGTTTTTTTTCCATTTTAATAATTTGCATAATAATATTCTGAGGCACAATATAAGATTAGTTGCTTGACATAAATATTTTTTGATTGATCATCACTTTGAAGGTGACATCCTCTAGGATGTGTTAACTCGGACACTACCTCCTTCATGACATTGATTATCAACTCCCATGATGCTCGGGATTCGAAGTCTAGTTTCAGTTTAGGTTGTTCAATGTTTCTATAATCGATGCACAACTCCTTGTTTTTTTTCATCTTCAATTTTATGGTTATTTTTGTTATATTTTTTTTTCCTCTTATACAATTTTGTGTAATTATTGCTCATTCTTCATCACTACTTAGAAGATAAGATCCCTCCAAATGTGAAATTACTTTTGAGGAGGTTACCACCATGACAACGTGCAACATCAAGATATTAAAAGAAGAGACCATCCTACCTAAAATTTCTCGTGTCATGTTCTTGAATTTTTTTAGGAAGGAAAGAGATGGGAAGGAAATGAACACTCCGTTTCCGAATTCAACTTAACAAAAGAAAAGAAAGGAAATGGGTGGAAGTGAGAAGAAAATAAAAGAAATTAGTGTTCCCGAGTTTCAGTAAAAGATAGAAGTGGAAGGAAATGGAAGGATCACTTTCCCTCCTAATTTTTCTTCCGATTTGGAAGAATTTGGAGAGATAGAAGAAAATGTTTAATTTTCCTTCCATTTGTCATCAACTCGGGAACACAAAAGACAAATTTGTTTTCCTTTCCTGTCTTTTCTTTTCTCTCATACAACTCGGGAACTAGGCAGAAAGGTTAACAACTCTTTCCCTCCAAATCATCCTAAAAATGGGAGGAAATGAATCTTAGAAAAAATCCTTTGCTTCCCCACTCAATCCCTCCATTTTCTATTCTTTCCTTTCTTATATGAATCTCGAGAACACTTATTTCCTTTCAGTTCCCTCCCTTTCCCTCCTAACAAAAACTCAAGAACACATATTTCCTTCTATTTGCTTCTCTTTCCTCCCCTTTCTTTCTTTAAAAAAACTTGAGAATAGGGCATTAAAGTTGGCCACCATGAAAACATGATGCAAACTAACATAATTTAAAAGGATTCTGCAAGGAGAAACTAAGAGATGGAATTCAAATTTTTGTAAATAGAAAAAATGATTAAGTAATAAGAGAGACTAAAACAACCATTGTACTTAAATTTTTCTGAAAAAAATAAATAAAAATATATAAATTCTTGCAATAGGCCAACATCCAACCATTCCCCAACGAGAGCCTACACTACACAAATGGGTACCGAAGTGCTCCAAAAGGCATTGTGCAAGTGGGTCCTCCATTTTGTAATGGAGCCTGCTAAATGGATGAGTATAAATGATAAAATTTTAGTATTTTTTGTTTTTATTTTTAATCGAAAATTTATTTTGAAATTTTGTGGAAATTTACATTCAAGTGTAATATATGTTCAAATGTCGTATTATAGAGGTAAGATTTCTTAGTGTGTAACGATCTAATTTTCCAAAGGAAAAAATTTTTATTTTTAAATAATCAAAATATTTCCAATAAACCACAAAATCTCAAGAACAGTTGTTTTCAATCTCATAACATCAACAAGTTTATTTCAAATATCAGAGTGTCCCATAAAAACGCCTGAGAGAGTGCATGACGCGCCATTAAGCCTTGCCTTTGCCCTTAGGCTTAGAAGTACCTAAAACAATCTAACAAATTGTAAGATGATGCTTAGTGAGTTCCTCAGAGTACACCCGACACAATCCACACAATCCACATAATCACATAATCCATATTAGCAATAAAAGCTATATAAACCATATAAGGAATGCACACAACATATAAGGATATTGTGGGTTCCCCCAGGGTCTTACTCCAGGATGCCATCGGCTGCCCATATGGTCTTACATCTAAATTTCATGGCCTCTCCCATGGTATTTAATGGGAAAGCCATGGGCTCTCCACATGGTCTTATATCCAAGTGTCATGGGCTCTCCCATGGTCTTCCATACTAATATACCACATATACTTAAGGGTTTTGAGCATTCTAACACTCCTAAGGTGTGCATACAACCCCTGAAATCTTGGGTGTATGTTTTCTTTATTATACATGCAAACTTTCATTTTTCCAATGTTTCATCCTAACTAGCATATCATGAAGTATATGTAATACAAAAATCTACTAGAATGACATACCTTTTCTTGTAGCTTGATTCCTTAAGCCTTTAAGAGCCTATCACCCCAAGTGTGATGCCTCAAATGCTTCATACAACATCACCAACAAATGGAAGAACTTGAGAGAAGTGTACTTGCACACAAAATTCGGCTAGCCCCCATTCCTTTCACTTAGGTGCCAATTTTGGTAGCCTTAGGATCTCTTATATAGTGTGGCAAGCTGGTGTCACACCATGTAAACCCTAATGACTTTCCATATCCCTCATGCTCCATGGGTTAAAACCTCCATGGATCATCCATGGGTCACCACATGGGTTTAGCCCAACATAAAGAACTATGGATCATAAGCCCACTTTATAAGAATGAATGATTTACCAAATCAACCCCGTATATTTAATTAGTCTCTTTTGATCACAAAATTAATTCCAAATTAATTCTTGATCAATACTTATTAAATAATAAGATTTCATATTAATATATTAGAACTTATAAGATATTAATAAATCATAAATATCCTCTTCTTAAAAGTCCATCATTTATATTGTTCCGGTGCCATTCAACCCAAATGTACAGTGCTACTCTCGGGTCAAGTACATACCAATTATAGTTATGAGCTTAGACACTAAATCCAACAGTCTCCCACTTGGATAAGTCTAATAACTATAACTGCAAGTATGAGTTAAAACACCGACTAGCAATCGTTCTTAAAAGCCTCTGTCAAAACGAGACGCTCCATTTTAGATAAGTAATCATATAATCCTCTGTTCAAGATATCAGCCGGACAAATACATGGAAAAACGTCATACTTATTGTCCAAGAGTTTGTTTCCTGATTTCCGATTTGTTTGACATAGAACTCAATCGAACACATCAATTTAGTTCTGACCGGGCCCGGAATATAAGTCAAAACAAAATCATCGAGGGGCCCAAGATATCGTTTTTAATCCCCCAAGGACTAAAAGAAACAGATAAACTTCGACTCATATGCTTGTACTAACTATTCATCAAATTGTACACAACAACACGTTTTATAACATCGAGTTACCGATGCGTTTTCATACTATCAATGTACAACCAATTCATAGTCAACAACTCATATATCTAGGTTTGAAGACTTATATGATATTATCATCTCACGATCACTCGAGAAAAATTCCATGAAGTGATACAAGTGAGCGCGGGTTGAATTCAATACTCAGACCTTATGAGCACTTATGAATGTTGCAGCAAACTTTGCTATGTCTAATACCATTAAGACAAATCTACAAACCAAATTCATGAAAGTCTTGATTTAATACCTACTTCCAACGAGTGATCGACTGTGGATATTTTGAATAATGTAATTATTCTGGAAGTTAAAACATGAAAAAATGAAACAATAGTAAATGATTGACACAAGAAAGTACCATACTAGTAAATAAAAAGCATATTTTATTTAAACATCAAATATCAATCACATTTCAACTATTAAACATCAATAGTTACTTTTAATATTGGAGGTGGGGACTGGGTAGAGAGAGATGGGGGGAGGTGGTATGATAAGGAGGTGGTGGGTGGGCATTTCTTTTATTTTTACTTAATTAAAAACACTGAAATAAGTGTAAAAAATGTAAAACAAGTATAAGGGTTATAATAGGCATTCAGGTTGATAGTAAACAAAATTGATAATAAGTTAAGTTTGGTAGAAATCTGATTTTAGACCACTTATGTAAGTCAGAACGTTTTTGGAACAAAAACAAAGTTTTTTGACAAGGACCTGGACCTTTCTTGAATATTCTCTGAATTTGGGGTACACAAACACCTTCGTTTCATCTGCTAATTCTCATCCATTCCCAAAACAAACTCCATCAAAGTAACCAATCTTTTCCCTTTACCTAATATCCATGGCTGAAATCGTTGCTACCGCTCTTATCAGTGTGATGTGTGAAGAAACTCATCTCTGATGACTTGATGAAGCTGGCACGATCTAAAGGAATTGATACCTAGATGAACAAAATGAAGAATACCTTGCCCATGATCCAAGCTGTAGTTGCTGATGCATGACAGAAGCAGATAAAAAGAGAGTAGTTCAACTGTGGCTCAACAATTTCCATGATTTGGCTTACGACATAGATGATGTACTCGATGATTTGGTTACTGAAGCTATTCAATTCAAGTTGGATCGGGAATATGATTCCAACACTAACCCCAACTCCAGCAGTAGTAAGGTATTCAAGTTCTTCCCAACTTGTTTTACTAATTTTAGTCCTAGTTATGGGAGTCGGTTGAGTTCTAAGCTAGATGAGATTACCACAAAATTGAATGATCTTGTTGAGGTGAAAAAATGTCTGGGTTTTGTTGTAAATGTGAATGTCGACAGCTCAAATAGAATTGAGATACGATTGGAGCAAACTTCACTGGTTGATGAGTCCAAAATTATAGGTCGGGATGGGGATAAAGAAGCATTGTTGGGGAAGTTGTTAGGGAATGATGAAAAAATGAGGATAGTGTCCATAGTTGGTATGGGTGGGATTGGAAAATTCACTCTTGCTAAAATTTTGTACAAAGAAGAGAAAGTGAAGGATCACTTTGATCTCAGGGCATGAGTTTGTGTTTCTGAAGAGTTGGATGTACTTAATATTAGCAAGGTTATATTTCAAGCTGTAACTAGGGAAAAACAGAGATTTTGTTAATCTTGATCTGCTTCATGTGGCTCTCAAAGAAAAACTTTTAATGAAATGGTTCCTATTTGGTCTAGATGATGTGTGGAGTGAAGAAAAAAGTAAGTGGGAACTCCCCCAAATCCCTCTTATAGGGGCACCTCGAAGTAAGATTATAGTCACAAACTGCAATATCATGGTTGCATCAGTGGTGGACTCAAACGAATCTTACTACTTGGAGCTTTTGTCAAATGTAGATGCTCTATCTTTATTTTCTCAACATTCGCTTGGTGAAAACAACTTTGAATTGCATGGTGAAGGTATTGTAAAGAAATGTAGTAGATTTCCTTTGGCTTTGAAAGCACTTAGGAGGGTCTTGAAGACAAATAGAAATGGTTATGAATGGGAAAAGTTTTTGAATAGTGATATATGGGATATAGATGATGGAAGGGAGATTCTTCCAGCTCTAAGACTAAGCTATTATTATCTCCCTCCACATTCGAAGTTATTGGTTGTTCCTTATTTCCCAAGGACTATGTGTTTGACAAAAAAGAATTAGTCCTACTGTGGATGGCCGAAGGATTTTTGTTGCAACCAAATGGAAACAAGGCAATGGAGATTCTAGGTCATCAATATTTTGAGGAGCTAAAGTTGAGATCATTTTTTCAACATTCAATGAATGTCGATGTAAGATATACTATGCATGATCTGATAAATGACTTGGCCACAAGTGTTGCAGGAGATTTAGTTTTTAGATTGGATGATGAGATGGATTCGTCCGACAAGAAACAAAGTTTTGAGAACTTTCGTCAATTTTCACTTGTAGGTCTACGAGGGGGATCCTATAGAATGCTCAATGAATTACAAAGAGCTAGATGCTTATGAAGTTTCTGAACAATGTCTCGAGTGGACAATGCTTTTGCTGAATTACTTTCACAACTACAATTCCTAAGGGTTCTAAGACTAGCTAATTACGTAATCTCAGAGGTACCACAATCCATTGGTAGTCTCAAGCATCTGCGATACATCAACTTTTCTTATACGACAATAAAATATTTACCGGAAGCAGTAAGTGACCTCTATAATCTACAGAGCTTGTTGGTTCATGGATTTTCAGAGTCATACGACTTGCCAAAAAGTTTTGCAAAGTTAATAAACCTATGACATCTTGACATTAGTGTTACTCCAAAACTCAAGAAGATGCCTTTAGGGATTGGCGCATTGACAAATCTACAAACTCTACCCAAGGTCATTATGGAACGAGCCAACAAGTTCAAAATATCCGACCTTAAGATCCTTTTAAATCTTCAAGGTCGAATATGCATTATGGGGCTAGACAAAGTGATAATTCCAATATAAGCACATGATGCCAATTTACATCAAAAGGTCTTGATATTTTGGAGATTACATGGAGTGATGTGTTTGATGATGGTTTGCAAAGTCTCACATGTCTCGAAGAATTGAGGATACATGGTTGTCCAATATAGACTACTCCTTTCCTTCTGGTGTTTGGGCTCCTAATTTAAGTAGCCTATTCATAGGAGGCTTAAATAAGCCCATGTCAGAGTGGGGCCCAAAGAATTTCCCAACCTTACTAGTTGAACTACAGTTATATTACCATAACTCGGGTGGATTCATTTGCAGTGGGAGAAGATGTGAGGGATACTACCACTTCATCATTTATTCTTCCATCAACTCTACCACATCAGTACTAAAGTTCCATTCTTAATTGAAGTGGGCTTTCAGTTTTTTGTAACTTTTGATGTTTAAAACATTATCTTTAAATTATTAGTATTATTAGTTTTGAGACATGTTTGTTTTGTTTATTGATATGAAGACTATTTTAAAATTTTAACTAATAATCAAATATTCTACTATTTAAATTATAGAGAGTTGATCATTACATTTATCCTGGATGAAAATGCATTCTGTTGATACATTCAATAAAACAACTGTGTGCTTGATTACAGGGAATAACCAGCTTTTGTTTTTCCTCTTCAATAGTCTAATGTACTCAAATCACTCATAACATCTATAAGTGTACACCACTTTGTTTTCAAGTTTTGTTCATTTTAGTAGTTAATTAAGTAAAATTAATATATATATATATATATATATATATATATATATATATATATATATATATATATATATATATATATATATATACATATATAGATATATGTTATTTGGGCCTCTTGATCCAAGCAAGTCTGGTCCAACTGAAAAGGGGCACCAACAGCACGTTAGTTCTATACCTAAACATTTGGCGGCAAAGTGAAGTTCATTTGCATGACTCTTCAGTCTTCTAAATAACATCACACGCCCAATAATTGCAGTTGAAGAAGACGAGGCACCCGATCAATGAAGCTCTGGAGGAAATGAAGCAAACAAATACTAAGGATGTTTTTCACCAAGAACTTTCTCATAAGTATAGTGACGAATCTAGAATAGAATTCCACGTGGTTCCTAATTAAGTGCAGACGGAAAAATCAAAGAGTCAACGTTATATATGACATCGGGTCGGGTCGAACCAATAAAAAAACGACAGGTTTGTAAATACTCGAGTTCAACCGGATCGATGGAATAGCTAAAAGTTGGTAAAATCAGTCTACTCAACCATAAAACCTGATTTTTTGTAACAAAAAAGAAAGCTACTTTGCATGACCGAATCTCTTTCTTTTTTAAAAAGTTCATTTGCAACAGCTATTTTGTACGACCAACAATATGAGACGAGTTGGTTTTTTTTTTTTTTCCTATTACAATTCATAATTTATTTTTATAACATCAAACAGCTTCAACTCTTTTTATTTCAGATTTGTGAAAGGTTTTGAAAGTATTAACCATTTACTTTGAAATTTAAATATAAGTCGTCCATTATTATTTTTTATTTATTTGTTTTCATATTTTGTCAAATAGTATTACCTAGGTCCTAATTTTTTTTTAAAGGTAGTTCCTATTTTTTTATATACAATTACTATATAAAATTAAAAAATTAGGTGGGCCTAGTGTTGGGTTTTAGATGAAAATTAGTTTCATAAAACGAGAAGCATTCTAATGTCTTCATGGTTGTGAATTTTTTATTAAAAACATGAGCACTTATCTTAAAGAAACATTCCTGTAATGATTATGTGAGTTATTTGTGGATGATATCTATTATTGTAATTTTTTTATTTTTTTAAAGTTCCATAGTTTAGTTGATGACAAATTAGTTATGTTCTATGTTTGACCTCTAAATTGCATCTATATTTTCATTCTTCTATATATGTGTATTGCTGTAAGTAAATGTTTTTGTTAATGGCAAAATGTTTAAGTAATGATAGCAATACATTCGTAAGCATTAGCTCTGGTTTATATCTAATTATCTCATCTATTACTAGTGTGGGTCTCTTCTAATCTGTTTGCAGTCCCTAGATCAGTAAACAAGAGAAAGATCAAGATTGGAGCCTTTTAGTTATTGTTTCATTTTGTTAAGTACAAGATTCGATAGAATTGACGTTTTTAATCAAAACTTAACCATTGTTGATTTGTTGGTAATAACACGGTCAAACTTTGTATAAGATGACTAATTGTATTTATATATTGTTATACTTTTCTTTATTTCATATCTGTCCTGCCTTTCAAATTACGGATACTTCGTTCTTTCACGAGAATAGATGTCAGGACAAAATGGGTGATTTAACAAACTCCAAAATGGTACATCTTGGTAAAGTTGGTGATGAGTATCAAAAGGATGATGCAAGATCGAATGGTTACCTTATTATGCTAACAGAAGAAACTCAAGCAAAAGGGGTGTGAAAACTTATTGGTTAGAGCAAACTCAAGCGTACCTATATATGTTTGTTTTATCTCGAAAACTTCTTGTGATTTGCTAAAAGTATGTTATTTTTTCAATTTTCTTCTAATTTTGTTTCAGTCCAAATTGGCTGAGGTTCATGTAAGGGACTTGTTGTATGTCAATTATATTGCAGAGCAACCAGGTAAGCCATCTTACAGAAGTATTAAAACTGTGGTTACTAGTGTCCACAGTTAAAAGAAAAAATGTGCCTCCAAAGTCAAAAATATAATAAAAATTAAATTGAATATATACACATCGTTATGAAATTCATAAAATTCGTTATTAATATAGCCACAACATTACAAAAACAACTAATTTTAAAAAAAAATACTCCTAACATTTTTAGATAATTTAATTTTTTTCTCTCTAAGTATACCATATACTTTAGCAGTTTCGGGCCCTTTACTAACATAGGCCTTGGGCAACATGTAAAATCTTGACTCCCAGGTATAATATTTATGTATTTATTTATGAAATGATTGAACAAATCGACGAGCTGGATGCCCGAACTCGCCAAGTAGAGACGGATGGGCCACATGGGTTTTATGACCAACTTGACGAGTCGGAAGGACCAACTCGGCGAATTGGCGCTGTGAGAGGAAACCCTAAATCTCCAGGGTTTGTTCCTATTTAAAGGACCTTAAGTCCTCATTTCCACCTCACCAACCACCTTACTCCCCTATGTGAAACCCTAATTATCCATACTGATCTAAGAGAGAAATAGAGTTAATCTTTAGGCATTTTAATACACTCTTGGAAGAGAAGAGAAGAGTATCAAAGCAAGAAACGAGAAGAGAGTGTTGGATCTGGTGTTATTTCATCTAGAGCTTCTGTTGAAGGTAAAAAGTTTCCACCTTGCTCATTAGTTTGATTAGATCCCATTTTATGGAGTTTTAGGGTTTATTCCACATTTCCTTGAGACTTTGAGTGTGTTCAGCTTACCAAGAGATTGAGGCTTCATATCTGGACCTTGTGAGGTCCCTAGAGCCCAAAGGTACCAACTCTATCCATCTAATAAAAGAGCTTTCATTTAAGACCGTAAATGGAAGTTGTTTTAATTTGAAGCCCTAAGTGCCATGCATGGACGTAAAGCTTGCAGCTTTACGTGGTATCTCAGCCTTGGGAGGCTAGATCAGAGTTTCGAGTTGTAAATCTGCCTTAAAACATTTGAATGAGAAAAGGGTCTGGAGGGACTAGATGAGTCGATGAGCTGACTCGGCGAGTCGGCTAGGGTTTTCCCCGACGAGTCTGGACATGAGTAACTCAGCGATTTGATGAGACAACTCAACGAGTTAAATTGGTTTTTCGCGACATTTCTGAAGGAATGAGGGGACTCAACAAGTTACATAGTTGCCCTCGACGAGTCGTGACATTTACTCCTAACAGATCATGTTGTAGTGACTTGGGAGAGATTTAAGCAATTGTTCCGAGACGAGTATGTTCCCACGGTGGAGAGGGAACGATTAGCCTAGGAGTTTCTATCTCTCAATCAGAAGACAGAATCTGTGACTGAGATTTCGAGGATGTTCCATGAGAGAGCACTGTTTTTCCCTGAGCACGTGTCTATTAAGCAGGCACGTGTGACCCGATATCTGAGGATACTAAGGAGGGATATACGGGAGTTTGTGGCGAACTCTTCATACTGGACATTGGCTGAGCTTCAGACCAATGCTAGGAGGTGGGAGATTGAGCTTGAGTTGCAGACCAGAGTGAAGGAGGAGTCTCAGGGTAGAGACAACAAACCAATACAGTCGCAGCCGACGACGAAGCGGGAAAAGCCCGCTGATGCGAGAGCTGGAGGCCAAAAGGGCCACACTTATGGCAAGTGCGGCAAGAGTCACAAGGGATCATTTCGGGCAGGGATTTGCTATAAACGTGGCAAAGAGAGGCATATGGAAAAGGATTGCCCCAAGGGGTTTGCAATTTGCTTCCACTGTAACCAGACCGGCCATCGGAAGGTCAAATGTCCTCAGCTCATTCAGGGATTAGCCCAGGGTTCTGCTCCTGCTGCTTTACATGCTACTGATATTCGGTCGGTGAAGGACGAGGCTCCAAGGGGTTGTGGGAGAGCTTTTCAGCTGACAATGGAGGAGGTCCGCGCAACACTGAATGTCGTGGTTGGTACATATTTCCTTATTTATATTATTTTGAGATTTGTTGTGCTTATTCTGTGCTGTATATGGGTACTTTTCTTTTGTGTTCTGTACCTGCTTTTGTGTTATTTGACTCGGTGCGATTCAATCCTTCGTGTATTTAGCTTTTATTCGTCACATCAGTAGCCGACGTGAGGCATTATGTCAACCTCTGAGGGTCTGTATAGCCGATGAGCATGCAGATTTTTCTACTGATGTATTCCAACGATGCGTACTGGAGATCTTTTGTGTTGAGTTCCTGATAGACCTAGTACCGATCGCGATGGGTAATGTCTGTGTCATAGTGGGCTTGGATTGGTTGAGTCGGTTCAGAGCTATGATCGTGTAAGATCCCAAAAATCGAGACTGAATTTTTTTGTTTTTAATTATAATACTTGTAAAACTGTTTGAGTAAAACATTACTGATATCACATCAAACCACAAAACCATAGTTACATGTTTAAAAAACCATAATGTCAAATAGTATAATGTCAGAGTACAATCCCAGGGTTCTCAAATGCAGAATCATGTGTGTGCGATGTGTTGCTACCCTACTTAGTCCTTCCCCTTAGATGAAGAGGTACCTGAAACGAAAACTGAAAACCGTAAGCACAAAGCTTAGTAAGTTCCCCCATCATACCACATACCATACAACCATACA
Organism: Lactuca saligna; assembly: GCF_052625555.1. Lineage (NCBI taxonomy): Eukaryota > Viridiplantae > Streptophyta > Magnoliopsida > Asterales > Asteraceae > Lactuca > Lactuca saligna. The sequence continues at coordinate 88,162,168 of NC_136417.1, read as the reverse complement.
TACTGTCGGACAATTCTGGGGTGCCTAACCTACCTATGTCAGTCCATACATGGGTGCTGACCTACCCGTGTTAGGCCATTCTGGGGTGCCTGCCTACCCTCCGATCTATCTCACCTAGTCACGGGGACTACTTCACCCCTTTCTACAATCACATAAGAATGTATCATAATCATGCTGCCATACATATCTAGGGGTGTCCGACCTACCCTTCAGTCCTAACGACCGAATCAGGGACTACTCCCCCTCCTACTACCACTATCACATAGAACATATCATACTGGCACATAGAGCACATCAACTAATAGCAAATCAGACAATTATCACAAAGACAATCATCTCCACTATAATCAACTGATAGTGGGTCGGCCTTGTTGCCTTAGACCTACTTCTACTGGAAGGTAACTCATATCAATGTCATGTAGTATCTTCAATATCCTCAATACAGAAATCAACTCTTCTCTACTCCTCGATCCCTACACAACATCCTTTACCCCTACAAGGGTCAACTCAAGTCCAAGTCAAAGTCATGGTCAAAACCTTGGTCAAAGTCAACTTTGGTCGAAGTTAACATCTGGTTAACTCGACTCGCCGAGTTGGCCCACCAACTCGTCGAGTCCGTACGTCCACAAAGTACTACAATCCCATCCCAACTCATCGATTCTGGCAAAAGCTCGATGATTTCTCCTTCAACAAACATCGGGACCTTCTTCAACTGACTCACCGAGTTCGTCCTTGAACTTATCGAGTTTATCATCATCTATATGAAGGTATCTAGTCTATGACTCGCTGAGTTCTCCTTGAACTCGTCGATCCCGTCTTCATGTGGTTGGGTCATTTCCTTGACCTCGCTGAGTTCCTCCTTAAAATCGTCGAGTCCTTTGATCTTCAAGTCCATAACAAAGCCATAACAGGCTGAGTGTTCCTTCCACTCAACTAAAGACCATTTCTAGAAGACTTTTGGGGAAAATATGACCCGATCGCCAAGTCACCCAAGCGACTCGCCGAGTCCCTCTTTGTCCAAAACTATTCAGTCGATTATAATGTGTCTTAATGCATCAAAACCATAGATTTGACCTCCTAAGGTCCATTTTATACACAAAGTCCCAATCTTGATGTCCATGTATGGGTTTTTGGCTCAAAAAGCCATAAAAAGTGGTATATAAGAAGAATGGGTCTCCCATGGCCATAAAGTTGGAGCCTTTATGCCATGGAAACCCTTAATGGTTCCAGATCTAAAGTGTAACTCCAACACACTCACAAAATCTGATTATAACTTCACAAACTCTTAAAAGGGTGGAAAATAGCCCCAAAACAAGAACTAAGAGATGGATGGTCAAGGTTTAAGCTTTTTACCTTAAATGAACTAAGAATGAAGCAAAACCTTTGGATCTACTAGCTTCCACTTGAAGTCCCAAGCTTCCTTCTTCTTTTCCAACTTTAAATGCACACAAAAGTCACCAAAAATCTGAAGAACACTCAAAAGAGACTTAGGGTTCGAGTTAGGGCTTTCTCTGGTTTGGGAGGAAAAATGGAGGCTAGGTTGGGGTGTTATAAGTTGTTTAAATAGGGTGCAAACCCCAAACTTTGGGTTTCATCTAGACAATCCTACTGGTCGAGTCGGTCTCCCGACTCGTCGAGTGCTCACTTATCCTACCAATCCAAAGTCGAGTCTACCTGACGAGTTGAGCCTCCAACTCACCGAGTCCTAGAGCAAAACATGACTTTACTTTAATTAAAATACGTACTAGGAACCGGGTGTTAAAAATCTCCCCCACTTATTTTAGACTTCGTCCTCGAAATCTGCTGCTGAATCCGGAAAAAAGCTCAGGGTAGTGTTCCCTCATCTCGTCCTCCGGCTCCCAAGTCTACTCCGAGCCCTTGTGGTGTTTCCATTGCACCTTCACCAGCTCCACCCTCTTGTTCCTCAGATCCTTCGACTTACTGTCGAGGATCGCCACTGGCCGCCTGATGTAGTTCAGGTTGTCATCCACCTGAATATCCTCCAAAGGCACCACTGTCGAGTCGTACACCAGGCACTTTCGCAACTAGGATACATGAAAAGTACTGTGAATCTAACTGAGTTCGGCTGGAAGGTCCAACCTATATGCCACCTTGCCCACCCGAGCTACAACCCTGAAAGGTCCAATGTACATGGGGCCCAACTTACCCCACTTCTTGAACCGAATGACGCCTTTCTAAGGTGACACCTTCAGGAGCACCATGTCTCCGACCTGGAACTCTAGGTCTGAACGACGCTTGTCAACATAACTTTTCTGTCGACTCTAAACAGTTGAAGCCTGCTCCGAACCTGTTAGATCCTCTCTGTAGTATTGAGTACCACTTCAGTACTCCTCATGACCCTCTGTCCAACCTCACTCCAACATATCGGGGTTCTGCACTTCCTACCTTACAACATCTCGAAAGGGAGGACGGTCGATACTTGCGTGATATCTATTATTATAGGAAAACTCTGCCAAAGGAAGGTAAGTATCCTAACTGCCTCGGAAGTCTAAAACGCATGGCCGCAACATATCCTCCAAAGTTTGGATGGTCCGCTTGCTCTGACCATCCATCTGCGGGTGAAAAGAGGTGCTAAAGTGCAGATGAGTACCCAGCTTGCCGTGAAACTTCTTCCAGAATCTGGAAGTGAACCGCACATCTATATCAGAAATCACCAAAACTGGCACCCCGTGTCGAGCCACAACCTCTATGATAGATTTATATCCAAGCAACTTTTCAGCGGAAATTCTCTCCTAAATCAGAATTGTTGAGTTTAAGGGGTTACGCCATTGGGCCTTAGAAGATCGGTCCATTTTGTACTCATGGTTTGGGCCTGTCCAACCATATTTAGTTTTAGGGTTTACTTATATATATATATATATATATATATATATATATATATATATATAGTGCATGCATGCATGCATTATAGAGGAACCCTTTTGATTATTTTCCATATCAAGTGTTGTAACCCTAGCACACCTCTACAGTAGCAATTCTCATTGAATTCTTCTGAGGTGGAGCATATTAATCATTCGACATACGTTTGATTCATCTGTGTGCTTTATTGCTTGTCATTGACTATTATCGTTTTCTTGATATCTGCTAAATCTATCGATCATATAAAATTAATATTCATCAGGAATGAAATGAGCACTCTTGGTCAACCAATCCAGGATGGCCGAAATCGAGCCCACTCCCCGCACGGTCATGGGAACATTCATGATGAAATCCGTAGTGATATCTTCCCATTTCCACAATGGAATATCCAATGGCTGAGTCTTGCAGTGAGGCCTCTGGTGCTCTGCCTTGAACTTCCTGCAGGTCAGACATCTCTCAACAAACCAAGCTACGTCTCTCTTCATGCAGGGCCACCAATAATAATAATGAAGATCCCTATGCATCTTCGTCACCCCAGGATGGATAGAAAACCTAGATTTTTGTGCCTTCTGCATCAATACCTGCCGCACACCTCCATGATATGGGACCCACACCCTATGGTGTAGAGTCAACAATCCACGACTGTCATAATCGAAGGAGGAAACCCGACACGCAATACGCTCTCTCTTACGATGTTTCTCCTTCATGGCCTCTTGCCCGGTCTCTCAAATCTGCTCCAATTGTGGAGTCACCACTGTCATCCTCATGCAAATATCTCTGATCGGCACTACCTTGCGGCTAAGCGTATCGGCTGCGACATTGGTCTTCTCTGAGTGGTAGGGGATCTCACAATCGTAATCCTTCACCACATCTATGTTGGATAAGGTGTCTAAGTCCATAACTATTTCTGGTATGTACTTGACTCGACCCGGCATGGTCCATTTGGGTTGCATGGCATCATGCAATTGGATAGACTAAATGAGAGAAATAACACTTGGAGAGTATTAATATATTATAAGTTCTAATATATTAATAATATTATTTGATTAGTTTGATCAAGAATTAATTTAGAATTAATTATGTGATCAAAAGATAACTAATTAAATATATGGGTTGATTATGTAAATCATCCATATCTTGTATAGTGGGCTAAAAGGCTCCATGGACTATCAAGTTGGGTTCCACCCATAGGATGCTCCATGGATGCTCCATGGGAGTTACAAACCCATGGGTCATGGAAATGAAGAGTCATGACACATTAGGGTTTAACCCTAGATGTGTCAACACTATATAAGTAACATGTTCTCCACCTAAAATCGGCTACACTAAGAAACAAGAGGGCTTGGCTGATTTTGAGAAGTGTGTGTTCTCTCATAAGTTCTTCCAAGAGCATTTGGTGTTGTGTGAAGCATTTGAGGCATCACACTTGGGGTGCTAGGCTCACAAGGTTTCAAGGAACACAAACAACAACAAGGTAAGTTATTCTATCTATACTTTATGTTAAAATTGTTCCCCATGTATGCTAGATAGGAATATAACCTTGGAATTCAACTTTGCATGATAATTAGACAAACATAGATCCAAGGTTATTAGGGTTGCATGTACACTTAGGAAGTGTTAGAATGCTCAAAACCCGTCAGTGGTATCAGAGCCTAGGCTTGTTTGCTCTTATTTGTGCTTAAAAGTTGAAAAAAGAATCGGAAATCTTGCTGTCTGCGAATGGACTCGTCGAGTCTATAGGGGCGACTCGTCGAGTTCATGAGTATCTTCAACCAACTCGGCGAGTGAGTTCATGCACTCGGCGAGTAGGGTCGACTGATTGCAGAATTTCGATTTAGTTGCTGGAAATGAATTAGAAACATTACCCTAAACTGTTTTGGTAATTGAAAACTTGTTTTTGGTGGTGTAATGTCTTTGCTAATTTTTTTACAAACAAGTAGTTATCAAAATTACAAAGTTTTAAATGTAATTTTTGATTGTGTTCATATTCATGTTCTTGTTCTTATGATGTTTTAGATGATCATAGGAATTATTTGTAACCTATGTGGTAGATTAATTCTTGATCATAATGTGTTTTAATGGAGTCCATAACTTATCCTTAAGTTATGGAAAAACCAAGAGTCACACTTGAGTTAAAACCATTAAAACAAATACAAGAGTTAGAAAAATGAAGAGTCTTCATTTTATTACTCTATTAAACTCATAAGTTACAAGAAATGAAAAGTTTTGAAAGTTACAAAACTTGCCCTCAAGTTTTGGAACAAGTAAAGTTAAGTTAAAACTTTAAGTTCCAACCCCTAGAATTTTAAAAGTTAAAATTCAACCCTTATACTTATATTATGATGATTTAATAATTATATATATATGTATAAGAATAAAGTCGTCTTACCGCTAGTACGCCTCATTCACGAAGCCGGTCTATAAGGTGGGTATAAGGTTGTTGCCTATAAAATGGTGACTTAATGGGTGTTTACTCTCACCCACCGCTTGCTTGACTGGTGGAGGGTCGTTAGCCGAACGGGTAAGACAAGGACTTATAAATTCTCATTCAAAGTATGATGAATATAATAAAGTAACTAAATGTTTTATTAAATTCCCAATCTTAGTTACTTTAGGAAAATGTGAATAAGGTGCTAATCCATGAAATTACACTTTACACTTTGTCTAAGTCGTTGGTGGAGCGTGTGTGGTTAACCGGCACACTAACTTGGACTTAACAAGGTAGGTAAAGGGTGACTTAAGGTTTATTATAGTATCGGTGGAGCGTGTGTGGTTTACCGGCACATCGATTGAGTGATAAACTTTAAGGGTACCAAGTGATTTGCATGGTTACTTCACACCTCGTTTTGTGATCCTCGGTATCCCAGTCACAAAACTTGGAGGGCACTCTCGAGATTGAAACATGCCTTTGAAAAGTTCATTGGATCTCAAAGAATCTAGGAATTTCTAAAACCAATAAAAACTAAATATCTAATATTTCGGTTTTCGTGGTGGAAATTGGTGAATCGTCATTCACCTACCTTTCAAATATGGTATAGCTTAGATTACGGCATACCTCTTCTAAGTTATATTATATTGTGATTGGATCCTAGCCTTAATATTACATTTGGGTGTTTTATTAAGGACTCTCTTAAATCTATACTAAACTTGTTCTTCTCTTTCAGATGTCTTCAAATAATGCTTCTGGCTCGAATCCTAATGGCTCCTTTACTCTTATGAGTTTGTGTGGGAAAGTCACCTTTGATGGATCCAACTTCAATAAATGGATCAGAAACATCAGGATGATTACCCGGTACAAGGACAAAGAATATGTCCTTGACAAGGAGCTTAAGGAAATTGATGAGTCCACTGCAACTCCCCAGGAGATCGCTGACTTTCATACTCATGAAAGAGATGCAACCAAGGTGGCTTGCATCATGTTGGACACAATGACAGCTGAACTCCAAAAGTCTTATGAGGATTTCTACCCTTATGAAATGCACCAAGATTTGATGGAAAGATACCATCAAAGTGCACGACAAGAGAGGTACGAAGTCATCTGCTCCATGATAACAACCATGATGAAGGACGGAGATTCCGTCACGAGCCACATGCAAAAAATGCAAAGGTATGTGGATCGTTTGCTGAAGCTTAATGTGAACTTCCCTGAGGAGCTTGCAATAGATATCATTTTGCACTCCTTACCATCGTGCTATGATCAATTCCGCATGACATATCACATGAACAAGGAAGAGGTCACCCTCAGCAAACTTCAGGGACTTCTCAAGACCGCAGAAACAGGTCTTAAGGGGAAGTCGGTTGCTATCACTCCTAATCCAGACTCAACTCCGGTCTTGGCAATCGGGCAAAGTCGAGGGGGGAAGAGAAAGAGATCTTCGAAGGGTACCAAGGCTCGGACCCTTGATGGATCTTCTTCAAGTGGAACCAAGAAAGGTTTCATTACTCCTTCTTCTGACCCAAAAGAGGCTGAATGCTTCTATTGCCATGAAAAAGCTCATTGGAAGCGGAACTGCCCAAAGTAACAGCAGGATGTGAAGGATGGGAAAGTCAAACCCAACCATGCAGGTATTTACACTATCATTTCTAATAACTCACCCCATTCGAAATCTTGGGTCCTTGATACCGGTTGCGGTATTCATATTTGTTGTGACTTGCAGGGACTAGGAAGAAGTGAGAATGTGGAGCAAGGAAGAATAAACTTAATCATGGGGAATAGGAAAGTTACACCTGTCACCAAGATTGGAGTTTATACTTTATCGCTAAGTAGTGGGTTAAATTTAGATTTGAATAAATGTTGTTATTCGCTAGAAATGGCAAGAAATATTATTTCCTTTCATGCATTGTACAAACAAGGTTTCACCTTTTCGTTTGATAATGAAGTTGGTTCGATTAATGCTTTGTTTAATAATGTTTTTTATTTTAAAGCATTACCTTGTGATGGTGTGTATGAAGCTGTATCTGTTGTAGATAACTTAGGAAATAATGTTCTGTGTATTGATTCTACTAATAATAATAACTTGGATAAAGCATCATTATGGCATTGTCGTCTTGGACATATAAGCAAGAAACGTATAGGCCAACTCCAAAAGGATGGAGTCTTGGAGTCATTTGACCTAAAGTCAAATGATAGTTGCGAATCATGCTTACTTGGAAAAATGACAAAGTCACCCTTCACAGGCTCGTGTGAAAGGGGTGAAGGTTTGTTGGACCTTATACACACGGATGTGTGTGGGCCATTCAAACATGCCACAAGGGATGCTAATCGTTATTATTTGACTTTTACTGATGATTACAGTAGATATGGATATGTCTACTTAATCAAGCATAAGTCAGAGACTTTCGAGAAGTTTAAGGAATTTAAACAGGAAGTCGAGAATCAATTGGGCAGGAACATTAAGATGCTTCGATCCGATCGGGGTGGTGAGTATCTTAGTTCAGAGTTCCTCGACTATCTAAGGGAATGTGGGATTGTCTCACAATTGACACCTCCCAGGACACCGCAGTTGAATGGTGTGGCTGAGAGGCGTAATCGAACCTTTTTGTACATGGTTCGTTCCATGATGAGTCGAGCTTCGCTACCAATCTCATTCTGGGGGTATGCCTTAGAGACTGCCGCCCATATCCTTAATCTAGTCCCTACAAAGAAATTTGCCAAAACTCCTCACGAGATGTGGACTGGTAAAGTACCTAAACTAGACCACATTAAGATTTGGGGTTGCGAGGCTTTCGTGAGACGCGAGACTCATGATAAGCTCGAACCCCTAAGCGAGAGGTGTATTTTCATCGGCTACCCACAGCAATCCTTTGGTTACCTCTTCTACAGACCTAGTGACAATGTGGTCTTTGTAGCAAGAAGAGGAGTCTTTCGAGAAAGAGAGTTTATAAGCCAAGGAGACAGTGGGAGGCAAGTTGATCTTGAAGAAATTCAAGAGTCAAGTGGTGAAGGAACTTCAAACTCTAGCCCTCAACTTGAGGAGGAAACTCCTGTTGAGCCAATTGACGAATCTGTACCTCTGAGGCGTTCCACGAGAGTTAGGAGTGCACCTGAGCATTACTATGGATTCCATATTACTGCAGAAGGTGAGACACTTATTAGTGATGGGACACTAGTAAGTCAAGATGACCCTAACAGCTACGAGGAGGCCATGGCAGGCCCCGAGTCTGCTAAATGGAAAGAGGCTATGGATAGAGAGATACAATGCATGCATGACAATCAAGTTTGGAACTTGGTTGAGAATGTACCAGGTCGAAAGACTGTAGGGTGCAAATGGGTCTTCAAGAAGAAGACCGACATGGATGGTAAAGTAAACACTTATAAGGCTAGACTGGTTGCAAAGGGCTTCTCTCAAATTCCTGGAGTGGATTATGATGAGACCTTTTCTCCGGTAGCCAAGATTAAGTCTATTCGGGTTCTGTTAGCCATAGCCGCATTTCATGATTATGAAATTTGGCAAATGGATGTCAAAACCGCTTTCCTTAATGGGAAGTTGGCTGAAGATGTTTACATGAGTCAGCCAGAGGGTTTTGTCAGCAACAAGTACCCTAATAGAGTGTGTAAGCTTGAGAAATCCATTTATGGATTAAAGCAAGCACCTCGCAGATGGAATCTTTGCTTTGATGAAAAGGTCAAGGAATTTGGCTTTTCTAGGAGTGAAGATGAATCTTGTGTATATGTCAAGGCTAGTGGGAGTATAGTTAGCTTTTTGGTATTGTATGTGGATGACATACTACTCATAGGAAACGACATTCCAACCCTGCAGGAAGTAAAGTCCTGGCTTGGAAAGTGTTTCGCTATGAAGGACCTTGGTTAAGCTACCTATATTTTGGGGATAAGGATCTTGAGAGATCGGAGTAAAAGACTAATTGGACTTAGTCAAAGTACCTACTTGGATAAGGTGCTGAAGAGATTCAGAATGCAAGACTCCAAGAAAGGAGAGTTGCCCATCCAGAGTAACGCCAAACTGAGTAAGACACAAAGCCCTAGCACTGAGGCTGAGATAGCACAAATGAGTCGAGTACCTTATGCTTCGGCTGTAGGATCGATCATGTATGCTATGACGTGTACTCGACCTGATGTAGCTTTTTCCCTGAGCATGGTTAGCAGGTTTCAGGGGAACCCTGGCAAGGCACACTGGACTGCGGTAAAGAATATTCTCAAGTATCTACGAAGGACTAAGGACTGGGTCCTTACCCTCGGTGGGAGTGATGACTTGAGAGTTGTAGGGTATAGTGATGCTAGCTTCCAGACTGATAGGGATAACTTCCGCTCTCAGTCGGGCTGGGTCTTTACCCTAAATGGAGGAGCAATTTCTTGGAAGAGTTCCAAGCAAGAGACAGTGGCAGATTCTACTTGTGAATCAGAGTATATTGCAGCTAGCGAGGCGGCAAAGGAGGCGTTATGGCTGAGGAACTTCATTGGAGACCTTGGAGTTGTACCAGCTATTAAAGAGCCAATGGAAATTTTCTGTGATAGTGAAAGTGTTGTTGCCTTAGCCAAGGAACCAAGGGATCACGGGAGATCCAGACACATCGACAGAAAATACCATTTCATCAGACATCGGATCGAAGAAGGACTCCTCGTGGCAAAGAGGGTATCATCAAATGAGAATCCGGCAGATCCCCTCACGAAGGGACTGACTCGGGTTAAGCATCTCCAGCATGCTTGGAGCATAGGGCTGAAGGATGATATTAGATTTAGTAGTTAGATAACCTCGAAATTTGTAAAGTGTAATTGACATTTGATGATGAATAAAAGTGTTTTATTTATGAGTAAAGTGTTGCTATCTCTTGTCGATCGTTTACTATATTTCTTTTGCATGTTTTGACTTCCAGAATAATTTTGTTTGGTATAACATATTATTCAAACCTCCATAGTCGGTCATATGTCGGAAGTAGGTATGAATCAAGACTGTCATGTTTGGTTGTAGAGGTCTTGGACAAGGCTACAACAATCATGAGTGCTCATAAGTTCTGAGCATTGGACTCAACCCACGCTCACTGGAATCACTTCATGGAATTCTATCTCGAGTGATCGTGAGACGGTAATATCATATAAGTCTTTAAACCTAGAGATATGATTTGTTACTTACAAGTTGGTTATGCATTGACTGTACGAAAAAATGCATTGGTAACTCGATGTTATAAATCGCGCTCTTGTGTGTAATTCAATGAGTAGTAGAACAAACATATGAGTCGAAGTTTATCTGTTCCTTCTTGGATTAGAAGCTGATATCTGGGCCCCTCGATGATTTTGTTTTGACCTATGTACCGGGCCCGGTCAGAACTAAAATTGATGTGTTCAATGAATTTCTTTGTCAAACAAATCAGAAATCGGGAAACAAATTGTTGGACAATAAGTAAGACATTGTTCCATGTATTTGTCCGACTGATATCTAGAACAGAGGATTATATGATCACTTATCTTAAATGGCGTACCATCATCTTCTCAGTTTCGAGAAACCTTGTAAAGAGCTACGATTGCCGATCGGTTCCTGGAGTCATACTTGCAGTAACAGTTATTAGACTTATCCAAGTGGGAGACTGTTGGATAAGGTGTCTAAGTCCATAACTATTTCTGGTATGTACTTGACCCGACCCGGCATGGTCCATTTGGGTTGCATGGCATCATGCAATTGGATAGACTAAATGAGAGAAATAACACTTGGAGATTATTAATATATTATAAGTTCTAATATATTAATAATATTATTTGATTAGTTTGATCAAGAATTAATTTAGAATTAATTATGTGATCAAAAGATAACTAATTAAATATATGGGTTGATTATGTAAATCATCCATATCTTGTATAGTGGGCTAAAAGGCTCCATGGACTATCAAGTTGGGTTCCACCCATAGGATGCTCCATGGATGCTCCATGGGAGTTACAAACCCATGGGTCATGGAAATGAAGAGTCATGACACATTAGGGTTTAACCCTAGATGTGTCAACACTATATAAGTAACATGTTCTCCACCTAAAATCGGCTACACTAAGAAACAAGAGGGCTTGGCCGATTTTGAGAAGTGTGTGTTCTCTCATAAGTTCTTCCAAGAGCATTTGGTGTTGTGTGAAGCATTTAAGGCATCACACTTGGGGTGCTAGGCTCACAAGGTTTCAAGGAACACAAACAACAACAAGGTAAGTTATTCTATCTATACTTTATGTTAAAATTGTTCCCCATGTATGCTAGATAGGAATATAACCTTGGAATTCAACTTTACATGATAATTAGACAAACATAGATCCAAGGTTATTAGGGTTGCATGTACACTTAGGAAGTGTTAGAATGCTCAAAACCCGTCAATCTAACCATCGACACTCTCTCATATTTAGATTTGGCTGATCCATGAGGTACCTCAAACTCTTATGGTCCGTGTAAATAGTACTGTAGACCCCATAGAGGTAATGACTCCAAATCTTGAGGGTGAAAACAACTGCCCCCAACTCCAAGTCATGCGTCGGATAGTTCGCCTCATGATGCATCAGCTGCCTTGAAGCGTAGGCTATAACATGCACCCTCTGCATCAATATCTCGCCCGAACCTGAGATGGAGGCATCCCAATACACCAAAAAATCATCCACGCCCTCTCGCAGGGATAAGATTGGCGCCTCACACAATCTTTGTCCCAGTTTCTCAAATGCGGCATACTACTCAGGCCCCAGCGAAAGACCATGACTTTCCTTGTTAACTAGGTCAAGGGCACGACTATCTTGGAGAAGTCCTAAATGAATCTCCGAAAGTAACCTGCTAGTGCCAGGAAGCTCTAAATCTCAGATGGAGACCTCGGAAGCTCCCACCTCATAATGACCTCTACTTTGGGCGGGTTGACTGAAATCCCGTTCTGGTTGACAAGCTGCCCAAGAAAATGCACCTTGCGCAACCATAACTCACACTTGGAGAACTTGGCATACAATTTCTCCCTCCTAAGAGTATCCAATACCTCCTGCAAGTGCTCCTCATGTTGCTCCCGTGTCTTAGAATAGACCAAGATGTTATCAATGAAAACTATCACAGACCGATCCAACATCGGTCTACACACGTGGTTCATGAGATCCTTGAATGCAAAAGGAGCATTGGTGAGCCAAAAAGGCATCACCGTGAACTCAGAAAAGCAGTCTTCTGCGTATCCTCCTCTTTGACCCTCATCTGATGATAACCCGAGCGCAGATCGATCTTGGAGAATCAAGATGCTCCCTGAAGCTGGTCAAAGTGATCATCAATCCTCGAGAGTGGGTAATGGTTATTCACCGTTACCTTATTCAGCTCTCGGTAATTTATACACATTCAATGCGACCCATCTTTCTTTTTCATAAATACTATCGGGGATCCCCAGGTTGAACTAATCGGTCTAATAAATCCCTTGTCTAACAGCTCTTGCAGCTGTGAAGAAAACTACTGCATCAAAGGAGGAGCCAGCCGATACAATGCTTTGGCTATCAGAGCCGCACCAGGGACTAGGTCAATCATGAACTCTACCTGCCTCTTCGGAGGTATTCTAGGTAGCTTCCCTGGAAATACATCTGCATACTCTCGTACCATTGACACGCCACACACTCTCACCTCACCCGCCTCCTAGGTATCTAAGACATAGGCGACATACCCTGTGCGCACCCCTGCTAGAGGTAACGTCTATCTCTCACTGTTGAACATAAAGCTAGTCCACGTTGTGGCCTCTCGCCCTGAATCACCAGCTCTCCCCACTTGGGGTCCTGACTTGGACCAACTGCTGCGTGCAGTCGATCACCGACCCATTGGCGCTCAACCAATCCATGCCTATAATAACCTTGTTACCCCGTAATGGTATGGGAACCAAGTCTAACAAGTAGCACTCTTCGAACAGTCTCAAAACACAATCCCTAAAAACTTCTTATGCTCACACTGATCGGTCGTCTGCAATCTTGACCTCTAGAGGGCAATTTATCATGCCCGAAGACTCAGGGAATCTCTTGCTAAGCGCAAGAGGGACAAATGATTGGGTAGAACCCAAATCAAACAACACCTGAACTGGGACACCATTCACATGGAACGATCCTAAACATAACATATGTCATAATACATCAATATCACAAAGCAACATATAATAAAAGTTAGAGAGAAGAAACCATACTCGTCACCACATCGGGTGTGGCGCATGCCTCCTCGGCTGCCAACTGAAAAACTCAGCTCCTCACCACTGGAGTGTCTGACTTGACCTTTTGGCCATCTATAACTCGTGCAGTCGCTAGAGTCGGCGCTACAACCGGTGTTGCTGCTGCTGTCAATCTAGTGCAGTTGGCCTTTTTATGGATCCTCTTATTCCAATGAAAGCAAATCATGTCTGATGTTTGAACAGTCAGGGCAGGGATAGTACAATCCCTGCCAAGGTGCCCCGTCTTGCCGCACTTGTAGTAGCCTAATGATCCGCTCTACAAGCTCCCTCATGCAGCCTGCCGTATTTCCTGCAGTGATACTGGCCTGGCTGGCCCTTCGACCTCGTGTCGGATCCCTTGGGTTTCTTCTCGAAACCCCAGTAACCTGCTCCGTCTCTAACTTTCTCTTCCTGAGGTGCTCTAAATCAATCTCTCTCTCCCTCGCCATGGCAATCATTGACTCTAGGGTCGGGCAGATTGAGTAGCTGACATGCTCTCGAATATCGGCCCTCAACATACCATGATAGTGGGTCTTCCGCATCTCATCATCCCCTGCATACTGAGGAACCAACAAGGCCATATCTCGAAACATGGTGGTGATATCCGCCACTAACTCCGTAGTCTATCTCATGTCAAGAAACTCCTTGGACAGCTGCTGAAGCTCCACAACTGGTGCAAACTTAGCCCTGAACTTGGTCACAAAGTCTGACCAAGTCATAGCCTCGATGGCTAGGGCTCCTAGTGAGTCAACAACTGACTCCCACCAATCCCTAGCTTTATCCCTTAAACAACCCATAGCAAAGTGGACCTTCGATCCCTCTGGGTAGAAGCTCGTCAACTACGCAGACTTGATGTCTACGATCCATCTCCTGGCAGTAATGGGGTCCTTCACCCCATGAAAGTCTAGCGCACCACTCCCCTTGAAGTCCTTGAAGGACAGTGTGCGCGTACTCGACTGGCTGGATGCCATGTCACTCCGGAATGTCCGGAGGCGATTCCCCATCAGCTCAATAATCCCCTCTTTGATCTACTCAAAAATTACCGGGGTTGCCTCAAGGATACTTCTCGTGATCTCAGACGTGATGAACTCGCGTAGCCCATCATCAACCTTTTCGGATCCCGCACCCGATCTTGATTCTGAACCTCCTGCTCCATGTCGCATAATCGCCATACTGAAATAATCACATAAACATCAGGGTCATACATACTCTCGAGAGGTCTCACACACTCTCCAGGTTTCTTGGTTCTATCTTAGCCCTCCTTGATTCGAGTACGGATCCTCTGCTTCCAGCAGTACGAGCCCATACTACCTTCCACATCTATCTGTACTTTCCTCAAGGATTGCTTCGACTTCACCAAGTCCCTTCTACTAATACTGCTTTCAAAACTAATCTCATCATAGGCTTGTCCTAGGGCACTCTCTAACCTACTCTCCACCATCAGCTGCACAAGGAGTCCCTACCATCTTTCACTAACTAGCTTACGAATACTATTACATATTCTCTTATTAGTTAGTTAAATCTAGCTGGAACCCCTTTAAGCACAAAGAAAGAAGCATCCGTGCATTGAGTAACTATTACCAAGCATAACCTAATCAGGCTATCATACTACTGACTAACCAGCCATAACATATAGCTTAATAAACTCATACAACAGGCATATAAGACATCCTTCCTAGATCCTTAGCCCTAATCTAGCATGCAGTTCTCATAATCATATCATATAACATAACATATCATGTATGGGTATCTTGGGGAAAACTTACTTGAGCTCGGCCGGTCGCATGCATCACACCTTGTTCTTTCTCAAAACTCCTTGTTTTATATTTTAGAAAATTGTTTTCTTGTAAAAATCTTTGAAGCCCTCGATTTGAGTCCAGACACCCCCGAAGGTGTACCCGAATCCCTTAAACCAAGGCTCTGATACCAACTTGTAACATCTAAAAAATCAATACCGAAATTTTTTGTTTTGAATTATAATATTTGTAAGACTATTTGAGTGAAACATTATTGATATCACATGCAAACACAAAACCATAGTTACATGTTTCGAAAACCATAATGTCAAATAGTATAATGTCAGAGTACAATCCCATGTGTCTAATTTATGGAATCATGTATGGGTGATGTGCTGCTACCCTGCTAGCTCCTTCCCCTTAGATGAAGAGGTACCTAAAACCAAAACTGAAAACCGTAAGAACAAAGCGTAGTGAGTTCCCCCACCATACCACATACCATACAACCATGCGTACTGTCGGGCAGTTCTGGGGTACCCAACCTGCCCATGTCGTGCCATTCTGGGGTGTTGACCTACCCATGTCAAGCCTTTCTAGGGTGCTGACCTACTCGTGTCAGGCCTTTCTGGGGTGCCTGCCTACCCACCAGCCTATATCACCCGGTCATGGGGACTATTTCACCCCCAACTACTATCACATAAAAATATATCATAATCATGATGTCAGACATATCTGGGGTGGCAGACCTACCCTTCAATCCTAACGACCGAATCGGGGACTACTCCCCCTCCTACTACCACTATCATATAGGACATATCATACTGGCACATTGAGCACATCAACTAATACCCAACCAGAAAATTATCACATACATAATCATCTCCACTGTAATAAACTAATAGTGGGTCGGCCTTGGTGCCTTAGATCCACTTCTACTAGAAGGTAACTCACCTCTATGTCATGTAGTGTCTGCACTGTCCTCGTTATGGAAATCAACTCTTCTCGACTCCTCAATCCCTACACAACATCCTTTCTAAGTTACCATTTCATACTCATAACCCTTATAAGGGTCAACTCAAGTCCAAGTCAACGTCAAGGTCAAAACCTTGGTTAAAGTCAACTTTGGTCAAAGTTAACATCTGGTTAACTCAACTCGTCGAGTTGGTCCACCAACTCGTCGAGTCCCCATGTCCAGAAAGTGCTACAATCCCATCCCTACTCGTCGTGTTTGTCCTTGAACTCGTCGAGTTCGTCTTCATCCGTGTGAAGATATTTAATTTATGACTCGACGAGTTCTCCCTAAACTTGTCGAGTCCGTCTTCATGTTGTTGGGACATTTCCTTGAACTCGCTAAGTTCCTCCTTGAGCTCGTCGATTCCTTCGATCTTCAAGTCCATAACAAACCCCTAATAGGCTGAGTGCTCCTTCCACTTAACTAAAGACCATTTACAGAAGACATTTGGGGGAAAATGCGACCCGACTCACCGAGTCCCTCTTTGTCCAAAATTATTCAGTCAATTATAATGGGTCTTAATGCTTCAAAACCATAGATCTAACCTCCTAAAGACCATTTTATACGTAAAGTTCCAATCTTGATGTCCATGCATGGGGTTTTAGACTCAAAAAGCCATAAAAATAGGTATATAAGAAGCATGGGTCTCCTATGGCTATAAAGTTGGCACCTTTATGCCATGGGAACCCTCAATGGTTCCAGATCTGAAGTGTAACTTCAACACACTCACAACATCCGATTATAACTTCACAAACTTAGAAAAAGGGTTGAAAATAGCCCCGAAACAAGATCTAATAGATAGATGGTCAAGGTTGAAGCTTTTTACCTTGAATGAACTGAAATGATTCAAAACCTCTAGATCTACTAGCTTCCACTTGAACTCCCAAGCTTCCTTCTTCTCTTCCAACTTCAAATGCACTTAAAAGTCACCAAAAAGCTCTAGAACACTCAAAAGAGACTTAGGGTTAGCACTTTCTCTGGGTTGGGAGGAACAATGGAGGCTGGGTTGGAGCGTTATACGTTGTTTAAATAGGGTGTAAACCCCACTTTCTCTGGGTTGGGAGGAACAATGGAGGCTGGGTTGGAGCATTATAAGTTGTTTAAATAGGGTGTAAACCCCAAATGTTAGCGTTTCATCCAGACAGTCCTACTCATCGAGTCAGTCTCCCGACTCATCGAGTAGGTCACTTATCTTACCGATCCAAAGTCGAGTTTACTAGACGAGTTGGGTCTCCAACTCACCGTGTCAAAGAGAAAAACATGAGTTTAGTTTAATTAAAATACGTAACGGGAACCGGGTGTTACAGATCAACTATGAGCGTCAAATGGTGACTATACGAGACTGTAGTGGGGGAGTGCTTACGGTGTATGGAGAGGGTACCAGATCTGAATCAACCTTCTTCACTGCTGCCAGAGCGAGATAGATTCTACAACAGGGTTGTATGGGCTTTTTGGCGTACTTGATGGATTCTCGGGTTGCTGCAGAGAGGTCGCGTTCTATCGCCAAGGTTCCAATAGTTTGCGAGTTTCTAGATGCTTTTCTCGAGGAGTTGTATGGTGTGCCTCCCGATAGGCAGGTGGAGTTCTGGATTAATTTGTTTCCGGGTGCGGCGCATATTGCCAAAGAACCTTATCACCTAGCATTGCCTGCAATGCAGGAGTTATCCTCACAGCTCCAGGAGCTGCTGGGGATGGGTTTTATCAGACTGAGTAGCTCACCATGGGGAGCACCTATCCTTTTTGTTAAGAAGATGGATGGTGCACATTGGATGTGCATCGATTACCAGGATTTGAACAAGCTGATGGTCAAGAACCATTATCCACTACCAAGGATCGATGATTTATTCGATCAGCTGCAGGGGGCATCTTCGTTTTCCAAGATTGATATGAGATATGGGTATCATCAGATGAGAGTTTGCGAGGAGGATATGCAGAAGACAACCTTTAGGACTCGTTATGGGCACTACGAGTTTGTGGTGATGGCTTTTGGACTCACCAACGCACCGAGAGCGTTCATGGATCTCATGAACAATGTGTGCAGGCCCCTCTTGGATCGATTGGTGATCGTGTTCATCGACAATATTCTGGTATACTTGAGATGCAGAGAGCAGCTCGAGGAGCATCTTTGGGAGATTCTTGGAGTATTGAGGGCAGAGAGGCTTTATGCCAAATTCTCCAAGTGTGATTTCTGGTTAGGAGAGGTCTAGTTCTTGGGGAACCTCATTAATCAGAATGGGGTTTTGGTTGACCCGACCAAGATTGAGGTAGTTTTGTGGTGGGAGGTGTCGAGATCGCCGTCCGAGATTAGGAGTTTTTTGGGTTTGCTCGGCTACTATCAGAGATTTATCAGAGATTTCTCCAAGATTGCTATTCCTCTTACCAGATTGACCCATAAGGGTGTTACTTTTTCTTGCGGGGCCGAGAAGTAGGCCTTGTTAGAGACTCTTCACCAGGGATTATGTGAAGCTCCAGTGATAGGCCTTCGTGAGGGAGTGGAGGACCTTGTAGTTTACTATGATGCATCTATATCAGGGATGGGAGTGGTGTTGATGCAGAGAAGGCATGTAATAGTATATGCATTGAGGCAGTTGAAGCCTTATGAGACGAGGTATCTGTAACGACCCAAAATATGAACCAAAATACGACCCAAAATTTTTTGTTTAAATAATACTAAGGCTATCAACGATTTATAATATATCATGAAATCGTATGTCATAAATCCCAAAAAGTTATAATAGATGTGTCATAACAAAAGAACTGTAACAACATAACATAGTATCTGAAATAAACTCCCAGGACAAAAGTTGAAGCTCTGGTGTTTGCAATGCCATCATCTCGAGCTCTTCCCTTTGCTTGCGGAAGTACCTGAAACCAAAACTGAAACTGTAAGCATAAAGCTTAGTGAGCTCCCCCAGACTACCATATACCATACAATAACATATAAACACATATTGGGCCTTGCCCACTACATCAGACCGAAGTCCGAAAACTGCATCGGACCGAAATCCGGAACTAACTAGGGCCTTGCCCTCTGCATCAGACCGAAGTCCGGAAACTGCACCGAACCAAAGTCCGGGACTGACTGGGACCTTGTCTGTAACGCCTGTGTTTCCGGGCTTGCCATTTTTAGCAATGTAATAGTTTAGGTTAACCTTTGTAACCCGTTTTGAAATAATAAGAGTGTATTATTTGAGTATTATGTGTTTTGTGCTTAATTGCTTAATTATGTGGTTTGATTAATTAAGAATAAAAATAAGCATCCAAATTCAAGTGTAAAATAAAGTTGATATCTTTGGACATTGTTGTAGTAGTTGAAACGAGGTTTCCGAATATATATAGAATGCCCAAATCCGACTTCATATGAGGAAGTTATGATTTTCTGAAGTTTCGACTTAGCGGTATGCAGCCCGAAATACTCGATTTGAGATGGAGCGGTTTTTAGCCGAAGCAATCTAAACGAGAATCGAAGATCTCGTTGTTGGTATCGAAGCGATGAAAAGTTAGGCGAGAACGGACATCAAACGAAGAAGTTATGAATTTGTAACGAAATTTTTCTGTCCCGGCCTATTAAAAATAAATAATATAAATAAATTCAAAATTAGCTGATGGAGTCTAAACAAAAGTAATAGAGCGTATTCTCACCTTCCCGTGGATATAAAGAACGTCGAAAACGGAGTTCGTATGAAGAAGATATGAATTTCCAAAGTTTATTAAATAATTAATATAAAAATTTAATCTTTAATTCGGATGTATATCTGAAGGAGTCACCGATCTGATCCGAGGTACGCCCCGTGTACTCGTGTACGCCCAACGTACCCTGATGCATGCACCGCCTCGCACTCGAGTTCTTTGGATACGTAAGCAATGACGATTTCGAGGCACTACACCCCGTGTAGCTGAGTACGCCCCGCGTACTCCAAGGCTCCAGCCTCCTATAAATAGGATGCGAGGGTAGCCAACTCATTTGCTCTTTTTCTCTCTTCTTTCTCCCGTTTTGCATCATTTTGCGTGCTAGAAGTACCCCGAAGCCCCGGTAATATTCCCGAGCCCCGAAGCAAGTTTCGAAGCCTCGAAGATCCCGAGAAGTGCGATTCCTGAGTCGAAGCTCTGCCCGCGAGAAGTTTGATTTTTGTGGAGATCTTCCAGATCTGCTGAGGATTACTACTACTGTAAGCCGTAGAGCTGTCCGATCATCTTCTGATCAAGTGAGTGTGTAGTTACTTTCTTCTAACGCATAATTATGAAGTATTTTATACGAAATATGTGTTACGTGTATAATTTTGTTGTTATGTGCGTGAATGTATACTCACTCTTTTCAATCTCATGGATCTGATTTGTTTTCTATGAAATATGTGTTATGTGGGTGTGCCTCATCTGTTATGTGGAATATATATTGAATGAAAATGCTATACAAGTTTTAAACTATGTATGAAAATATATATTTTTATCTACTAATATGTTGGGTAGAACATGGGTAGATAGTTGGTGTGTAATAAACAGATGAGAGGCCTCGATGTTGTTGTTGTTGATCTAGTTATTTAGCGCAGTATGGATAACGACCATAGACTCTTTCTAGATAGTCTTGTGGAACGCTAGCAGGTTCATAACCTGTAGGTGTTGTGAACGATGTGTTCACCGGTGTACTCTATCCCCCTCATGGTTGCCTTTAGGATATCTATTGTTGAGGAAACCCCTTAGCAGTAATGTCCGTCCCAATGAAAATCCTAGATTAGGTCCCTTGAGATAGATGTTGTTTTAGGGACGTAAAGTGAGGATAACGGGAACGGGTAATCGGGATAGTGTTGGTTGGTGATATTAAATATAATTATTTATTGTGGGTTGAAAACCGTATATGCTCACCAGGCTCCCACGCCTGACGCACTCAGTTTTATTTGTGTTACAGGAAGTGGCACGAGGGCATAAGATGGATAATCATCAAGTTGTTTTGTTTACAAGTCTGTATATGTATATATTTGTTGAATGACTTGTAATGTTATCGTTTATGCTTTATGGTCTGTATTGGAACATGACATCCCGAGTTTTGTTCTATATAAATGAAAATGCGTCTCTTGATGAAATGCTTTGATAAATATTGTTTTATCATGTTTTGTTTTGGGAAAAAATTCCGCAACTCTTTCAAATCAAAAGGATTTACTCTGAAATTACTATAAAAGCATAAATGAAAGTCGGTCTTTTCTGGCCGTGATTTTGGGGATGTCACAGTTGGTATCAGAGCATAAGTTTAAGCAAACTAGGAATTTGTAGGATTTCTAGACTTAAACTTAGGATTCTAAGTGGAGATTGTGAGGTGTGTGTCTGATAAATTTTAGACGCAAGCACTAGTTTATTTTAGGAAAGTTGCCTAAAATGCTTTTACGTGCTAAATGTTATATGTTGCCATATATGATATTATTTGTTCGGATCTACGGTTTGTTGCCAACCGGATCTGAAGGTTTATGTGTTTAGGATTCTAAGCGTATGTATACGATATTAGAACTAGCATGTAATCGTTTCGAAGTGATAAGGATGATTTAAAATCTATCGTGAATGAAGATCTAAATTTCACCTTATTCGGTGTGTAGATCAAAAATGGTGAGAACAAGGAGTGGCGTTGGAAACACGGATGAAAACAGGAATCAACCGCCAGTGATTGAGCAAATACCTATTGTAGTAGCAGCACCAGAACCAATAACAATGGTTGGGGTGCAAGCCATGATTCGGGCTATGTTAGCCGAAAAAAGGGAGGAAATGCGACAAATGTTGCATAATAATAGGGACGAACCTATCGTACCTATTGAGGAACCCGAATTGATTCCCGAGCAATCAGAGGAAGGGAACAATAGTCACATTATGAGTCAAGTTGGGACTCAAGGAGAACGAAGGAACGATCCGAAAAGGAGAAATAACAAGGGTGGACGAATGTACAAGAACTTCTTGGGCGCCAAGCCGCCAAGTCTTTCTGGAAGCCCGAAGTCTGTTGAGATAATGGACTGGATCTCCGAAATGGAGATGGTATTTGAAAGTTTCGACTGTAGCAACAAACAGAAGACCATCTTTGCAGTTAGACAACTGAAGACTGGAGTCTTGAGTTGGTGGAAGTTGTTGGCAGACACTATGCCACGAGGAGAAGCCCTGAAAATGTCATGGGAGGAGTTCTTGGAACAACTAAGGGTGCAGTATTGTTCAGAGATAGATCTGATTGATCTGAACAATGAGTTCCAAAACTTGAAGAAGGGGAGGATGAGCATAGATGACTGTGCTACTGCATTTACTGAGAAAATGAAGTTATTTCTGTACCAAGTGTCAACGGAACTCTCCAAGATTGAGAGGTTTGCTAATGGACTGCCTGCCGACTTTGGTCCGACAGTCAAGATGGCAACTACTCTGAAAACGGTTGTTCGTGCAGCTAAGAATGTGGAGGCCCAGCAGAAGGAAAAGGGTCTGGAAAGGATAGAAGTTGGTGAAAATAGGAAGTTCGATGGAACTTTAGGGTCCAACAAGAGAAACAAGTTCTCGAAGTCTGGTTCGAGGGGAAGTGGAGGCGAAGCAAAGTGGTGCGACAAATGTAAAAAGAAGCATCATGGAAAATGAGAGGTAGCGGCCACATGCTACAAATGTGGAAAGCCAGGGCACTATGCAAATAAATGTACCCTCTCTAAGAAGGTTGGCTATAGTTGTGGTCAAGAGGGACACATGTCAAGGGACTGCCCGAAGAAGAAGGAGGCAGCTAGACCCAACATTCCGCCAATGCCAAAGGCGAGAGCATTCCAGATGACACTGGAAGCGGCTAAAGATGAAGCTGATGTCGCTTTAGGTACCTTTCTCGTTAACAATTTGTCTGCCCAAATTTTATTTGATTCTGGAGCCAACTACTCCTTTATATCGCATGAATTTGGTAGAAAACTAGCTTTGCCTGTTGTTAGACTAGATAATTCCTTATTAGTCGAAGTTGCTAGTACCAAGTTTGTACCTGTTAGCCATCGTATGAAAAACATCTTAATTGATCTGAATGGGAATAAGTTCCATGAGGAATTATTGCCTATCGAACTTAATGGTTTCAACATCGTATTGGGAATGGATTGGCTTAGCGCCAATGATGCCGAAATTTTGTGCAAGAAGAAGATAGTGAAAGTGAACCCACCTGGGAAGGAATCGTCTGTGGTGTATGGAGACAAACGCAGAGTAAATTCTGGAATCATTTCTCTAATGAAAGCCAGAAAATGTTTGACCAAGGGATGTACATCATATTTAGCATTCCTGATTGATGCTAAGAAGTAAAAGAAGGTGATGCAGAGTATTCCAGTGGTATGTGATTATCCGGAAGTATTTCCCAAAGATCTTCCTGGATTACCACCTGATAGATAAGTGGAGTTCAGAATAGACTTGTTACCAGGGACAACGCCGATTGCAAAAGCACCTTATCGATTAGCACCGACGGAGATGAAGGAGTTGATGATGCAACTTTAGGAGTTATTGGATAAGGGTTTCATTAGACCTAGTTCATCACCCTGGGGAGCTCCGGTGTTATTCGTGAAGAAGAAAGATGGAAGTATGAGAATGTGCATCGATTACCGAGAGCTGAATAAGGCAACAATAAAGAATAGATATCCGTTGCCGAGGATTGATGACCTATTTGATCAATTGCAAGGTTCGAGCTATTTCTCGAAGATCGATCTTAGGTCAGGATATCACTAGCTGAAAGTAAGAGAACAAGATATCGAGAAGACTGCATTCAGAACTAGATATGGACACTACGAGTTCTTGGTTATGTCGTTTGGACTAACCAATGCTCCAGCAGCATTAATGGATTTAATGAATAGGGTTTGTAATCCGTTCCTTGATAAATCCGTGATAGTGTTCATAGACGACATTCTGATTTACTCGAAAAGCTAGGAGGAGCATGGCAGACACTTGCGAGAAGTTTTGGAAGTCTTGAAGAAGGAGAAGCTGTATGCGAAGTTCTCCACATGCGATTTTTGGATTCGTGAAGTCCAATTATTGGGTCACATGGTCAACCAAGAAGGAATAATGGTTGATCCAACGAAGATCGAAGCTATGATGAAATGGGAGCAACCGAAAAGTCCCACGGAGATTCGAAGCTTTTTAGGATTAGCCGGATATTACCGAAGGTTTATCCAAGGCTTTTCTTCGATCGCTACTCAATTAACAACTTTGATCCACAAAGGAGCTACTTATGCTTGGAGTGAGAAGCATAAAGAAGCATTCGAAAAGATAAAGAAGAAGCTATGCGAGGCACTGATACTTTCTCTACCCGATGGAGTTGAAGACTTCGCTGTTTATAGCAATGCGTCTGGGGTTAGATTGGGTTGTGTTTTGACCCAAAGAGAAAAGTTGATAGCATATGCGTCTCGACAGTTGAAAGAGCATGAAAAGAACTACCCGACTCATGATTTGGAGTTGGCAACGGTGGTTTTCGCTCTGAAAATATGGAGGCATTACCTCTATGGCACGAAGTGCAAACTTTTCACTGATCATAAGAGTCTCAAATATCTCTTTGGTCAGAAGGAATTGAATATGAGGCAACGACGCTGGCTAGAATTACTTAAAGACTACGACTGTGAGATACTGTACCATCCCGGTAAAGCTAATGTTGTTGCTGATGCTCTCAGTCGGAAAGTCAATGTTGAGAGAAAAAGGCCAAGAGCTTTGAGAATAGAAGTTGTCTCGACAACTGTGGAGAGTATAAAGAAAGCTCAAGAGGGAGCTTCTGAGAAGAATGACCGAAAGGAGGAACGTTTGGGCAAAACGTTGGTGTTTGGTACAAACGGTCATGGACTGAAGGTATTCCAAGATCAGATTTGGATACCTAAGACAGGAGGAGTCAGAGATCTTCTGATGGAAGAAGCTCACAAAACCATGTACTCGATTCATCCCGGTAGCACTAAAATGTATAGGGACCTAAAACCCTACTACTGGTGGCCGACGATGAAGCTTGATGTTGCAAAGTATGTGGCTGAGTGTGTGACTTGTGCGAGAGTAAAGACACAACATCAGAAACCGTACGGGAGTTTAGAACCATTACCTGTGCCTATGGGTAAGTGGGAAGACATTGCTATGGATCGTGTCACTAAACTGCCCAGAACAAAGAATGGTCACGACATGATTTGGGTGGTCGTTGATCGATTCACTAAGAGTGCGCATTTCATAGCGGCCAAGGAGAAATGGTCTATGGAAAAGCTTGCAAATTCTTATGTGAAAGAAATTGTGAGGCTTCACGGTGTTCCGTTAACGATTGTATCAGATCGTGATAGCCGTTTCACCTCGAGGTTTTGGAAAAGGCTACAAGAGGAATTGGGTACCAAGTTGTGTTTAAGTACAGCTTACCATCCGCAAACTGATGGTCAAAGCGAACGAACGATACAAACACTTGAAGATATGCTAAGAGCATGTACCTTGGAATTCCTAGGTAATTGGGATGAACATTTACCTTTGGTAGAATTTTCCTATAATAATAGTTTTCACTCAAGCATTAAGATGGCACCTTACCAAGCTTTGTATGGACAGAAGTGTCATATGCCGTCTTGTTGGCTTGAGGCTGGGGAAAAGCAGTTTATGGGACCGGAGTTGGTTCATCAAACTGCTGAAAAGTTGAAAATAATTAAGGAAAGAATTTTAGCAGCTCAGGATCATCAAAAGAGCTATGCTGACAAAAAGTGAAGACCGATGACTTTTGAAATTGGAGATTCGGTTTTGATTAAAGTCTCGCAGTGGAAGGGACTTATAAGATTTGGTAAAAGGGGAAAATTAAGTCCAAGGTTTATTGGACCGTTTAAAGTTCTTCAAAGGATTGGGAACCAAGCTTACAAGCTCGAACTACCAGATGAACTGAATGGAATTCATAACACTTTTCATGTGTGCTATTTGAGGAAGTTCACGGGGGAAGTTCCCGACATGATTCCACTTTCGGAGTTGAGAATCGATGAGAACAAAAGGTTGATTGAAGAACCAGAGGCAATTGTTGACCGAAAGACTAAGAAGTTGCGACGCAAGATGGTTGGGTTAGTGCTTGTCCGATGGAAACACACAAATGGGCAGAATCTCACCTGGGAAACGGAGAGTGACATGATGGGTCGCTATCCGCATTTGTTTATTGATGTGTGATTCCGGGGAGGGAATCATTCTAAGGTGGAGAGAATTGTAACGCGTGTGTTTCCGGGCTTGCCATTTTTAGCAATGTAATAGTCTAGGTTAACCTTTGTAACCCGTTTTGAAATAATAAGAGTGTATTATTTGAGTATTATGTGTTTTGTGCTTAATTGCTTAATTATGTGGTTTGATTAATTAAGAATAAAAATAAGCGTCAAAATTTAAGTGTAAAATAAACTTGATATCTTTGGATAATGTTGTAGTAGTTGAAACGAGGTTTCCGAATATATATAGAACGCCCAAATCCGACTTCGTATGAGGAAGTTATGATTTTCTAAAGTTTCGACTTAGCGGTATGCAGCCCGAAATACTCGATTTGAGATGGAGCAGTTTTTAGCCAAAGCAATCTAAACGAGAATCGAAGATCTTGTTGTTGGTATCGAAGCGATGAAAAGTTAGGCGAGAACGGATATCAAACGAAAAAGTTATGAATTTATAAGGAATTTTTCTGTCCCGGCCTATTAAAAATAAATAATATAAATAAATTCAAAATTAGACGACGGAGTCTAAATGAAAGTTGTAGAGCATAGTCTCACCTTTGTGTGGATAAAAAGAACGTCGAAAACGGAGTACGTATGAAGAGGATATGAATTTCTGAAGTTTATTAAATAATTAATATATAAATTTAATCTTTAATTCGGATGTATATCCGAAGGAGTCACCGATCTGATTCGAGGTACGCCCCATATACTCGCGTACGCCCAGCGTACCTCGATGCATGCACCGCCTCGCACTCGAGTTCTTCGGATACATAAGTAATGACGATTCCGAGGAAGTACGCCCCGCGTAGCTGAGTACGCCCCACGTACTCCGAGGCTCCAACCTCCTATAAATAGGATGCGAGGGCAGCCGGCTCATTTGCTCTTTTTCTCTCTTCTTTCTCCCGTCTTGCATCGTTTTGCATCCCAGAAGTACCCCGAAGACCTGGTAATATTCCCGAGCCCCGAAGCAAGTTTCGAAGCCCCAAAGATCACGAGAAGTGCGATTCCCGAGCCGAAGCTCTGCCCGCGAGAAGTTCGATTTTTGTGGAGATCTTCCAGATCTGCTGAGGATTACTACTACTGTAAGCCGTAGAGCTGTCCGATCATCTTCTGATCAAGTGAGTGTGTAGTTACTTTCTTCTAACGCATAATTATGAAGTATTTTATACAAAATACGTGTTATGTGTATAATTTTGTTGTTATGTGCGTGAATGTATACTCACTCTTTTCAATCTCATATATCTGATTTGTTTTCTATGAAATACGTGTTATGTGGGTGTGCCTCATCTGTTATGTGGAATATATATTGAATGAAAATGCTATACAAGTTTTAAACTATGTATGAAAATATATATTTTTATCTACTAATATGTTGAATAGAACATGGGTAGATAGTTGGTGTGTAATAAACAGATGAGAGGCCTCGATGTTATTGTTGTTGATCTAGTTATTCAGCGAAGCATGGATAACGACCACAGGCTCTTTCTAGACAGTCTTGTGGAATGCTAGCAGGTTCATAACCTGTAGGTGTTGTGAACGATGTGTTCACCGGTGTACTTTATCCCCCTCATGGTTGCCTTTAGGATATCTATTGTTGAGGAAACCCCTTAGCAGTAATGTCCGTCCCAATGAAAATCCTAGATTAGGTCCCTTGAGATAGATGTTGTTTTAGGGACGTAAAGTGAGGATAACGGGAACGGGTAATCGGGATAGTGTTGGTTGGTGATATTAAATATAATTATTTATTGTGGGTTGAAAACCGTATATGCTCACCAGGCTCCCACGCCTGACGCACTCAGTTTTATTTGTATTACAGGAAGTGGCACGAGGGCATAAGATGGATAATCATCAAGTTGTTTTGTTTACAAGTCTGTATATGTATATATTTGTTGAATGACTTGTAATGCTATCGTTTATGCTTTATGGTCTGTATCGGAACATGACATCCCGAGTTTTCTTCTATATAAATGAAAATGCATCTCTTGATGAAATGCTTTGATAAATATTATTTTATCATGTTTTGTTTTGGGAACAAATTCCGCAACTCTTTCAAATCAAAAGGATTTACTCTGAAATTACTATAAAAGCATAAATGAAAATCGGTCTTTTCTGGCCGTGATTTTGGGGATGTCACATTATCCCCTGCATCGGACTGAAGTTCGGAACTAACTGCATCGGACCAAAATCCGGAACTGATTGGGACCTTGTCCCCTGCACCGGACCGAAGTCCGGAAACTGACTGAGCATAACATAGCATAGCATAAACATATTGTGACAACTGTCAAATTCTAGTCAATTCAAAGTCAAATAAAGTCAACAAGTCAAACCGGTCAGCTCAACTAACCCTTGTGTACTTGGACTTACGTTCAGTATTTACTAAACAACTCACTATTCTAATAAGAGAACATAAATCGAAAAGTACGTACAACTAGATCTCTTTAACCTAAAAACTGTAGTACATGGCGAGCCAAACCGATAAAACAATGATGCATACTCATCGGGAGTGTGTAAGATCCTTAAACAAGGCTTAACAGGGTTTACGAACCATGCATTGTGGTGCCGGACACTCACAACTGTCCCACACAGAACCTCTCTCAATTATTTTCACTCTATCCCTCTCTATGTCAAAATCTCTCCCTAATCTCTCCAAGTATGTGAAACCTCTCTCAAATATCTCCTTGTATGAGAAATCTCTCCAAGAATGTCAAATCTCTCCCAAATCTCTCCAAGTATGTGAAATCTCTCTCAAATATCTCTCTGTATGAGAAATCTCTCCAAGAATGTCAAATCTCTCCCAAATCTCTCCAAGTATGTGAAATCTCTCTCAAATATCCCTCTGTATGAGAAATCTCTCCAAGAATGTCAAATCTCTCCCAAATCTCTCCAAGTATGTGAAATCTCTCTCAAATATCTCTCTGTATGAGAAATCTCTCCAAGAATGTCAAATCTCTCCCAAATCTCTCCAAGTGTGAGAAATCTCTCCCAAATCTCTCTCAAAAGTTTCCCTTAACTTTTTGGAATCATTCGGGTCATTCCGACCCTTAACCGGGTCAAAAACGGCTCAAAACGGGGCAAAAACGAGAAAAATGGACATTAGGAACCGAAGGTCCTCTTAGGGACCAAGAGCAAGGAGGAGCCGAACCCGCCTGAGCCGAAGGTCCTCTCAGAACCGAACCTCGCCCAGGAGGAACCGAACCCGAGAACAAAGAACCGAACCCGAGAGCAAGGAACCGAACCCGAGAGCAAGGAACCCAAACCGAACCGAAGGTACTGTTCATCGACCGAACCGAAGGTACTGTTCACTACTGTTCACTACAGTCCGTTCGGTTCTGACATCCTCGCCTCTTATTCCCGAACCGAACCCCACCCTCGCTACTGACCCTTCGGACCGAACCCTCGCCCATCACTTCGCGCGTCTGACTCGCCCCTTTCGTTTCCCTCTGTTCTCTCCCTCCCCCTCTCGGTTCCTTCCTTCTCTCTTCCTCCCTCTTGGTTTCTGCCTCTCTCTCTCTCGGTTCAGCACAGAAGGCCGAGCCTCGGCCAGAATTCGCATATTTGCCACTTTTAGCACATTTTTGATATTTTTAACATTTTAAGCCCGTTTTTCATGATTTTAAAGCGGGATTTTCTCCAGAAATTATATTTTAACATAATAAACTCTAAATATTCATAATTTAAACATATTTTGATGAAAATCATTATTTAAATAATAAAAATCAAATGGGTGAATTATTAAAGGTGGAGTGTTGACTTTGCCTTATCCAATGTCACAAGCAACCACCCACACCCACTCTTTGACTAACCACACCTCCCCACCTTACCTAGGTCACATCAATGTCATTTCCACTCAATTTACACTCATTCCCACGTTTTTAGAGCTGGAACAAACATCCTCTCTCCTCATTTTCTCTCATTTGCCCTCATTTCACTAAGTATCAAACACCACTTTCTCTCAAACTTTTCCCACTCCAAACTCGAGATTCAAGGCTGATATTCACGTGTTCTTCCACTCTTAGTAAGTATAATTCATCCTCCTTATGATTATTTCACTTCATTCTACTCAAATCATGAATATCTTACACAAACTCCATCATATTAGCGTTAGAGCTTCGAATCTTCAAGTGATTCTTCAAGTGTTCTTGGGTTGAACACTTCTCTTCTTCAACACTTACCTACTGAAATCACTCAAGGTGAGTCCATACCCCTACATTTTCATGTTTTCTCAAGTTTTCAGGGGGGAATACAAGTTAAAACATCAAGAACATAACTAGATATTTCTAACAGCCTTCATCAGAAAAGTTCAACTCCATTCACGGACTGTTTTGGGCCTCTTAAACATTTTTGTTTTCAAAACTGTACAAGGTGCCAATAGTTCAAGTTTGTAGCTTTAAAATGACAACTTGCACAAATCCATACGATTTTTCTACAATTTATGGCAATTTTTACAAAACTGCCTATCATTTCAAACAATAATCCGGACCAGTCTGTGATTATGGACTTTTTCACCCAAGTTAGAGGTCATTAAAAATTGTGATAAAAATTATGAGCAAACTACACACATTTTTTGAACTCTCAGAATTTACGGATCTAGTTTTCGACTTCGTATGATTTTTCCAAAAACAGGGCAGAATGGCTAAAGTTAGCTAACAGCATGTAAATATCATAACACTTTGTATTATGTTGAGCAAAGTGTATAATCATAAGTTTTAATATTTGAATGTGTTTCCTTGTTAGTTTATCATTATGAACTGAAACTAAGACATTCATATTAAATATTATTCATTCATTTTGGAACACGTATTATTTAACTATAAAAAGTATAGTTTGAATAAATTCATAACACTAATACATTCCCATAAAAGAGTTCATACATATTACATACATTTTAGATAAACTATAATAGGTATAGTTTATGATACATCACTCAACGCACTCGTACAAGAAGGGTACATTCATACAAGAAATATTTATATTCACACACATTTCACGTAAACTTGTTAACCTATATTGTGAGACTCTCTCTCTCTCTCCCCGTACGTCCGAGTGCGGGATATAATTCCTGGTAGTTATAATCAGAATCTCCTTGAGGGAGAACGTGATACTTGTATATAGATCTATATTGGGTTTGACACCCCACACCTTGCTGCTAGCTACAGTTGGACCTGCAGGTCTACGGGTGACAAATGTCATTTTATTTTTCGCGACACTGAGAACGTCGTGGCAGGTTCACATAGTCATAGTATGATTATAGCGACTCACATAGGGATATAACAACCCATAAGTTTACGGGATTTTATTTTTAAAACCTAAATGAGTTTTATGTCGATTTAAAATCACCTTTTTATCTCTATGAGTACAGATATTACTGTACACTTTTGGTTTTGGTAGTTACGGCTACACATCGTTTGAAACCACATTTATACTTTTAAGTATGCTCAATACTTGTTATTACTCGGTCCTCTAATTTAGGACTACATATATATAATGTATTAACAAACTATTTTTCATCTAGAACTGTTAGACTTCAACTATAATCACTGACCGTACATGTTTGAGTCATATAAGAATTTAGTCTTGATTGGCCTAGAATTGGTGGTGCTCGCCTCATCTCCTGTTCCTTGTTTGGTTGTGGACCTAGGGCAGACCCACTATATTCAACGTTTTATCAAATTTAAACCTTATATAACTTATATACGCTGGACGATTATAGAGGAACTCTACGGGTCATTCTAGGATTCATTAATGCATCATATAGGAATATTTCTATTTACACTTAAATAAGAAAATATTGGATTTTCTGGAAATCAAACTATATCGATCTTACAAGGAAAAACGGTTTCTACTTCAAACAAAACTCTTATGAACTCACCAACCTTTGTGTTGACACTTTTTAAAACTACTTGTATTCTCAGGAAATCAGTGAAACAGGAAAACTTCATCGCTTTGAAGATGGGACGTTAAACTGTCAACAATTTATTTTGTCATCATAATGTAATTGCTTTTGAAACATATAAACATATACTTTGGTGTAACTTTTGCAATTATATATATGGTGGTTGTTTTTACTTTGAGCACTATTATACACGTTGTTGTGATACTGTACATGAAGTCCTCCACCCCCGGACGTTTCCGCCATCCTTGGTTTGGGGGTGTGACAGATTGGTATCAGACCATTGTTTATAGTGAGCTAAGTATATCGAACCACATAAGATATACAAACTATAAATGCATTGGGATTAAGGTCTCTGATTTTAAGGTTTCAAAACCACTATACCTTTAGGAATAAATAGCTTTTGTTAAAAGTATACATGCATGCATACATACTAAGGTCAGCATCATTTTAGGACGAAACAAAAGTAATGATTGTTGGATATCACAGGTAAGCCTGGGGATGTATGGTCAGTCTTGGGAGTGGCATAGCCTGAGCAACTATGCTGGTCCGAGGAGTGATTAGTATATGCCCAAGAATGGTTGTGATGTGGCAACAAGACTAAAAACTTACCAACACTACCACAATGAAATACCATAGGGGTATTTTGGCATTATTAAAATTACATATGTGAGAACTAAATAGATCTTTATCAATAGGTCAATAGTTGCTTAGTGGATACATTAAAATTTTATGTATACAGGACGTCATAGACTTAGAATCTGTGGATCTTTGCTCTACTTCCTGTTCTCGTTGGATTGGGGATTTAGAGTTAGGGTCGTTTATTCGAAGGTCTATCCTGTCCCGAATACATATAATTAGTATGCACTAAACAATTTGTTGAAGTACCTGATAAAGATCATCATATAATTAGCTAATTAGTAAGTTTGCCTAGTTATTTCTTATATCCCCATTTCTCGCGAAGATATCATGGCTGGATTCCATCCACACGACAACCCGTACTACCCTAACCTCGACAATACCAAATGGCTCGGAGAGGAGCTAGAGAATGATTACCCAACCCCTGGAAATGGTCACCAAACTGAAGGCTATGCTGATGGTTCTGACTCCGACTCTGAAGTGGAGAACTTAACCCCGATGACTCTTGTTCCCAATCCTAACCCTTGTTCAACTTTTCAAGGCCCGACGCCTCCTTGGGTAGAGTGCTTGGAAACCTGGAGCGAAGAACAAGACCAACATATGTCGTTTAATAGAGAACGAAGTTTCTACAACATAAACGAAGGAAGCTCAGCAGATAGAATTTTTCCAATCCTAGTCTATAAAGTTGGCCGAAACGAGATTCAGGGTAGAACAACTCTCCATAGTATCGCAGAGGTTGATGCAAACGCAAGAATACATACGATCCGCACCAATCGCCTTGAGCACACTCGCGAAAAATCTAAGAGAGACCACAAAACCTACTAACTCGTGAAGTTCATTCATATAGACCTCCTTTATGAACTATATATAGGGAATTCTTAAATCGAAGAATAATGCAGGAAAAATCTAATTCTATAACAACTGACTTGTCTTTACTAGTAGAAACTTACCATCTGATCTTTTTCTTTTCTTTTTGCAAACTCGTGACAGAACGATGCCACCAAGGAAAAGACCCAGACCTTCGGGCAGCACAGCGCCACCACTTCCGACGCCACCTCCCCAGTTTGATCCCGAAATGTTCCAAGCTGCAGTAACAGCAGCCGTGGTAGCTGCAATGTCGCAAATTGGCACAAATAGCAGTGGTGGTGCTGGATCTGGAGCCACAAACCCTAACCACGGGGATAGTGCAGGACGCACAAGGGAATGCACTTACAAGGACTTCACAAATGGCAAACCCGATTCCTTCGATGGAAGTGGGGGTGTCCTCGCACTAATTCAATGGTTCGAGAGGACCGAAGCAATCTTTGAGATTTGTGCTTGCCCCGAAGCGAGCAAAGTCAAGTACGCGACATTCACCTTCATCGGAAGAGCTCTCACTTGGTGGAACGGCAAAGTTAAATCGCTTACGCTTGCAGTGGCTAACTCGTTAAGTTGGGAGGACTTAAAGAAGATGATGCTGAAGGAATATTGCCCAAGAGGTGAAGTGCAAAAGCTAGAGCAAGAACTATGGAATCTCAGAATGGCAGGCTCCGACCTTACAACTTACACCAACCGATTTTGTGATCTAGCACTCCTTTGTCCCGCTATGGTCACCCCGGAAGACAAAAAGTTGGAGCGTTACCTCTGGGGATTGTCCCCCGAAATTCAAGATAGCGTGTTGGCCTCAAGACCAACTACCTTCGATAGCGCCAAGGAGTTAGCACAACAACTCATTGACCATGATGCCAACCATGACACCAGGACAACCACCCTTACCCAAGCAAGAGGAGGGAACAGCGAAAGAAAGTTTTGGGACAACAAGAAGGACCAATCAGCCCAAGGCCTCACTAAGAAGCAACAGATCCTTGCTGTTCATGATGCCACAACCCTCACCACGCCGACTCCCAAGAAACCATACGCTGGAACACTTCCGAAATGCAACAAGTGTAACTTCCATCACACTGGGGCTTGCCGAATGTTGCATTGCAAAAACTGCGACAGAGAGGGGCACACTGCTCGTTTCTGTAAGGCACCAGCACGACCCATCAACCAAGTACCTGGCTCTGGAGTAAGCCCAACCTGTTACGAGTGTGGAGAAACGGGACACTTTAAAAGGGAATGCCCAAGGACAAGAGATGCCGGTGGTGGTGGGAGGGTGCTTGCAATCACCGAGGGAGAAACCACTCCGGAACCATCCGCAAATATCAGTACGTGTTTCTAACATCGACATTTAAATCCCGAATTTCTTTATATGCTAAATCTAGCATCGATTAAAGCATGCATAGTAGTAATCAAATTCTTGTACTACGAAAAGTTATCCCCACCTTTCCCCTAAATCCCTGGATCCCCATCCGAAGTGCAAATTTCGGGACGAAATTCCCTTTAACGTGGGAATGATGTGACAACTGTCAAATTCTAGTCAATTCAAAGTCAAATAAAGTCAACAAGTCAAACCGGTCAGCTCAACTAACCCTTGTGTACTTGGACTTACGTTCAGTATTTACTAAACAACTCACTATTCTAATAAGAGAACATAAATCGAAAAGTACGTACAACTAGATCTCTTTAACCTAAAAACTGTAGTACATGGCGAGCCGAACCGATAAAACAATGATGCATACTCATCGGGAGTGTGTAAGATCCTTAAACAAGGCTTAACAGGGTTTACGAACCATGCATTGCGGTGTCGGACACTCACAACTGTCCCACACAGAACCTCTCTTAATTGTTTTCACTCTATCCCTCTCTATGTCAAAATCTCTCCCTAATCTCTCAAAGTATGTGAAACCTCTCTCAAATATCTCCTTGTATGAGAAATCTCTCCAAGAATGTCAAATCTCTCCCAAATCTCTCCAAGTATGTGAAATCTCTCTCAAATATCTCTCTGTATGAGAAATCTCTCCAAGAATGTCAAATCTCTCCCAAATCTCTCCAAGTATGTGAAATATCTCTTAAATATCCCTCTGTATGAGAAATCTCTCCAAGAATGTCAAATCTCTCCCAAATCTCTCCAAGTATGTGAAATCTCTCTCAAATATCTCTCTGTATGAGAAATCTCTCCAAGAATGTCAAATCTCTCCCAAATCTTTCCAAGTGTGAGAAATCTCTCCCAAATCTCTCTCAAAAGTTTCCCTTAACTTTTTGGAATCATTCGGGTCATTCCGACCCTTAACCGGGTCAAAAACGGCTCAAAACGGGGCGAAAACGAGAAAAATGGACATTAGGAACCAAAGGTCCTCTTAGGGACCAAGAGCAAGGAGGAGCCGAACCCTCCTGAGCCGAAGGTCCTCTCAGGACCGAACCTCGCCCAGGAGGAACCGAACCCGAGAACAAAGAACCGAACCCGAGAGCAAGGAACCGAACCCGAGAGCAAGGAACCCAAACCGAACCGAAGGTACTGTTCATCGACCGAACCGAAGGTACTGTTCATCAACCGAACCGAAGGTACTGTTCACTACTGTTCACTACAGTCCGTTCGGTTCTGACATCCTCGCCTCTTATTCCCGAACCGAACCCCACCCTCGCTATTGACCCTTCGGACCGAACCCTCGCCCATCACTTTGCGCGTCTGACTCGCCCCTTTCGTTTCCCTCTGTTCTCTCCCTCTCCCTCTCGGTTCCTTCCTTCTCTCTTCCTCCCTCTCGGTTTCTACCTCTGTCTCTCTCGGTTCAGCACCAGAAGGCCGAGCCTCGGCCAGAATTCGCATATTTGCCACTTTTAGCCCATTTTTGATATTTTTAACATTTTAAGCCGTTTTTCATGATTTTAAAGCGGGATTTTCTCCAGAAATTATATTTTAACATAATAAACTCTAAATATTCATAATTTAAACATATTTTGATGAAAATCATTATTTAAATAATAAAAATCGAGATTCAAGGCTGATCTTCACGTGTTCTTCCACTCTTAGTAAGTATAATTCATCCTCCTTATGATTATTTCACTTCATTCTACTCAAATCATGAATATCTTACACAAACTCCATCATATTAGCGTTAGAGCTTCGAATCTTCAAGTGATTCTTCAAG
This sequence comes from Lactuca saligna, assembly GCF_052625555.1. Classification (NCBI taxonomy): domain Eukaryota; kingdom Viridiplantae; phylum Streptophyta; class Magnoliopsida; order Asterales; family Asteraceae; genus Lactuca; species Lactuca saligna. Next base: position 88,125,224 of record NC_136417.1, on the reverse strand, counting down.
TGTTCTTGGGTTGAACACTTCTCTTCTTCAACACTTACCTACTAAAATCACTCAAGGTGAGTCCATACCCCTACATTTTCATATTTTCTCAAGTTTTCAGGGGGGGGGGGGGGAATACAAGTTAAAACATCAAGAACATAACTAGATATTTCTAACAGCCTTCATCAGAAAAGTTCAACTCCATTCACGGACTGTTTTGGGCCTCTTAAACATTTTTGTTTTCAAAACTGTACAAGGTGCCAATAGTTCAAGTTTGTAGCTTTAAAATGACAACTTGCACAAATCCATACGATTTTTCTACAATTTATGGCAATTTTTACAAAACTGCCTATCATTTCAAACAATAATCCGGACCAGTCTGTGATTATGGACTTTTTCACCCAAGTTAGAGGTCATTAAAAATTGTGATAAAAATTATGAGCAAACTACACACATTTTTTGAACTCTCAGAATTTACGGATCTAGTTTTCGACTTCGTATGATTTTTCCAAAAACAGGGCAGAATGGCTAAAGTTAGCTAACAGCATGTAAATATCATAACACTTTGTATTATGTTGAGCAAAGTGTATAATCATAAGTTTTAATATTTGAATGTGTTTCCTTGTTAGTTTATCATTATGAACTGAAACTAAGACATTCATATTAAATATTATTCATTCATTTTGGAACACGTATTATTTAACTATAAAAAGTATAGTTTGAATAAATTCATAACACTAATACATTCCTATAAAAGAGTTCATACATATTACATACATTTTAGATAAACTATAATAGGTATAGTTTATGATACATCACTCAACGCACTCGTACAAGAAGGGTACATTCATACAAGAAATATTTATATTCACACACATTTCACGTAAACTTGTTAACCTATATTGTGAGACTCTCTCTCTCTCTCCCCGTACGTCCGAGTGCGGGATATAATTCCTGGTAGTTATAATCAGAATCTCCTTGAGGGAGAACGTGATACTTGTATATAGATCTATATTGGGTTTGACACCCCACACCTTGCTGCTAGCTACAGTTGGACCTGTAGGTCTACGGGTGACAAATGTCATTTTATTTTTCGCGACACTGAGAACGTCGTGGCAGGTTCACATAGTCATAGTATGATTATAGCGACTCACATAGGGATATAACAACCCATAAGTTTACGGGATTTTATTTTTAAAACCTAAATGAGTTTTATGTCGATTTAAAATCACCTTTTTATCTCTATGAGTACAGATATTACTGTACACTTTTGGTTTTGGTAGTTACGGCTACACATCGTTTGAAACCACATTTATACTTTTAAGTATGCTCAATACTTGTTATTACTCGGTCCTCTAATTTAGGACTACATATATAATGTATTAACAAACTATTTTTCATCTAGAACTGTTAGACTTCAACTATAATCGCTGACCGTACATGTTTGAGTCATATAAGAATTTAGTCTTGATTGGCCTAGAATTGGTGGTGCTCGCCTCATCTCCTGTTCCTTGTTTGGTTGTGGACCTAGGGCAGACCCACTATATTCAACGTTTTATCAAATTTAAACCTTATATAACTTATATACGCTGGACGATTATAGAGGAACTCTACGGGTCATTCTAGGATTCATTAATGCATCATATAGGAATATTTCTATTTACACTTAAATAAGAAAATATTGGATTTTCTGGAAATCAAACTATATCGATCTTACAAGGAAAAACGGTTTCTACTTCAAACAAAACTCTTATGAACTCACCAACCTTTGTGTTGACACTTTTTAAAACTACTTGTATTCTCAGGAAATCAGTGAAACAGGAAAACTTCATCGCTTTGAAGATGGGACGTTAAACCGTCAACAATTTATTTTGTCATCATAATGTAATTGCTTTTGAAACATATAAACATATACTTTGGTGTAACTTTTGCAATTATATATATGGTGGTTGTTTTTACTTTGAGCACTATTATACACGTTGTTGTGATACTGTACATGAAGTCCTCCACCCCCGGACGTTTCTGCCATCCTTGGTTTGGGGGTGTGACACATATCAACTAGCATAAACACATATATTGTATACTGCATTGGACCGAAGTCCGGAACACATAATACAAAGAAATGCTTTAATCACAAAGACATAAAGCACACTGAACTACTACATCGGACCAAAGTCTGGAACTACTGCTCACTAGACGGTCCATCATTGTGGTCGTAGACCCATTCCTACTGGATGGAAAACTCACCTCGTACTGCTGGCTGCTGAGATGATAACTCTAAAAGTGGCTGACTGCTGCTCCGGAACTGTCTGACTACAAATTCCAAAAACACTAGATCAGTTACCGGTAAATGCCCTCAGGGTAAAATGACTATTTTACCCCTAGTCTAAGTCAACTCCCTGGTCAAGTTCAACTCCCTGGTCAAAGTCAACTTCCAGTTGACTGGTCTCGCCGAGTCAGGGCGCAGACTCGTCGAGTCCCTTGATCACTAACTCTGACTTTAACTCACCGAGTCCTTTCCCCACTCACTGATTCACCCTAAACTCACAACTTGAAGAAAGGTGGGTGACTCGCGACTCGACTCGCCGAGTCTGACGAACAACTCACCGAGTCCTAACATGCAGATTTCATACAATTGATTTTAATCCATACCATAACATCTAACTCGTAGATCTAAGCTTCTGGGACCATCTGAACACGTAAAGTTGCTAACTTTACGTGTAACTAAGAAGGAATGAAGCTATTTCACTCAAACACTACTTTCCTCAGGAAAATTCATCCGACTCGCCGAGTTGTTCAAACAACTCGTCGAGTCTAAGGCAATCTTCATCGGACTCGCCGAGTTGCTCATCCAACTCATCAAGTCCATGGCTATTTTCATATGACTCGCCGAGTCAAGCTTGCGACTCGCCGAGTCCATTCAGTCCCTTTTCCATACAGACCTGATTTGAGCCATGCAACGGCTCCAAATCACAGATCCAAGTTTCTAGGCCATGCTTATCATGTAAAGTTGCAAACTTTACGTGCATGCAAGGCTTTAAAGGCTTCAAATGTCACAACTAAGCTCTTAATGGGGTTCCAAGCTCAAGAGGGACCTCAATCACGATTTTGACTGAAACTTTACACTTCTAGAATACAATGACGGTCCAAATTTGAAGTTTCCATAAAAAGAAGAGTCCATATCTCAAGTTTGAATCATAAGAGGCTCCAAAGAAAGCATAACAAGCATTTTAATGGAGGAATGCACAAGCTCAAATCTTCATTACCTGAATGAGAAGTAGATGGAAGCTAACTCCTGGATCTCCCTTCTCTTCTATGGACCTTCTTTCCTTCTTTCTCTTCGCAAGGCTTCCAAGCTAGCACAAACACACTCAAACTCAACAATGGCTCTAGGGTTTACAGGGGAAATGTTCTGAGAGTGATAAAGGCGAGGTTGGGGGCGTATAAGTGTGTTTAAATACGGTGCAAACCCTTAAAATTAGGGCTTCATCCAGACAGGTGGACTCGCCGAGTCCCAACGTATGGACTCGTCGAGTAGCCAACTCAATTTGCGTGATCATCCTGTCTCTACTCGACGAGTGAGGCTACGGAGTCGTCGAGTACCCCTTAAGAATGAAATTACATTATTTAAATCACATACCAGAAATGAGGCGTTACAGTATCCCACCCATGATTTGGAGCTGGGGGGTGGTGTTCACCCTCAAGATCTAGTGCCACTCTCTGTATAGAGTCCGGTGCACCATATTCACGAACCATAAGAGTCTGAAGTACCTCATGGATAAGCCCAACCTGAATATGAGACAAAGTAAGTGGTTGGATGTAGTGAAAGAATACGACGATGATATCTTATATCACTCATGCAAGGCTAATGTGGTAACTAATGCCTTGAGTCGTAGAACAGAGAGTGCTCCGATTCGAGACATGTGTATGAGGATGACGGTGATGACTCCAGTCCTAGATACCATCCGAGAGGCTCAGGTGGAGGCTGTGAGGCCAGAGAACCTCAAGAGGGAGCGAGTGATCGGACATGTTTCTGAGTTTGAGATGGATGGTCGGGGGTTTATGAAATCCCGTGGGTGGATTTGGGTGCCCTATATAGGTGGAGCTCGACACATAGATCGAGATTCTTGATCCATCTAGGAGCCACTAAGATGTATTTGGATTTAAAGAGGGATTACCGGTGCCCCTATATGAAGAGAGATGTGTCATGGGTAGTTGAGAGGTGCTTGACCTGTCGTCAGGTTAAGGCGGAGCACTAGTGTCCACATGGCCCATTGCAGCTTCTAAAGATTCCCCAGTGGAAGTGGGAACAAATTTCCACGGATTTTATCACCAAATTACCAAGAACCACGCGAGGTATCGATGCGATATGGGTAATTGTGGACCGGTTGACGAAGAGTGCTCACTTTTTGGCTGTCAGTGAGAACTCTTTTGCAGAGAAATTAGTCGAGATTTTTGTGAGAGAGGAGGTAGTTCGGCATGGAGTGCCGACATAGATAGTGTCAGATCGAGAAGTGCGCTTTACTTCCAGGTTCTGGAAGAAGTTTCATGAGCAATTGGGTACTCAGTTGCACTTCAGTACCTCATACCTCCCACAGACAGATGGGCAGATTGAGCGGACGATTCAGACGCTTGAGGACATGCTGTGTGCATATGTTATGGACTTTTGAGAAAGTTGGGACACTTATTTTCCATTGGCTGAGTTTTCGTACAACAACAACCACCATTCCGGTATTGGTATGCCTCCCTTTGAGCTCTTATATGGGAGGAGGTGTTGGACTCTCGTCTGTTGGGGAGAGGTAGGGCAGAGACTGATGTGTGGCACTGAGATAGTGCTCAAGACGACTAAGCAGATTCAACAGGTCAGACAGAGGTTATTGATGACCCAGAGTCACCAGAAGAGTTACACATACCAACGATGATCCGAGCTAGAGTTTTAGGTTAGAGATTTTGTCCTCCTGAAGGTATCCTCGTGGAAAGGCGTGATCCATTTCAGGAAGCAGGGAAAGTTGAGTCCTAGATATATCGATCCTTTCAAAGTGACTGCCAGAGTGGCAAAGGTAGCTTATCGGTTGGTGCTACCTACAGAGTTGAACCAAATTCACAACACCTTCCATGTGTCTCAGTTGAGAAAGTGTGTAGCCAATGAGACAGTGGTGGTACCCTTAGAGGACATCCAAGTCGATGCGAGCCTGAATTACATTGAGAGACCGACAACGATTTTGGATCAAAAAGTTAAGACCCTGGGGAACAAGGAACTGAGCCTAGTTAATGTGTAGTGGGAGCACCGCAGGGGAACCGAGTGGACTTGGGAGTCGGAGTCCGAGATGCACGAGCAGTACCTAGAGTTGTTTCTGGAGCATGACTTCGAGGGCAAAGTCTGATTCTACTGGGGGAGAATTAAAACATCCTAACTCCCAGGTATAATATTTATTTATTTATTTATTTATTTATTTATGAGATGATTGAGCAACTCGACGAGTTGGATTCCCCAACTCACCGAGTAGAGACGGATTGGCCATGTGGGTTTTATGACGAACTCGACGAGCCGTAGGGACCAACTCGGCGTGTTTGATCTGTGAGAGGAAAACCTAATCTCCAGGTTTTGGTCCTATTTAAAGGACCTTAAGCCCTTATTTCTGCCACATTAGCCACCTTACTCCCCTGTGTGAAGCCATAATTGTCCATATTGATCTTGTTGGATTAATGTCTAAGTCCATAGCTATAATTGGTAAGACTTAACCCGACCCATGATGGTCCATTTGGGTTGCATGGCATCATGCTTTTGGATAGACTATAATGAGAGAAATAACACTTAAGGTTTGTTAATATATATATTATATGTTTTAATATATTAATAAGATTATTTAATTAGTATTGACCAAGAATTAATCTAGGATTAATTAAGTGATCAAAAGAAGACTAATTAAATATATGGGTTGATTGAGTAAATCATCCATACATCTATAGTGGGCTAAGACTCCATGGATTATCAAGTTGGGCTAAAACCCATAGGATGCTACATGGTGTATTTGAACCCATGGATCCAAGGAAATGGAAGGCCATGACAATTAGGGTTTACCCTAATTGTGACACTATATAAAGATCATATTGTTGGGAAAAATCGGACACTAAGTGTAAGTGAAAGGGCTAGCCGATTTTCTTGAAGTGTGTTTGTTCTCTCAAGTTATTACAAGTGTATGTGGTGTTATGTGAACCATTTGAGGTGTCACACTTGGGGCACTAGGCACTCAAGCTTCATGAAGACATTCTACATCAAAGAGGTATGTAATTCTAACTTGATATATTCATATGAATCAATGTTATTATGCTACTTAGGATGAATACCTTGGAATGTTCATATTTTCATGTATAATAGAGAAACCACAGATCCAAGTTATTTAGGGTTGCATGTACACTTAGGAGTGTTAGAATGCTCAAAACCCAACAGTGGTATCAGAGCCTAGGCTTGTTTTCTTGTTATACTTGCAAAACTGCTTAAAACTCGAAGTTGTCTGTTGTCTGGGCATCAGACTCGGCGAGTCCATCAGGAGACTCGACGAGTCCATGCCTAAAAAGTGATCAAAACGATCCAACTCGCCGAGTTGGTTCATGCACTCGACGAGTTGGACCCCCAGACAGCATAACTTCGACTTTTTTGGCTGGAATTGGACTAGGAGCATTACCCTAAGATGTTTTTGGACTTATAAGCTTGTTTTTGATGTGGTAATGTTCATGCTAATCCAATTTCAAAGATAATTGTCAATAGATTCATGTTTTGTATTACTTTAAGGTTTAGACTAATTACATGAAAAAGTTTTGATTTGAATTATCTTGTTCTTATAAGTTGCTTAGATTAATAGAAAAGTTAATTGATTATGTGTTTTCAATCCATTTTAATCTAAGAGATGATTCTAAAATGTGTAACTTATCCTCAAGTTACATGAAAGGTCACATTTAAGTTTCATAAAACTCATAAAAGATGGTAATGGTTACAAAAATGAAGAGTCTTGTCCTCAAGTTATGGAGGTTCAAGAGTCACTTCATTAAGTAATAAAATGTGTAACCTTAATTAATTCCATAAGTTACAAAATAAAGAAAAGTTACATTCTTTTATTAGTTTAACGTCTTCCGTAACTTGTCCTCAAGTTATGGAACTTGAAGAGTCTTTTAATTAAAACTACTTTAAACACGTAAGTTATGGAATTAATTAGTTTTGGATAGTTTCAAAAATTGCCCTCAAGTTTTGGAATTTGAAAAGTTTCACTTATGAATACTTTAATTCCAAGTTAGCCCTTAGAATTTTAAAAGTTAAAATTCAACACTTATACTTTATAATATTATAAGTTAATAATAATATATATATATATATATATATATATATATATATATATATATATATATATATATATATATATATATATGTATGTATAAGAGCAAGTCAGTCTTACTGTTAGTAGGCCTCATTCACGAAGCCGGTCTATAAGGGGGGTATAATGTTACTACCTATAAAATGGCAGTTTAATGGGTGTCCACTCTCACCCACCGCTTCCTTGACCGGTGGAGGGTGGTTAGCCGAACGGGTAGGACAAGGACTATAATTCTCCCTTCATCAAAAGTATTCAAGTATTAATGATAAATACTAAGTAACTAAACTTTTTAAAAATACCCAATCGTAGTTACTTAGGAAAAAAGTGAATAAGGTGCTAATCCATGAAATTACACTTTGCACTTTGTTTAAGTCGTTAGTGGAGCGTATGTGGTTAACCGACACACTAACCTGGACTTAACAAGGTATGAAAAGGGTAACTTAATATTTATCATAGTATTGGTGGAGCGTGTGTGGTTAACCGGCACATCGATTAAGGGGTAAATATTAAGGGTACCAAGTATATTTGCATGGTTACTTCACACCTTGTTTTATGATCCTCGACATCCCAGTCACAAAACCTGAAGGGCACACTCGAGATTGAAACATGCCATTGAACAGTTCAATGAATCTCAAAGATCTAGGAGTTTCAAAAACCAATTAAAACATAATAATATATATTTCGTTTTCATAGTGGAAATTGGTGAATTGTCATTTGCCTACCTTCAAATATTTTATAGCTTGGATTATGACATCCCTCTTCCAAGTTATAAAAGTATTGTGTTGGGTCCTAACCTTAATATTTCATATTGGGTGTTATATTAAGGACTTTAAATCAACTATCTTGAATATCTCCCAAAAAGATGTCTGGTTTAGACATTTATGATCTTCCTAAATCTCTTGAAACAAGTTTTCCTAAAATGAAGATGATGTCCCATGGAAATCATACTTCTTTCACCTCCTACAATTATTCTCCCTAACCTACAAGTTCTTGAAAAGTTTAAGGTCACTCAAGCCTTATTGGCAAGAAAAGGTCTATATGTGATCACATATCAACAATCCGGGAGAGTTGGGTGTCAAAGTCTTGAGAAAGTTGGTGGCTCAACTACTTTCTAAGTCACATAGTGAGTTCCTTTGGGTCTCCTATGAAACAGACTATGAAAAGACCCTTAATGATCTTATCTATTTGCTAAGATCAACTTCCAAACTATCAATGGACATTGACAATGTGACATTGGATATCCAGTAAAGCTCTCTCTGACCAAATGGTAAAGAAAAAGGATAAGTCTGAGATAGTCCCATCATCAAGGGTCCATTGCCATAGAAAGGGGAATTGGTTGCGATGCTGCCAAATTTACCTAAGGATGTTAAAGTCAATAAGTTTGACTCTACTTCAGGTAAAGTCCACTATCTAACTCTGCTAAGTTTCTATTCCGAGATTCTTGATACATGATGTGACTGGGTCACATGTTGATGCTTTAAGAATCAAAGAAAAAATGAAGAAACTCAAAAGAAAGAATATGCTGAATTTGATCACGTAGATGGATTTTATTGTACAGTTTGAAGATCGGATTCTGGAGCTACTTCTTAAGAGTTATGATATATTGCTTAGGAATAGATAACAACAATGTTTTCATGTGTTTTTGCACTGTAAGGATAGTTTTTCCGCAAAGTTTTTAAAATAAAAGGAAACAAATTTTGATTTTATTTATTTCAAAGTATCCTTACAATGGCATTTGTGAGAATTTTGTTGCTTATATGATTCCATTAATAGCAAGAGTGGAAATATGAATTTGATTCTTTCATTTGTGGTAGTGTCTAAATTTACCAAACAAAGAAAGATTCTCATCACCCAAGTTTCAGTTGGATAGAAACTTGGAATCATGCAAGTTGTATAGCATGATGAATGAGAATTTTCAAGCATTGGAAAATAAAGACTAATTACTTGTTCACATGGATGTGTGAGTCATGTAAAGGACTAAGGGATCGAGTACACATTCTTGTGCACTAATTAATTCCACCACAAAAGATTGATAAAACTATTCGTCATGATTTACTGAAGTTTAGTAAATGGTTGCACTTACAAGTGTAAGTGTAATTCTGATACATTAGAAATTTTTAGATATACGGCAGAACAAATGAGAAGATTCAACTTAGACAGAAAGATAAAAGTTTCTCAAATCTAAAAAGATGGGAGAGTACTTTAGTATCAGTTTTTGTGATCATTTTAATGATTAATAAATGATAACACAATTAGTTCACTAAGGAAATGTGACATCCCCTAATTTCTCGGCCAGAAAAGACCGATTTAATTTATGCTTTTTAAAATAAAATCAGAGAAATCTTTTTAAAAGATGTTGCGGAATTTGTTCCCAAAACAAAACATGATAAAAGTTTATCAAAACCTTCTTTAAGAAATGTATAGTTTCATTTCATATCAAAACCTCGGGATGTCATGTTCCGATACAGATCAAAAGGATAAACAAGAAATTATAAGCCTTTCAACAGTCATTTACAACTACTGGCCTATAATCCAAAAATCTCTCATCGTCCTCCAACTATGCTCGGGATCCACTACCTGTAATCATAAAATTTAGTGGGTCAGGCTTGGGAGCCTGGTGAGCATATAGGGTTTTCAACTCACATTAATAATATACATATTAAGTTCACCAATCAACAATAACCCTGATTACCCATTCCCGTTATCCTCAGTTTACGCCCTAAACACCTATCACAAGGGACCTAGCCTAAGCAATATCATCGGGATGGACACTACCGCTAAGGGGTTTCCTCAGCCATACATGTCCTTAAGGAAACCATGAGGGGGATGGAGTACGCCAATGAACATTTAATTCATCAACACCTACAAGTTGCGAACCTGCTAATGTTCCACTGGGCTATCTAGAAAGTCCGTGGTCGTCATCTATACTCCGCTAGATGACTACAACAACAACAACAACATCGAGGCCTCTCACCATTTTAACACACATCAACTATTTCATCTAACCATGTTCTACCCAACATATTTTGTAGATAAAAAGCATATACAGTTTAAAACTTGTATAAAACATCAATTTAACAGTCACCTCGAATAAACAATTAGCATATTTACACATAACACGTATTTCAAGGTAAATACTTCATATCTATGTGTAAATTGAAAGTAACTACACACTCACATGATTTGATGATAATCGGGCAGCAATTTGTTTCCTAAAACGATCATTTCTAATAAAACCGAGAGTTTTATTGAGAAACTGGGCATTGTAAAAGTCAGGCTTCAAAACCGAAAAGATAAATTTTCCGGGCTTCTCGGGCACTTCGTGGAGTATTCCGGGATTTACAATCGATACCGGGGCTTTGCGGGATGTTAAGATGAAGAAAATATGGGTTTAGGGGTTAAATATGGCAAAATTCCAAAATTACCCGGGAGGTCTCGCACCCTTCTATTTATAGGGGCGAGGCTTCTGATCGGATGGTCAGGAGGAAGACAAGCGTCGCAGATCCGAAGCTCGCAGAGGAGGTGGCTCGCACGAGGGTTGTGCATGGCTCGCACATGGGTCGCACCTGCGAGGGCTCGCTGGCAGCTTCTAAGTGGACCAGAGTCTACTGGTGCACATGCGAGGTTCGGAGCTAGGCTATGCGACGCTCGGAACACGTGGCAGGCATTGCGAGGCTCAGAGCTAGGCTGTACACGCGTCGCTTCTCGGATGTGCCACGGCTTTGGATGACTCAACAGCTCGATGACTCAGCAGGTTGGCGACTCAGCAGGACACGTGGCACTTTTTCAGCGAGGGTTACATGGTAACTCGTGACTATGCGAAATTTCTCGATTTTCGTGCCAAAACTTCTAAAATCCATAAATTTCGCATACGAGCTCCATTTTTGACGTTCTTTATATGCACGCGTAGCTAAAATTACGCTCAACAAGTTCAGTTTAGACTTCGTCGGCTAATTTTGAGTTTAAATTTTATATACCGGGACAGGAAATCCGTTAAAAATTCATAACTTCTTCATCCGACGTCCGTTTTCGTCAGATTTTTTACCGTTGTGCTCCTAATGACGAGACCTTCAATTCTCGTTTAGGTTGTGTCGGCTAAAAATCGCTCGATCTAAAATTCGAGTTTTTAGTTGTCTACTGCTAAGCTGAAACTTCGAAAAATCATAACTTCCACATACGAAGTCAGATTTGGGCGTTCTTTTTTTCAAACTTCTCGTTTTAACGAATACTACGACTTTCGTTTAGATTACTAAGGCTAAAATGTAGTTTATCAAAAACTCACCTTTTACGACATTCAGCACCGTGTCGGTTTTGTCGGGAAACTTCGACAGGTCATAACTTCTTCGTTATAACTCGGATTTTGGTATTCTTTATATCCCCAAAATCCTTGTTTCGACCACTACAACTTTATGTAAAGATATCGGGCTTATCTCACACTTTAATTTTGATGCTTATTTTTATTCTTAATTAATTAAGCCCTAATAATTAAACATAAAACACATAATTCACATAATATTCACATAATTCCTTTTCATTTCTTCAAAATGAGTTAAAAAGGTTAACCTAGACTATCAACTCAATATAAATGCCTAGGCTAGAAACACGAGTGTTACAATTCTCTCCCCCTTAGGATGATTCCGTCCTCGGAATCACATATCACCAAACAACTGCGAGTAGCGACTCATCATGTCACTCTCTGTTTCCCAAGTGAGATTTGGTCCACTCGTATGTTGCCAACGCACAAACACTAAATCAACCATCTTGCGTCACAATGTCATAGTCTTACGGTCAACGATTGCCTCAGGTTCTTCGATCAACCACTTGTTTTCATCCAGCCTTAACTCAGAAATCGGAATTATGTCGGGCACATCTCCCATGAACTTTCTCAAGTAAAACACATGAAAGTTGTTATGAATACCCTCCAGTTATTCTGGTAACTCTAGCTTGTAAGCTTGATTCCCGATCTTCTGAAGAACTTTGAACGGACCAATAAACCTTGGACTCAACTTTCCTTGTTTCCTAAATCTTATAAGTCTTTTCTTGTCTTTAAGTAAAACCGAATCTCCAACTTCAAAGGTTATCGGTTGTCTTTTCTTGTCAGCATAACTCTTTTGTCGATCTTGAGCAGCTAACATCCTTTCCCTTATTACTTTCAACTTTTCGGCAGTCTGATGGACTATTTCAGGTCCCATAAACTGCTTTTCCCCAGCTTCCAGCCAACATGATGGCGTTCGACACTTTTCCCTATACAAAGCGTGATAAGGTGCCATCTTAATGCTTGAGTGGAAACTATTATTATAGGAGAATTCTACTAGAGGTAAGTGTTCATCCCAGTTACCTTGGAATTCTATGGTACATGCTCTCAGCATATCCTCCAATGTTTGAATCGCTTGTTCGCTCTGACCATCGGTTTGTGGATGGTAAGCTGTACTCAAACACAGCTTAGTACCCAATTCCTCTTGTAGACTCCTCCAAAACCTTGAGGTAAAACGGCTGTCACGATTGGATACAATCGTTAGCGGAACACCGTGAAGCCTCAAAATTTCCTTCACGTAAGAATTCGCAAGTTTATCCATAGACCATTTATCTTTGGCTGCTATGAAATGCGCACTCTTAGTGAAGCGATCAACGACCACCCAAATCATGTCGTGACCGTTCCTTGTTCTGGGCAGTTTAGTCACAAAATCCATGGTGACGTCTTCCCATTTACCCATGGGTACGGGTAAAGGTTCTAAACTCCCATACGGTTTCTGATGTTGTGCCTTAACCCTAGCACAAGTTACACACTCGGCCACATACTTAGCAACATCGAGCTTCATTGTCGGCCACCAATAATAGGGTTTTAAATCCCTATACATTTTTGTGCCTTAACCCTATACATTTTTGTACGTTAGTGTTTGTACCGAACACTAACGTTTTGCCCAAACGTTCTTCCTTTCGGTCACTTTTCTATAAAGCTTCTTCTTGAGCTTTCTTTATACTTTCCACAATTATCGAGACAACTTCAATTCTCAACGCTCTTGGCCTTTTCTTTTTAAGGTTTACCTTCTGACTGAGAGCATCACCAACCACATTTGCTTTACCAGGGTGGTAAAGTATCTCACAGCCGTAATCCTTGAGTAACTCTAGCCAGCGTCGTTGCCTCATGTTCAATTCCTTCTGATTAAAGAGATATTGAAGACTCTTATGATCAGTGAAAAGTTTACACTTTGTGCCATAAAGATAATGCCTCCATATCTTCAAGGCAAATACTACCGCTGCCAACTCCAAATCATGAGTGGGGTAGTTCTTTTCATGCTCCTTCAATTGCCTCGATGCATACGCGATCACTTTATCCTTTTGGGTCAGAACACAACCTAACCCAACTCCAAATGCATCGCTATAAACTGCAAAGTCATCAACTCCTTCAGGCAATGAAAGAATCGGTGCTTCACATAATCTCTTCTTCAACTTTTCAAAGGCTTCCTTATGCTTCTCATTCCATGCATAAGTAGCTCCTCTGTGGGTCAAAGTTGTTAATGGAGTAGAAATCGAAGAAAAGCCTTGGATAAACCTTCGGTAATATCTAACTAATCCTAAAAAGCTTCGAATCTCCGTAGGACTTTTTGGTTGTTCCCACATCATTACAGCTTCAATCTTTGCTGGGTCAACCATTATTCCTTCTTGGTTAACCACATGACCTAAAAATTGGACTTCTTGAATCCAATATTCACATTTGGAGAACTTTGCATACAGCTTCTCCTTTTTCAGGACTTCTAGCACTTCACGTAGATGCTTTTCATGTTCCTGCTTGCTTTTCGAATAAATCAAGATATCGTCTATGAATACTATCATGGATTTATCTAAGAATGGTTTAAAAACCCTATTCATCAAATCCATGAAAGTTGTTGGGGCATTGGTTAGTCCGAACGACATAACCAAAAATTCACAGTGTCCATATCTCGTTCTAAATGTAGTCTTTTCGATATCCTTCTATCTCACCTTTAGTTGATGGTATCCCGACCTAAGATCGATCTTCGAGAAATAGCTCGAACCCTGCAACTGGTCGAACAAGTCATCGATCCTTGGCAACGGGTACTTGTTCTTTATCGTCACTTTGTTTAGCTCTTTGTAATCGATGCACATTCTCATGCTTCCATCTTTCTTCTTTACAAATAACACAGGGGCTCCCCACGGTGATGAACTAGGTCAAATGAAACCTTTGTCCAATAACTCCTGAAGTTGTGTCATAAGTTCTTTCATTTCGGTTGGCGCTAATCGATAAGGTGCTTTTGCTATCGGCTTCATTTCCTGGTAACAAGTCGATACGAAATTCTACTTGTCGATCAGGGGGCAATCCGGGAAGATCTTGATGGGTTTTAGCCATAAGAACTTTCCCATGTGCGCATGCAAAACCCTAATGCTTGGATTTAGGCTTTCTAATTAAACATACTTTGAATCCAAGACTTCTAATAACTAATTAGGTTAAATAACAAAATTGAAACAGATCTAGAACCATACCTTTGAATTCCTGGTTGATCTTGTAGTCTTGGAGCTTCTAGAGTCACAAATGTCACTCCTCTAATGGCATACAAACACCAATAGCAAGAAATATGATTTAGGAGAGAGGAGAGGGGAGGAAATCGGCCAGAGTCTTCTTACTTTGGGTGAGATGCCGATTTCCCTTACCCATGGGGTCTATTTATACTTGTAGACTCCTTAAGGGTTACAGTCTAAACCCTAATTGGATAATCTTCTCTTAAGGCTATCCAAATCCTTTCCTTAGATAAGTCATGGACGATTTTGAAGCTATCTAGCTTCTATGACTTATATTAATCAAATAACTATATATTATTCCTTATAATATTTACTCTCTCTTAATAAATCATCCTATCAAGTTGCTATGGTGAAGGCAACCCAAAAGGACCATGCACAACCGGGTCAAATACTTGCCTAATATAGTTGCAGCCTTAGACACTATTCCAACAGTCTTCCACTTGGATAAGTCTAGTAACTATACAAGTACAATTCGGTTTGCAATCGTAGCTCTCAAAGACGCTGTCAAACTCTGATCTAATCAATCTTGTCCTTTAGATAAGGGATCGTACAGTCCTCTGTTAGATATCATACTGACAATCCTATGAAATGGTTAGTCAAACATTTAGGTTTCTCGATCTCTGATTTATTTGACATAGAACTTAATCGAACACATCAATTCAGTTCTGACCGGGCCCGACACATAAGTCAAATCAAATCATCGAGCGGCGGAGATATCGCTTTTACCTTCTTTGATAAAAGTTACAGATAAACTTCAACTTATATGCATTTACTTATTCATTAACCAACTACACACAACAATGTGTTTTATAACACCGAGTTACTGATGCGTTTTCGCATCATCAATGTACAATCAATTAACAAATAACAAACCAAATATCTAGGTTTTAAGACTATATGATATTATCGTCTTGCGATCACCTTTTATATCGTATTCCATAAAGTGATTCCAGCAAGCGCGGGTTTGTTCCAATGCTCAAAACTAGTTCATAAGCACTCATGAACGTTGCAGCAACCCTTTGCTATGTCTAAAACCATTTAGACAATCTACACACCAATTCATGACAATCTTCATTCATATCTACTTCCAACATATGAAGGGTTGTGGACAATTTGAACAATTCGATTATTCCTAATAAACTCAATTATTCTGGAAGTCAAAACATGCTAAGTGAAACAATAGTTAAACAATTAACATAAGACAGTGACATTACTCATAAATAAGACTCCTTTATTTAATCATCAAATGTTAATTACATTTATCTATTAGACGTTTCTAATACTATCTAATCTATGCTAATATCATCCTTAAGCCCAATACTCTTAGCATGCTGCAAGTGCTTAACCCTACTCAGTCCCTTCGTAAGCGGATCTGCTGGGTTATCTTCTGATGATATCCTCTTAACTATGAGTTGTCCTTCTTCTACACGATGTCTAATGAAGTGATATTTTCTGTCGATATGTCTTGATCTACCATGATCCCTCGGTTCCTTGGTCAAGGCAACCGCACCTTCGTTATCACAGAAAATCTCCACGGGCTCCTTTATGGCAGGTACAACTCCAAGATCACCGATGAAGTTCTTCAGCCATATTGCCTCCTTCGACGCTTTGCTCGCTGCAATGTACTCTGATTCACACGTTGAATCAGATACAGTCTCCTGCTTGGAACTCTTCCAAGTCACTGCTCCTCCATTTAGGGTAAAGACCCAGCCCGACTGCGAACGGTAGTTGTCCCTGTCGGTCTGAAAACTGGCGTCACTATACCCTCGCACCGTCAAGTCATTACTCCCTCTGAGGACTAAGAACCATTCCTTCGTCCTCCGAAGGTACTTAAGGATGTTCTTCACCGCAATCCAATGTGCTCTGCCAGGATTCCCTTGATATCTGCTAACCATGCTCAAAGCGAAGGCTACATCAGGGCGAGTACATGTCATAGCGTACATGATTGAGCCAACTGCGGAAGTGTATGGTACTCGGCTCATTTCTGCTATTTCAGCTTTGGTACTCGGACTTTGAGTCTTACTCAACTTGGCATTACTTTGTATCAGTAGTTCTCCCTTCTTTGAGTTTTCCATACTAAATCGTTTTAGTACCTTCTCTAAGTAAGTATTCTGACTAAGTCCAATTAGTCTCTTACTTCTTTCTCTTACTATCCTTATTCCCAAAATGTAAGAAGCCTCTCCGAGGTCCTTCATAGCGAAGCACTTCCCGAGCCAGGACTTAACCTCCTGCAGAGTCGGGATGTCGTTTCCTATGAGTAATATGTCATCGACATATGGAACGAGGAAGCTTACTATACTCCCACTGGCTTTGACATATACACAAGATTCGTCTTCGCTTCGTACAAATCCAAACTCTTTGACCTTCTCATCGAAGCAAAGATTCCATCTGCAAGATGCTTGCTTAAGTCCATAAATGGACTTCTCAAGCTTACACACTCTATTTGGATGCTTCGGATCCACAAACCCTTCTGGCTGAGCCATGTAAACATCCTCAGCCAACTTTCCGTTAAGGAAAGCGGTCTTGACATCCATTTGCCAAATCTCATAATCATAAAATGCGGCAATAGCTAGCATCACTCTAATAGATTTAATCTTCGCAACTGGTGAGAAGGTCTCATCATAGTCAACTCCGGGAGTTTGAGTAAAGCCCTTCGCAACCAATCGCGCTTTGTATGTGTGTACGTTCCCATCCACGTCGGTCTTCTTCTTGAAGATCCACTTGCACCCTACGGTCTTACGTTCGGGCACGTAATCAACCAAATTCCAAACTTGGTTATCGTACATGGATTGGATCTCGCTATCCATCGCCTCTTTCCATTTCGCAGACTCCGGGCCTGCCATGGCTTCCTTATAGCTATTAGGTTCATCAAGATTTACTAGTGTACCATCACTAATATACGTGTCCCCTTCGGTAGTAATATGAAAACCATAAAACTGGGGATGAACTCTAAGTCTCTCGGAACGTTTAAGAGGTAAGGACTCGTCAATCGGTTCAACCGGAGTTTCCTCCTCGGGTTGAGTGCCAGCGGTAGAGGTTCCTTCATCTATCGATTCTTGAATCTCTTCAAGTTCTATTTGCCTTCCATTGTCTCCTTCGCTTATAAGTTCTCGCTCTCAGAAAACTCCTCTCCTCGCAACGAAGACAACGTTGTACTTCGGTCTATAGAAGAGATATCCAAAGGATTTCTGCGGGTAGCCGATGAAAATACATTGCTCACTTCGAGGTTCAAGCTTGTCGTCAGTATCTCGTCTTACGAAAGCCTCGCAACCCCAAACCTTGATGTGTGCCAACGAGGGAGCTTTCCCTGTCCACATCTGGTGAGGTGTTTTGGCAACCTTCTTAGTAGGGACTCGGTAAAGGATATGGGCGGCAGTCTCTAAGGCATACCCCCAAAAAGAGATAGGTAGTGAAGCACGACTCATCATAAAGCGAACCATATCCAATAAGGTTCGATTACACCTTTCTGCCACACCATTCAACTGCGGTGTCCTAAGAGGCGTCAATTGCGAAACTATTCCACACTCCTTGAGATAATCGTGGAATTCAAGACTTAGGTACTCCCCTCCTCGATTGGATCGAAGCATCTTGATTTTCCTGCCTAATTGATTCTCCATTTCATTCTTGAACTCTTTGAACTTTTCAAAGGTTTCTGACTTTTGCTTGATTAAATAGATATACCATATCTACTATAATCATCGGTAAAAGTCACATAGAAGCGGTTCCCATCCTTAGTGGTTGATCTAAAGGGTCCACATACATCGGTATGTATTAGGTCCAATAGACCCTCACTCCTTTCACAAGTACTCGTGAAGGGTGACTTAGTCATCTTTCCAAGTAAACAAGACTCGCATGTGTCATCTTCCCTAAGGTCGAATGACTCCAACACTCCATCCTTTTGGAGTTGGGCTATGCGTTTCTTGTTGACATGTCCAAGACGACAATGCCACAAGGATTCTTTATCCATACTAGTGGAAGAATCAATATTCAAAACATCATTTCCTAAGTTATCAACAATCATAACAGTTTCATATATTCCATTACATGGTATAGCTTCAAAGTAAAAGACACCATTTAGATAAGCCAAAATAGAACCATTTTCATTATTAAAAGAAAATCTAAATCCTTGTCTATATAAACCATGAAATGAAATGATGTTTCTAGCCATTTCTGGCGAATAGCAACAATTGTTCAAATCTAAAACTAAATTATTCCTAAGCACTAAAGAATACACTCCAATCTTGGTCACAGGCGACAATCTTCTGTTCCCTATGATTAGATTGATCCTTCCTTGCTCCACATCCCTACTTCTTCTTAGTCCCTGCACATTAGAACAAATGTGATAACCACAACCAGTATCAAGAACCCAAGAAATAGCATGATTAGAATCGTTAGATTTGATTGTGTATATACCTGCGAAAGATGGCTTGATCTTTCCTTCTTTGATTGCTTGCAGGTAATTTGGGCAGCTTCTCTTCCAATGTCCTATCTTGTGGCAGTGGTGGCACTCTGCCTCCTTCGGGTTAGGGCAGGGCTTAGCGGGATCAACTTTGGTCCCACTAGAAGAGGCACCATCTCGGGCTTTAACCTTGCGATGGTTCTTGGACGAGGCCTTCCTCTTCTTTCCCTTTCCTTGATCAATTGCCAAGACAGGAGCAGCAGGCGCATTGGGAGTAGGTGCAACAGACTTGTCTTTGAAGTGGCTCTCAGCGACCCTCAAGAGACCTTGGAGTTTGCTTAGGGTGACCTCCTCTTTGTTCATGTGGTAGGTCATCCTAAATTGGTTGTACATCGGAGGCAATGAGTGAAGCACCATGTCGATCGCCAAGTCTTCTCCAAAGTCAACATTTAACTTGCGAAGGCGGTCGACATACCTTTGCATCTTTTTCAGGTGCACGGTAAGAGATTCTCCATGACCCATCTTAGCGAAAATCATGTTAGTGAAAATCTCATAACGCTCTTGTCTCGCGTTTTGGTGGTATCTCTCCAATAAGTCTTGGTGCATCTCGTACGGGTACATGTCCTCGTAGGACTTTTGGAATTCGGAGTTCATTGTCGCGATCATGATGCAATGCACTTTCGTTGCATCACGCTCGTGAGTTTCGAAAGCGGTCATTTCGGCTGGAGTAGCGATTTCGGGGTTGATTTTCTCGAGCTTCTCATCGAGGACATACTCCTTATCCTCATAGCGAGAAATAGTACGAATGTATCTTATCCATTCGCTAAAGTTCGTTCCATCGAAGGTGACCTTTTGGCAAAGGCTCATCAACGTGAAAGAACTAGCAGCAGCGTTGTTAGCGTTCGACATCTAGAAAGGACAAAGATAGATTAGAATAAGAATCCCTATTTATCACCCAATAAGAGAAATTAGGGCTACGATCCAACAATAACATTTACATACTAGAAAAGGGATGCCGTAATCTAACATGCAAATAAATTGAAGGTAAGTGAATGACGATTCACTAATTCTCCATCACAAAACTTAAACTATTAGTCCTAAGTGTATTGAGAATTCCTAGGTTCGCATGAGATTCATTGAAACTATTCAATGGCATGTTTAAATCTCGAAATGCCCCTCTTGTTTGTGACTGGGATACCGAGGATCACAAAGCGGGTGTGAATTACCATGCAAATTCACATGGTTCCTTCATTGTAACGATCACCTATTCGATGTGCCGGTAAACCACACACGCTCCATCGAACTATGATAAACAATGAATCACCCTTTGCCACCTTTGCTTAGAACCAATTAGTGTGCCGGTAAACCACACACGCTCCACTAACTTCTTAGCAAGGGTGCAATGTGTAATTTCATGGGATTGCATCAATTCACTTTTCCTAAAGTAACTAAGATTGGGAAATTTTTAAAATTGTGTAGGTACTTTGTATTACTTATTATACATTTAATGAGAGGATGAGGTTGCCCAATCCTACTCGTTCGGCTAACGACCCTCCACCAATCAAGCAAGCGGTGGGTGTGAATGTACACCCATTAAGCGCCATTTTATAGGCCGCAACCTTATACCCACCTTATAGATCGGCTTCATGATCGGTAAGACTAGCATTTAGTTATATATATATATATATTATTCTAGTAATATCATATTAGTATAGGGTTGTATTTTAAACTTTTAAAATCTAGGGTTTGAAATTTAAGTTGTCTAAATTAAAACTTTTAATCACAAATATAAATTTCAAAACTTAAGGACAAGTTTTAAACAATTAAAACATGGAGGATCAAATAACAAATAATCCCAATTAACAATTAATATCTTAATTATCTATATTTGATTTATTCAAGATTTCTTTTAAGATAATTACCAAAATAATCAAAATAATTAATTAATTATCATATAAGGAAATTAAATATTTTATTAGATGATAAATATCTTTAACTAGATCAAGATTATAGTCATATATATCAAAAAATCAGATTAGGGTTGATCTAAAAGGAAAGTTTCCATCAGATAATTATGAAAAAATCCCGAATCTGGCCATTCCTGACGCCTGGACTCGCCGAGTGCACAAAGGGACTCGCTGAGTCAGGCCTACTCGCTAAGTCAGGCCTACTCGCCGAGTCCACTTTGGAACTCGCCGAGTCCATGAATCAGAAACCAAAAAATTGAATTTTGCAGGTTTGTTTCTGTTAATCAAGCAACAATTTAAAGAAAACCAAGCTAGGCTCTGATACCACTGATGGGTTTTAGCCATAAGAACTTTCCTATGTGCGCATGCAAAACCCTAATGCTTGGATCTAGGCTTTCTAATTAAACATGCTTTGAATCCAAGAATTATAATAACTAATTAGGTTAAATAACAACATTGAAACAGATCTAGAACCATACCTTTGAATTCTTTGTTGATCTTGTAGTCTTGGAGCTTCTAGAGTCACAAATGTCACTCCTCTAATGGCTTACAAACACCAATAGCAAGAAAGATGATTTAGGAGAGAGGAGAGGGGAGGAAATCGGCCAGATTCTTCTTACTTTAGGTGAGATGCCGATTTCCCTTACCCATGGGGTCTATTTATACTTGTAGACTCCTTAAGGGTTACAGTCTAAACCCTAATTGGATAATCTTCTCTTAAGGCTATCCAAATCCTTTCCTTAGATAAGTCATGGACGATTTTGAAGCTATCTAGCTTCTAGAATTCGTCCCTTGTATATCTATAAGGATTTATAGTCTAAAGCTTAACTTTCAAACAATTGACAGTTTATACCCCTTTATTTAATTAATCTCTTTAAGTCACCAAATTAATTCCAATTAATTCTATGACTTATATTAATCAAATAACTATATATTATTCTTTATAATATTTAATCTCTCTTAATAAATCATCCTATCAAGTTGCTATGGTGAAGGCAACCCAAAAGGACCATGCACAACCGGGTCAAATACTTGCCTAATATAGTTGCAGCCTTAGACACTATTCCAAACACTTTCTGGTTATCATTAGGGAAATGATTCCAGAATTTACTCTGCGTTTGTCTCCATACACCATAAATGACTCTTTCCCTGGCGGGTTTACTTTTACTATCTTCTTTCTACATAATATTTCTGCATCGTTGGCGCTAAGCCAATCCATTCCTAAAACTATGTCAAATCCATTTAACTCGATAGGCAGTAATTTCTCTTGGAACTTATTCCCATCCAAGTCAATGAGGATGTTTTTCATACGATGGCTAACAGGTACAAACTTGCCACTAGCAATCTCGACTATTATAGCATTAATTAGCATATCTATAGGCAAAGCTAGCTTTCTACCAAATTCATGCGATATAAAGGAGTAATTGGCTCCAGAATCAAACAAAATTTGGGCAAGCAATTCGTTTACGAGAAAGGTACCTGAAGCAACATCGGCTTCTTCTTTCGCAGTTTCGAGTGTCATCTGAAAGGCTCTCGCCTTCGGCTTTGGTGGTAAATTGGGTTTTGCTGCGTCCTTCTTCTTCAGGTAGTCCCTCAAAATATTCCCTTCTTCATTGCACCCAAAACATACGTTCTTATTGAAGGTGCATTCATTGGCATAATGCCCTGGCTTTCCACATTTGTAACAAGTGACTTCCACTCTGCACTTCCCAGCATGTTTCTTCTTACACTTGTCACACCACTTGGCTTCGGCTCCTCCTCCAAACTTTCTCAAACCAGTCTTCGAGAATTTGTTCTTTTTATTGGAACCTGAAGTTCCTTAAAACTTTGTCTTTTCGCCAACTTCAACCTTGCTGGCGGCTCTCCCTTTTATCATATCTTCAACAGACTTGGCAGCCCAGACAGCTACCTCCAAAGTAAGTGCCTGATGTACTGGCACCGCGTACTCCCATGGAAGTCCCTTTGCGTACCTGTCTATTTTTGCCAACTCATCTGGGACAATACGCAAAGCAAAATCCATTTTGTCTGTGAAGTTATTCGTATATTCGTCAACAGTCATACTCCCCTTCTGCAGCATTAGAAATTGGTTTTCTAACTCAAGTACGTTTTGGGCCGAGCAGTACTTGCGCTTGAAGTGCACTAAGAAATCTGTCCAAGTTAATTTCAGTGGCTCATTAGGGCTTAGGGTTTTCCCCAAAGTGCTCCACCAACGAGCATCACTACCCCTGAATTGACGTAGTGCAAAGGTAGTTTGTAACTTGCCTTGGCAATCACAAGTCATGAAAGCCAACTCCATTTCTGAGATCCAGTCCATTACTCCGACAGGATCTTCTTTTCCATTAAAGGTCGATCGCTTGCAAGTCATAAAGTCCTTATACTTGCACCCATTTCTCTCCATTCTACCCTCGTGGTTATTCCTCCCAACCACAAGTGGTTCACTATGACTAACCGATCTGTTGTTGTTCCCTTCTTCGGATCGATCGTCATTTGGTTCACGTTGTTCAACAGGAACTGAAGGTTCTTCCCTGTTGTTCAGCAACATTTGCCTCAATTCCTCCCTCTGTTTAGCCAATATGGTTTGAATCATAGTTCGTACTCCAGCCATGGTGATGGGTTCGGGTGCAGCTCCTACTATAGGCACCTGTTCCACCACTTGAGGTTAAGGTTGTTGGTTTCTGTTTGGATTTCCAGCTCCACTCCGAGTTCTTGCCATTTCAATCTATATACCGAATAAGGTGAATTTAGGTCTTTATCCTTGTTAGACATTTTAATTCATTTATCACTCCGAAACGTTTACATGTTAGTTCTAATCTCGTAATCATACGCTTAGAATCCTACACACATAAAGTTTCCAGATCCGGTCGGCAACAGACCATAGATTCGAACAAATAATGGCACACATGGCAAACACATAGCATTTAGCACATAAGGGCATTTTAGGCATCTTCCCTAAAATAAACTAGTGCTCGTGTCTAAAATATGGTACACACTCATCTCACAATCATCACTTAGCATTCTAAGTTCAAGTCTAGAAATTCTACAATTTCTTAGTTCGCTTAAACTAATGCTCTGATACCAACTGTGACATCTCCTAATTTCTCGGCCAGAAAAGACCGATTTAATTTATGCTTTTTAAAATAAAATCAGAGAAATCTTTTTAAAAGATGTTGCGGAATTTGTTCCCAAAACAAAACATGATAAAAGTTTACCAAAACCTTCTTTAAGAAATGTATAGTTTCATTTCATATCAAAACCTCGGGATGTCATGTTCCAATACAGATCAAAAGCATAAACAAAACATTATAAGCCTTTCAACAGTCATTTACAACTACTGCCTATAATCCAAAAATCTCTCATCATCCTCCAACTATGCTCGGGATCCACTACCTGTAATCATAAAACTAAGTGGGTCAGGCTTGGGAGCGTGGTGAGCATATAGGGTTTTCAACCCACATTAATAATATACATATTAAGTTTACCAATCAACAATAACCCTGATTACCCATTCCCGTTGTCCTCATTTTACGTCCCTAAACACCTATCACAAGGGACCTAGCCTAAGCAATATCATCGGGATGGACACTACTGCTAAGGGGTTTCCTCAGCCATACATGTCCTTAAGGCAACCATGAGGGGGATGGAGTACGCCAATGAACATTTAATTCATCAACACCTACAAGTTGCGAACCTGCTAGTGTTCCACTGGGCTATCTAGAAAGTCCGTGGTCGTTATCTATACTCCGCTAGATGACTACAACAACAACAACAACATCGAGGCCTCTCACCATTTTAACACACATCAACTACTTCATCTACCCATGTTCTACCCAACATATTTTGTAGATAAAAAGCATATACAGTTTAAAACTTGTATAAAACATCAATTCAACAGTCACCTCGAATAAACAATTAGCATATTTACACAACACGTATTTCAAGGTAAATACTTCATATCTATGTGTAAATTGAAAGTAACTACACACTCACATGATTTGATGATAATCGGGCAGCAATTTGTTTCCTAAAACGATCGTTTCTAATAAAACCGAGAGTTTTATTGAGAAACTGGGCTTTGTAAAAGTCAGGCTTCAAAACCGAAAAGATAAATTTTTCGGGCTTCTCGGGCACTTCGTGGAGTATTCCGGGATTTACAATCGATACCGGGGCTTTGCGGGATGTTAAGATGAAGAAAATATGGGTTTAGGGGTTAAATATGGCAAAATTCCAAAATTACCCGGGAGGTCTCGCACCCTTCTATTTATAGGGGCGAGGCTTCTGATCGGATGGTCAGGAGGAAGACAAGCGTCGCAGATCCGAAGCTCGCAGAGGAGGTGGCTCGCACGAGGGTTGTGCATGGCTCGCACATGGGTCGCACCTGCGAGGGCTCGCTGGCAGATTCTAAGTGGACCAGAGTCTACTGGTGCACATGCGAGGTTCGGACCTAGGCTATGCGACGCTCGGAACACGCGGCAGGCATTGCGAGGCTCGGAGCTAGGCTGCACACGCGTCGCTTCTCGGATGTGCCACGGCTTCGGATGATTCAGCAGCTCGATGACTCAGCAGGTTGGTGACTCAGCAACCTGGTCACTTAGCAGCCTGGTGACTCACTAGGACACGTGGCACTTTTTCAGCAAGGGTGACGTGGCAACTCGTGACTATGCGAAATTTCTCGATTTTCGCACCAAAACTTCTAAAATCCATAACTTTCGCACACGATCTCCATTTTTTACGTTCTTTATATGCACGCGTAGCTAAAATTACGCTCTACAACTTCAGTTTAGACTTCGTCGGCTAATTTTGAGTTTAAATTTTATATTATTATTTTTAACAGACTGGGACAGGAAATCCGTTAAAAATTCATAACTTCTTCATCCGACGTCCGTTTTCGTCAGACTTTTTACCATTGTACTCCTAATGACGAGACCTTCAATTCTCGTTTAGGTTGTGTCGGCTAAAAATCGCTCGATCTAAAATTCGAGTTTTTAGCTGTCTACTTCTAAGCTGAAACTTCGAAAAATCATAACTTCCTCATACGAAGTCAGATTTGGGCGTTCTTTTTATCGAACTTCTCGTTTTAACGAATACTACGACTTTTGTTTAGATTACTAAGGCTAAAAAGTAGTTTATCAAAAACTCACTTTTTACGACATTCAGCACCGTTTCGGATTTGTCGCGAAACTTTGACAGGTCATAACTTCTTCGTTATAACTCGGATTTTGGTATTCTTTATATCCCCGAAATCCTTATTTCGACCACTACAACTTTATGTAAAGATATCAGGCTTATCTCACACTTTAATTTTGTCACTTATTTTTATTCTTAATTAATTAAGCCCTAATAATTAAACATAAAACACATAATTCACATAATATTCACATAATTCCTTGTCATTTCTTCAAAATGAGTTACAAAGGTTAACCTAGACTATCAACTCAATATAAATGCCTAGGCTAGAAACACGAGTGTTACAGGAAATCTTAGTGCATTCTTATGACTAAAAAGAGGAGCTATGAACTGTTGAAATGGTTAAATCAAGAAGATGAGTCATACTTCGTTCCACTACAAGTCTTAGAGTCATACTCTAAGATTGTAACTTGAGTAACATGTATTAAAGAAGGTTTAAAAAACTTGTCAAATGTAAGAGTAAAAGTATCCTACACTTGTACATTTGAAATTGGTAAGTTGTGATGTTTTGGATAAAACAAAGACCAACTAAGGCCAATTATGTGAAGTGTTTGTCTTGATTAGAATCCACACTATCTCTTGAATATTTGACATGACAGTCTTATATGTCAAGAGGGCAGTGGGAGTCTTTAAGGTCTTGAAAGTCTCAAGACCTAATCAAGAATAAAACCTGAAGTTTTTCACTAGCACATGACTTAAGGTTCATAACCTATCGTGTTGACATATTTTGTGCCCATTCCAATTAAAGTTGGCTTTGCATATGAGTTCTTAGAGTTCTCAATTGATTGCACAACAACTTGGAAGCAATGGCGGACCCTTGAGCTGCCAGGTGGCAAGAAATTAAGATTAAGTTCAGTCCATATGAGTTTGGATTTGTCTTTATCCTTGCCTTGTGACTGTGGTTTTGACAATTCACATGGATAAGGACACATACACCATTAAATCTAAGTGTCATAAGGTATCTCTCCGATTCGTGAAAATGATGGTGAGGAAACACTTTCACTAAGTAGATTTTAGCTAGATAGCAATTGTGATATTTGCATTCTCAAAGTCGTTAGTGGAGCGTGTGTGGTTTACTGGCACACTAACATGGACTTGTGAGAAGTGGAAAAGGTCTAAACAATTAAGCCTATGATTACGGCATCCCTTTTCATAGTTCTTAAAATTGTTTAAACACACCTGTGAGTTATCTAAGATAAGGTGTATGATTATGATAAGGTTTTATCAAAGCAATCTAGTATCAGAAATCTGAAGTTTGGTAAGGAAGTCAATAAAGTATTGATTTCTAGAAGTCCAGCTGATTTCTGAATACATGTCAAAGCTAGTGGGAGCATAAGTGTTATGCTAATAATCATCATTTTAGTGGGAGCATGATAATTATGATAAAAATTGCAAGTTAGGAATGTTAATTATAGAAAACAAAAGGTCTCAATTAGGAAAAAGTTGCTTTTACTATAATTAAGGGAGAGGAAATTATACTTCATCTCAAATCTAAAAGCTTAGATTGAGGTTTTAATCGTATTTAGTCAAGGATATATATATATATGAATTTCATGTTGGAATGGCTCAACATAAGAAAATTCTGTATATGGGTCCATTATTTGCATTCTAAAATTTGATTATGATTACGGCATCCCTTTTCGTAATCTGAATTATGAGAACTTGGCAAATTGAAATGGAAATATTATAGCAAAAGATGGGTTTAGTCTTTATGTGAGACATCATGATTCGTGTCCCATATGCTTCGGATATAGGATCGATTACATGTGCTATATTCATCCGTTCTAAAATTTTCCAAATGCCTAGGGCATTAAGAAGGGAAAAGGTCTAGAATTGGATATGACTAAAAGGATTAAACAATTATCGAAGACAATCTAAGGTTTACTAAAGATTGGTTGCTCAAGGAAAGTTGGAAGTATAGTGATAATTCTGGAAGGACCATATTGACATAATTTGTAAGGAGGCAACTCTTGTTCAGAAGTGATAGTCAAAATGGAATCTGGAAATGTTTCAAAGTTAGAAATTATTCAATCTGTGTAAGATTAGGAAACTTAATGCAAGAAGGATGTTTCCAAGGAGCTGATCTCCTTTGGAATGCTCTATAATCGTTGTTGTCAAGTCTTTTCTGACTTTGTGCATAATCATTAGAAGAGGATCAATGCATATAAGTTTAGAATCTAACAGATTTCAGTAAATGACATGAATTTGGAGTTATTGCATTTGCAATAAGGATTTGGGACTGTGAAAAGAGGATCATTGGAGTTATGTTCAATTAATCTTTTTCACAAAGTAAAGATCATAGACAAACATAGTATGCATTGGTGTATGACATGAGTAGTGCTTAGAAAAAATAGTGTACATGCTTGGAGCATGGGACAACTATTGT
Source organism: Lactuca saligna (assembly GCF_052625555.1). Classification (NCBI taxonomy): domain Eukaryota; kingdom Viridiplantae; phylum Streptophyta; class Magnoliopsida; order Asterales; family Asteraceae; genus Lactuca; species Lactuca saligna. The sequence continues at coordinate 88,096,403 of NC_136417.1, read as the reverse complement.
TTTTAAATTCAAGAATAAAGTTGATAGCTGAAACAGTTTACAATGAATAATGTGTAATCATATGGTGATAAATAAAAGGTGTTTTATTTATGTTCATAGGTTTTGATACCATATTGGATTCAATTATTATTGTGTTTCACTTTGGATGTTTTAACTTCCAGAATAACTAGGTCATTGTTTTGGATGACTAAGTTATTCATACCTTCCACAGTCGGTCATATGTTGGAAGTACATATGAATTAAGACTGTCATGGGTTGTCTTGTAGAGGTCTAAGATGTTGGACAAAGGGCTACAACACTCATGAGTGCTCATAAGTTCTGAGTATTGGATTCAACCCGTGCTCATTGGAATCACATCATGGATTTTATCACGAGTGAACATGAGACGATAATATCTTATATTCTTCAAACCTAGAGATATGAGTTGTTACTATGAGTTGGTTGTACATTGATTGCACGAAAACGCATTCGATAACTCGATGTTATAAAACATGCCTTTGTGTATGATTCAACAAGTGGTAGAACAAGCCATATGAGTCTAATTTTATCCATTCCTTTTACCTTTAGGATAAAAGTGATATCTGTGGGCCCCTCGATGATTTGGTGATGACAAATGTAAGTGCTCGGCCGGGCCAGGACTGATTTGATTTGTTCAATTAGTCAGTCATCATAAATCGGAAATCGGAAAACAACAAATGGACAGAGAGAATGATTATAATCCATGTCTCAGTCCATATGATATCTAGAATGGAGGAATATATGATCCCTTATCTAATGGATAGGTCATTGACAAAGTTCAGAGATCATCGACAAGGTCAGAGTTTGACAGAAGATTTTGAGAGCTACGATTGCCAGTCGGTTGTTCAAGTCATACGCAATAATAGTTTTAGACTTATCCAAGTGGGAGACTGTTGGATTAATGTCTAAGTCCATAACTATAATTGGTAAGACTTCACCCGGCTCGGCATGGTCCATTTAGGTTGCATGGCATCATGCATTCGGATAGACTATATTGAGAGAAATAACACTTAAGGTTTGTTAATATATATATTATAAGTTTTAATATACTAATAAGATTATTTAATTAGTACTGATCAAGAATTAATCTAGGATTAATTAAGTGATCAAAAAAAGACTAATTAAATATATGGGTTGATTGTGTAAATCATCCATACTTGTATAGTGGGCTAGGACTCCATGGATTATCAAGTTGGGTTAAAACCCATAGGATGCTCCATGGTGTATTTGAACCCATGGATCCAAGGAAGTAGAAAGCAATGACAATTAGGGTTTACCCTAATTGTGACACTATATAAGGATCATATTGTTGGGAAAAATCGGACACTAAGTGTGAGTGAAAGGGCTAGCCGATTTTCTTGAAGTGTGTATGTTCTCTCAAGTTATTCCAAGTGTCTTTGGTGTTGTGTTAACCATTTGAGGTGTCACACTGAGGGCACTAGGCACTCAAGCTTCATGAAGACATTCTACATCAAAGAGGTATGTAATTCTAACTTGATATATTCATATGAATCAATTTTATTATGCTAGTTAGGATGAATACCTTCGAATGTTCATATTTGCATGTATAATAGAGAAAACATAGATCCAAGGTATTTAGGGTTTCATGTACACTTAGGAGGTTAGAATGCTTGAAACCCAACAGATCTAAGAGAGAAAGAGAGCTAATCTTTGGGCATTTTAGTACACTTTTGGAAGAGAAGAGAAGAGTATCAAAGCAAGAAACGAGAAGAGAGTGTTGGATCTGGTGTTATTTCATCTAGAGCTTCTGTTGAAGGTAAAAAGTCTCCACTTTGCTCATTAGTTTGATAAGATCTCATGTTATGGAGTTTTAGGGCTTATTCCATCTTTCCTTGACGCTTTGAGTGTGTTGAGCTTACCAAGAGATTGAGCCTTCAGATCTGGACCTTATGAGGTCCCTAGAGTCCAAAGGTCCCATCTTTATCCAGCTAATAGAAGAGCTTTCATGATTAAGACTCTAGCTGGAAATTCTTTTTGTTGGATATAGTGTCAAAGTCCATAACTATATTTGGTATGTACTTGACCCGACCCGACATGGTCCATTTGGGTTGCACTTCACCCGAACGATTCATGGATAATCTTTTGAGAATAGTATAAGTTATGATTTATTAATATATTATAAGTTCTAATATATTATATAAAATCATATTATTTAATTAGTGTTGATCTATAATTAAATTAGAATTAATTTAGAGATCAATCGTATGACTAATTAAATATGGGATCTTGTATTTATATAGTGTGGGCTATTGCTTATTTGGAATGAGCTATGATTGCATGGAAAGTCCATGGATACTCCATGGAGCTTTAACCCATGGATCTCATGGAAATGAAAAGACATGGGTATTAGGGTTTACATGTATGTAACCCTAGACCACCACACTATATAAAGAAGGCTTTGGTTCTTGAAATCACACTGGTTGTGGTGAGTATACTAAGAGGGCCGATTTCAAGAAAGGTTGTGACTATTCTCTCAAGTTTCCAAGTTTGTGGTGATTTGTGATTGGGAAATCTGCAAAAAAGTCCCAATATTTTAGGCCAGTTTACGATTTAGTCCCAAATTAAATTTTATTTACAAAAAAGGACATATTACCGGCTAAAACTTCGGATTAGCCCTTCGTGGCCGGTTTCACAGATTTAGCCGGTATCTCGTCTTTTTTCGTTAATTAATCCAAATTTTGGGGCTTTTTCATTAATTAATCAAAATTTTAGGGCTTTTTCATTATTTATTACCAATAAACCAAAATATTTGGATTTTTCTGAAGATTACCTTTAAACTAATATATATTATATTATATGATCTAATTTAATATGTACTATTCCATATCTTCTTTGTTATGCTCTTCTAGGCTCACTGTGTGTTGTTATCAGTGTCGTCAAACCTGACAACAAAAATCTCACTCACAAGCCTCGTTAACTCCATCAATTTTCCAAAATTATATATTCACAACTCTATGATCATCTTTCCATCTCCAAATAAAGAATGGAGAAAATCCTTGTTGATTACGTGGATGTCCCTATTATCTAACCATGACTTAAACTGTGGTTCCAACACTTGGATGTTCCTATTACCTAACCATGACTTAAACCTATACACTAATGGTGTTGTCCATAGTGTTGTTAACAATAGAAGACAAATCTCACATGTTCAACCACTGATACATTGGCTCAAGTCTTAGTTGACCCTTGTTTCCTTACAACACTATAGAAGCCCCAATATAAGATGAATCCCACATGGTTAATCATTTATTGGTTTTTTTTGTCAAAAAGTAAAGCATTTTGGAAGCCCCAAATAGACTAAAATGTAATAATGACAATTATTGTAATATCACACCAATTGTCATTATGACTTACACGTAACATCACAACAACTGTCATTATTACATTTTAGTCTATTTGGGGCTTCCAGAATGCATTAGTTTTTGGCAAGACAAAAACCAATAAATGATGAAGATTTTGATAAAGATCGGAACACAATCTTATTGATGGATCCAAGAGCTCCTTCTCGTCCCAAGCCTTTTTCTCCTCAATCTTCTTCCAAAAAATGCACTACAATATGAAATATTATCCTCTCTTTCTTTCCTACAAGCATATAGCTCAATTAGGGTTTCTCTCAGAGTGTTAAGATGACAAGGGAGGCGGAAATGAAGGCTTAAGGTCCTTTAAATAGGACACAACCCCTGAAAATTAGGGTTTTCAAACTCAGCTCCTACTCGTCGAGTTGGGGTCCTCCAACTCGTCTAGTAGACTCTAGAAATTACGTGACCATTAACACTCTCTACTCGGCGAGTTGGGGCCTCTAACTCGTCAAGTTGATAAGACAACAAGAATACAAATTAATTAAATATTATACCTGGGAGTCGGGATGTTACACCTATTATAAGGAAACAAGGGTCAAGTAAGACTTGAGCCAAGGTATCAGTGGTTAAACCGTGTGGGATTTGTATTTTGTTGTTAATAAAACTATGGACAATGCCATTAGTGTATAGGTTCGAAATAAGGTTCGAGTCATGGTTAGGTAATAGGAACATCCGAGTGTTGGAACCGTAGCTTGTAGGTATACCAAATTAATATTTTAATAGTTTATGATGGATAGCTTGTTGACATTTTTTTACAATTAGAGTTACCATTCTTCATGGTTTTCAGTACATAATATCGAGTTGGTTTTTTTTACCTATGTTGTGTTTTTTAAGCTTAATGGTTCATTCTTCATGGTTTTCAAGCCCTATTGTAAGGAAACAAGGGTTATGTAAGACTTGAGCCAAGGTATCAGTGGTTAAACCATGTGGGATTCGTATTTTGTTGTGAACAACACTATGGAAAATGAGAATAGTGTATGGGTTCGAAATATGATTCAATTCATGGTTAGCTAATAGGAACATCCAAGTGTTGGAACCACGGTTTAAGTCATGGTTAGGTAATAGGGACATCCACGTAATCAACAAGGATTTTCTCCATTCTCTATTTGGAGATTGAAAGATGATCATAGAGTTGTGAATATATAATTTTGGAAAATTGATGGAGTTAACGAGGCTTGTGAGTGAGATTTTTGTTGTTGGGTTTGACTACACCGATAAAAACACACGGTGAGCCTAAAAGAGCATAAGAAAGAAGATATGGAATAGTACATATTAAATTATATCATATAATATATATTAGTTTAAAGGTAATCTTCAGAAAAATCCAAATATTTTGGTTTATTGGTAATAAATAATGAAAAAGCCCTAAAATTTTCATTAATTAATGAAAAAGCCCTAAAATTTGGATTAATTAACGAAAAAAGACGAGATACCGGCTAAATCTGTGAAACCAGCCACGAAGGGTTAATCCGAAGTTTTAGCCGGTAATCTGTCCTTTTTTGTAAACAAAATTTAATATGGGACTAAATCGTAAATTGGGCTAAAATATTGGGACTTTTTCGCAGATTTCCCTGTAACTATACCACATATACACAAAATACAAATACATTCACATACACACAAAATAGCATCCTACTTTAACCACATACACATAATTTCACATATATAGATAATAACATCCTAATTATACCAAACACAAAAATTTCACAATCATATACCACATTTACAACAAACATACATACATTCACATACACACAATAACATCCTACTTATAACAAATACATATAATTTCACATATATTCAGATAATAACATCATATACTTATATATATATATATATATATATATATATATATATATATATATATATATATATATATTGCTACCAAATACTCATATACCACATACATCAAATATCAAATATACACACAATTTTCACATTTGGCAATTTACACATAATTTTCACATACAAATATCAAATTCACAAAAAAATGAAATAATAGAACCTGTAGTGACGGAAATCAACCGGTAATAGCTGGAAAAACTATTATTCACCTGATGAAATTACTTATCCAAAACCTGGGAGCCATCCAAAATGTTACAAATCACTTCAACATTATTTGCAAGGATAACATACAAATTAAATTACCAAAACTTAGAAATTTAATCAACACTTTTTCAGTGTTAACAAACAAATTAACAAGGAAATTATCAAAGAAATTTTCAAATCAACTTACCCTAATTTCTTCAAGAACTCCACTTAGAAATTGGTTCCGAATCACACCTTAATCCCTAATACACTTAATATCACACAAGATATGGAGAAATCAAGATGGAAGAAGAAATTTTTGGAAGAACTCGGTTGAAGGTGTAAGGGGCGAAGAAGAAGTGGGCTGCAAACAGAAAGCAAATGAGAAGAATAAGTTTTGTGTGCGTTTTTTTTATCTGTGTCAGCCTTTAGCGGCGACAATAGTCAATAGCGGCGACAATCTGGAGGAAAGGGTACCCGGTCATTTTTTAGTGCATCATTAGCGGCGACAATTTCGAGCTTTAGCGGCGACACATATGTCGCCGGTATTAGGTTAGTTTGGATAAGGTACCCTAACCGTTGGATTAAATATTTGATCGGACGGTGTAGATGTAACGGAAGGGGAAGACGCGGACTCGGGTGATCACCCTTTAGCGGTGATGCTATTACCGGCAACAGGGACCTTTAGCGGCGACTCTAGAGAGTGTCGCCGCTAAAAGTCCCTGTTGCCGGCAATAGCGTCGCCGCTAAAAAGTGATTTTCTTGTAGTGGAACTCATAATAATACATTATATATATATACTAGACTGTAACGAACACGCTTTCGGTGGGATTTTTGTTCTTCTTGGTGGCGACTTTCGACAAGCGCTTCCCATCTTGCCAAACGCCACACGTTCTCAGATTGTTGACTTTACACTGCCAAATTCGCATTTTTGGAGTCTTTTCGAAATTCACATGCTGACACAGAACATGAGGTTAGTTACAAATATGGATAATGACATAGATAGACCCTCAATGACCAGCTTTGCTGAATGGCTGCTTCAAATTGGTGATGGGTTGGTTGGGCAGCCTAATATAGAGGATCCACACGATACCTCATGGATACAAATTCCATCCTCATTATTGATACCACCGGGTTCCAATTCTCTCGAAAATCTCAGACACTTTGTATATGAAACAGCTATGCTCAACAATCCCACTGCGACAGATCTGTCAGTTCAGGCAATCGTGTGTCCAACAAATGAAATGGCTGACATGATAAATAGTATTGTTCTAAAAAAAATGGGACAAATGGTAAGATATATAGCAGCACGGATAGTATGCAACCAAACGGAAAACATCCATCGGATCTAGAAGGAGTCTATCCTATAGAATACCTAAATAACTTATCATTTACAGGGATACCACCTCATACACTTGAGTTGAAAATAAACACGCCCATAATGCTACAGAGAAACATCAATCAACGAGAAGGTTTATGTAATGGCACCCGTCTTATTGTATCACAACTCTTACCAACCGTTATTGAAGCCACCATAATAACGGGAACATGCATTGGATAGAGGGTTTACATTCCTCGCATAAAATTCATACATATGCCATCAGATCTACCCATTACCTTTTCAAGAAAACAGTTTCCAATTAAATTATGCGATGCTATGACCATCAATAAAAGTCAAGGACAATCACTAAAAAAAATTGGAATTTATCTGTCACAGCCAGTTTTTTCACACGGAGCATTGTCCAGGGCTACTTCCCCTACTTCATTAAAGATTCTCATAGAAACAAATGAAAACGACAGACGCAATCAAACAAAGAATGTCGTATATAAAGATATATTGCACAAGGTCACTCCAAAAGAGGTCCATCGTATCATTACTATATACCCATTTCGTACACATACTCATACTATCTATATTACCATACTTGTACTTGAAACCGTTAATGAATATTTATACATATTACATATATGTTTTTTTTCTTATATTACCGAATTTCATACTTTTTCCCACTATAACATTTACCTATAGTCAACAATTACTTACATGCTTTTAGTCTTATCAGAAACGAAGTACAGACCATGGTTACCATATCTGACCTAAAATGCGAAGGTGTTGGAGCCCCTATATAGGTTAGAATCCTTCGTAATGGAAACATGATGTTCGTCGGTATGAAACGTGGTACCTAGCTATTGACAGATTTGTAAGCTTATTACAGACAACATCCATTTCCCATGTACATATAACGCATACCATTTTAAGGGATTCATATATATATATATATATATATATATATATATATATACACATATGTTACAGGGCGATGCTATACAGATCCTTGGACAACGAACCAATCAGGCTTACATAGAATCGATAATGAATGTTTCTAATTATTACACTATATCTGAGTACAGTTGTCCTGAATTGGATAGACATCAAAAAGTGATAGAAAATACTTTCTATATCGATGTTGGTCTCAGCTCCATTATCAGTCCACTTCCAGATACAGTGACCATACCAACAACTTGGTTTCGCTTTGTTTCCAAACCACAGTTGATAGGTCTTGGAGAAAATCCGCCGTATTTTCCAGGTAACAACATAATCCGATTGGAATTCTTTGTGGTCGCTTCAATCAAGTATTTACAAAATTATGAATTTAGACTTCATTGGGGTGCTATCGAAGATCAGAGATTGTACAAAACAAGATGGCCAGTCTTTTATCCTTCTTATTCTTATGGATGACTGGTATTACTTGCAATATTCAACAGTCGTTTAGAACATGTTTTTTTTATTTTTATACTGACAACATTATGTACAAAAAAAATTACAGCGGCAATAAAATCGCAATCAACCTATGGAAAGAATGTATTACTGTTCTAACAAAATTTGATCGCAGCCTACTTATTCCACTCCCCACTATCACAGTGGTAGCTGTGACAAATCTTAAACCCTCCGTTTCGGCCGGTAATATACATTTACTAAACAGAAAAATATACATAATGTGATAATCATTAACCCCTATATATAAACCCGTCCTTACAGGAAAGCTACGTCATGATCATCACATGCAACTCATATATATGTGAATCCACAAATCCCAGAAACTACATCTCTTATAAACCTATAAACTCCACATGCTATATATATATCTCTTAAAATCGGTTTACCCAAAATTAATACTTATAATTATTTCAACGTCATATCAGTTTTAGCGGTCCAATGCGTCCACAGTCAGCGCCTTCGGGAATACCAACAACCCAGAAAGACATCAAATTGAAAATGCAGTCGGAACTACTGGTAAACGATCTCCTACATAACTCACATTTGTTACATACATATTATAATATATCGACTTATAGTTGCATATCGATAGGAAAAAACATTTATGGTGAAAGCATCCATCACAGAGTTTGTATTCCAAGACAGTTGGTGTCAAATAACATGTCCGACATGCAGAGATCCAATATTTAAAAGAGGTCCACATTGGTTTTGCAGTGCACACGGAGCTATTGAGAAACCATCACTAACGTAAGTACCCTTCTCCACTGATACAAAACATACATATCTTAGCAAACATGCCAACGATCAACTTCCATATGCAGTAATACATTTAGTGTGATGATAACGGACACAACTGACACTTTACAAGCCATCGTATCTGACACCTCATCTCGGAAACTACTAAGTGCTAATCCCGAAACCTCTCTCCCCGAAATCAATTCCATTAATAGAAAAGTATTACCAACAGCTGTCACCAAACAGAAAGGAGAAATTAAAAATATGTCAATCCAGATGCTCAGAACATCCACTTCAGAAAATTTACGTTTCATAATAATCGATCTTGTTAAAAGGTTATATATAATACAAACTTGTCATTTATAAAGGAAAAATGTTGTGGTATATATTGTTATTTCAGGTGTTTACTACGCGGGTTGTTTAACTTGGATCCGGGTTTGACCCGGTGTATATAAAGCTGATTATCCTTCAGTTGTGTAGTTCAGATTACAGATTCACTCTCTCACAAAAATTGTTCGCTATAGTTTTAGGGTTTGTACTAGGGTTTCAGTTTATATTCTTTTGATTTTGTTCTTCTTGTTCATTAGAGAGCTGAGAGTTATTGTAGTGAGGATTTCTGTGTAATCTGTATGATGAAAAACCAACTGTTTCATATATAAATGAAATGTTGATGTTGGGAAATTATGAGTTTATGTTTTCGTACATGGTATCAGAGCTTTAGGGTTCTTCATCTTCGTGGTTGATGATCATCGAAGGTTTATATCTTCAATTGGTGCTCATCGAAGGATACTTCATCTGAAGACGTCATAAGAGGTTGTTTCTACTTCTTATGTTCTTTTTCTTTTAGATCTGTTACTAGATCTGTTGATCAATCGTTTTTTTCTCTTCGATTGAGGTTATTTTATCATTTTCTTTTTTATTGTTCTTCGATCTTGGTACTGTGAGTTTTTTTTTTGTGGTTCATTGCAGGTGGTTGAACCTGATTTGTATTCTGGCCGTGTGATAGTGGAACATCGGAACTCGCAATAAACGACAATCCATCAATTGATCAATCTGTTGTCTGAAATAACTCACTAGGGGTCGGATTTCATCACCGATCAACCCTATGTTGGGAACGGAAAAACAGAGTCGGTTTGTTTTTCATCCCGTCTTATAAAGCACTGTGAGGATTTTCTTGTTCCTTTTTTCTCTCAATTATATTCAGTGATTGGAAGATCCTGGTGCTTTGTATACACCAGTTATATTTTTTTCCTTCTTCTTTGTTCGATAGTTTTTGTTTTCTTGACTCTGTATTGATTGTCTTGGGCCCCAACAAACGTGGTGACCATCTGGACTTTAGGTCGATACATGAGTCTGTTTTTTTGTGTGTCTAATTGTTGTTCTGTGTTTCCTATTTGGCTGTTGTTGTGCTTTGCTTCAGTCTTGAGTTTGTCTGTCTAATTGATTGACTGATAAGTTTTTTAAATGGCTGGTTCTGCTGAATCTCCAAGTGGAAGTGGAAAGGATGATTCAATCATTTTTGATGATCCTCTCTATGTCCATCCTTCTGATAATGCTACTACAACTATTATTAGTGTGAAATTGTCTGGAAATGAAAATTTTCGTATTTGGAGAAGCTCCATGTCTAGGGCACTTAAAGCTAGAAACAAACTAGGTTTTGTTGATGGTACCTTTAAAAAGGATAATGTTGAAAAAATCAAAGAGTCTAAATGGGAAAGAGCTAATGTTGTTGTGTGTTCTTGGTTATTGTCTTCCATTAGTGACTCAATCTATGCTAGTCATGCTTATTCAGATAATGCTCAAGAAATCTGGGAAAATTTATTTGAAACATATAATAAAGCTGATGGGTCTGTTGTGTTCAATGTTCATCAAAGAATTAATTCTTTAAAACAAAATGGTATATCTGTTTCTGATTTCTTTAATAAACTTGATGCCTTATGGAAGGAGTTTGATGGTTTAACTAGTCTCACAGAATGTACTTGTGAGGCTACAGCTAAACTAAATGATCACTCTAAACTAATGAAACTCATGCAATTTCTGAGTGGTTTAGATGAGTCTTATAATCAGGTTAAGAGTCATATATTGCTTATGGATCCACTTCCTAATGTGAAAACTGCTTTTTCAATTATACCTCGTGTAGAGTCTCTTCAAAGAAATGGATCTCTTTCTAATGACTCCCAATCTGGTTCTAAGAGTCAACCTAGTGCTTTTAATAGTAAATTCAACAATAAATTTTCTAATAATAAAAGCAAAGGTTCAAGCCTTCAATGTAAAAATTGTGGTCTAAAAGGACATACTATTGAGAAATGTTATAAACTAATTGGATATCCAAAGGATTATAAACCTAGAAGTGATGTTAATCAAAATAGTCAAGTTAAAAACTTTAAAGCAAACTCATTTGTTGTTACACCTGGATCAAATGATTCTGGAGAATCTGAATTTCCTCAACTAACTAAGGATCAATATGCCAAGTTTCTTAGTCTAATAGGAGAAAGAAAGTGCAATGAGGAAGCATCTGTCAGTTCCAATATGGCAGGTACTTGCTTGTTTAATGTTTGTGGTTCATTTTATAATGATAATAAATGGATTGTTGATTCTGGTGCTAGTCAACATATGATAGCATCAGAATCTCTTTTGCATGATACTGTGGATGTGTCTAAGCTTAACCTTCTTGTTAGTCACCCTAATGGAACTTGTGCTAAAATAGAAAAAATTGGAAATTTAAATATCTCAAACTCTTTAACTCTATTTGATTTGTTTGTTGTTCCTGAGTTTAATGTTAATCTATTGTCGGTTCACAAAATTTGCAAAGATAATAAGTGTGAAGTTGTCTTTAATGAACATAGTTGCAAAATTCAGGATTTACACTCAAAGGAGATGGTGGGGAATGGTAGTGAAACTGGAGGTCTCTATTATGTTGATAGTGTACCTTCTGGTAATTCTTTTACTTCTAATTCTGTTATGTGTTATGTTTCTAAATTAACTTGGCATAATAGACTTGGTCATCCTTCTGACCAAGCTCTGAATTCTTTAAAAACTCATCTTAAATTTGAAAATGAATCTTTACCTCCTTGTGATGTTTGCCATAAGGCTAAACAAACAAGGGATTCTTTTCCCACTAGTCAACATGTCACTTCTTGTTTAGGTGAACTTGTTCACTTAGATGTGTGGGGTCCTTATAAAGTGGTCACTTCAGAAGGGTTTAAGTTCTTTCTTACTATAGTGGATGATTTCACTAGGGCAACTTGGATTTATTTACTTAAGTCTAAAAGTGAAGTTTTTTCTTGTGTTTTTGATAAATAGAACTCCCACTTCTGTTTTAAATGGAGCCTCTCCTTATGAACTTGTTTATAAATCTTGTCCTAGCTTTGATAAACTTCGTGTTTTTGGTTGTCTTTGTTTTGCAACTAAACTGAATAATTTTGATAAAGTTTCTGAACATGTTGAAAAGTGTATTTTACTTGGGTATTCTTTGGAACAAAAAGGTTATAAGGTTTTGAGTCTTGATTCAAATTTTCTTTTTGTTTCCAAGGATGTCAAATTTTATGAATCAGTGTTTCCATTCAAGCTTAATTCTTTTTCTGGTGATAAAACTACTAGTTTTAATAATCCAAGTGACCCATTTTCCTGTGATGACCTTCATTTGTCTAGTTATCTTCAAGAAAATAATGATTTAGGTGATTTAGGAATAACCCTTCATTCTGAAGGTAATGAAGCAGTTCATAATTTGGATGAGACCTCCAATGATGAGGTCAGCAACCAAAGTGACATGGCACATGTGCAACAGAATGTTGTGGATGTTCCTAGTTCATCTAGTATGTCTGAGGATAGTATCTTAGAACAAAATAATCTTTCTGATGACCACTCATTAGGTACTACACGATCTGGTAGAAATGTTCGTTTACCAACAAGATTTAATGATTTTGTTGTGGAAAGTTCACACAAATATGGGTTAGAAAAGTCTGTGAATTATTCTTTGTTAGCTAATGATAGTAAATGTTTTGTTTCTAATCTTAATAAAACATTTGAACCTAGCACTTATTCTGAAGCTTCAACTGATCCAAATTGGATCAAAGCTATGAATGAGGAAATGGAAGCTTTATATAGGAATCATACTTGGGATATTGTTGATCTTCCAAAAAACAGAAATCCTATTGGTTGTCGGTGGATTTATAAAATAAAATACAAATCTAATGGTGAGGTTGTGATATAAAGCTAGATTAGTTGCAAAAGGATAGAATCAAAGAGAGGGAATAGATTATGAAGAAACTTTTTCTCCTGTTGCTAAAATTGTTACTGTTAGGATTGTGATTTGTGTAGCTGTTAATAATTCATGGCCTCTCTATCAATTGGATGTTAACAATGCTTTTCTGTATGGTGACTTGGTAGAAGATGTATATATGACATTACCTGAAGGATATCACACTAAAAATGATAGTAGAGTTTGTAAATTGGTGAAGTCTTTATATGGTTTAAAACAGGCTCCACGAAAGTGGAATGAGAAACTTTGCTCTTCTTTGTCGGTTTTTGGTTTTGTTCAAAGTATAAATGATTATTCTTTATTTGTTCGCTCAAAAAATAACACCATTGTTATTTTGTTAGTATATGTTGATGATATAATTCTAACAGGTAACAGTTGTGTTGAAATTGAAAATGTAAAATCATTTCTTAAGTCACAGTTTAGAATTAAGGATCTAGGGTTGTTGAAATATTTTCTGGGAATTGAAGTTTTGTCTACTAGTAATGGTGTATGTCTAAATCAAAGAAAATACTGTTTGGAGTTATTACATGAATTTGGTATGCTGGCATGCAAACCTGTTAAAACTCCTTTGGAAGTCAATTTTGTGTTTAACAGAGATTGTGATGATAATACTGATCTTATAACTAATATAATAGAGTTTCAAAAACTTATAGGAAAATTGATTTATCTCACTGTTACTAGACCTGATATTAGTTATGTTGTCCAAGTATTAAGTCAGTTTATGCATAAGCCAAGAAAATCACATTTAAGTGTTGCTTTCAGATTATTAAGGTATTTGAAAAATTGTCCTGGTAAAGGTGTTTTGTTTTCTAAATCTAATAGTTTTGATGTTGTTGGTTATGTGGATGCTGATTGGGCCAAATGTCTAACAACTAGGAGATCTGTTTCTGGTTATTTGGTTTATTTAGGAAACACTCTTATTTCTTGGAAAAGTAAGAAACAAAGCACAATGTCCAGGTCATCAACAGAATCTGAATACCGTGCTTTGGGTTCTGTAACATGTGAAGTTTTGTGGGTCTTAAAGGTTTTAAGTGATCTTGGTTTCAAAAGTTTAACTCCTGTTAAATTGTTTTGTGATAATGAATCTGCTATTAAGTTAGCTTTAAATCCTGTTTTTCATGAAAAAACAAAACATTTTGAGGTTGATGTGCATTTTGTAAGAGAAAAACTTGAAAATAATGTTTTAAAATTAGTTAAGATTAATTCTTCTAATCAAAATGCAGACATTTTAACTAAGTCATTAAGTTTTTTTCAGCATGAGTTCTTGTCAAAGAGACTTGGTCTTGTAAATTTGTTTTCTGGTAAATAAATTTGTATAAATTGACAAGTTTGAGAGGGGGTGTTAAAAGGTTATATATAATACAAACTTGTCATTTATAAAGGAAAAATGTTGTGGTATATATTGTTATTTCAGGTGTTTACTACGCGGGTTGTTTAACTTGGATCCGGGTTTGACCCGGTGTATATAAAGTTGATTATCCTTCAGTTGTGTAGTTCAGATTATAGATTCACTCTCTCACAAAAATTGTTCGCTATAGTTTTAGGGTTTGTACTAGGGTTTTAGTTCATATTCTTTTGATTTTGTTCTTGTTGTTCATTAGAGAGCTGAGAGTTATTGTAGTGAGGATTTATGTGTAATCTGTATGATGAAAAACCAACTGTTTCATATATAAATGAAATGTTGATGTTGGGAAATTATGAGTTTATGTTTCCGTACAGATCTTGAACCATCAAATGTTCACCTTTGTCAGAAACATCTATTCCTCCCATCGAACATAAAACAACAGAAAAGAGAAAAAAAAAATTAAACACAACACACTATTTATATCCACCACTTCCTGTCATCAATACACATCACTTCCAAAATCATGAATCACTCTAACACAATATCTTTAAAATCAAAGATTGACCATTGTTCCAAACATTTATTCCACCCATCAAACATAAAGCAACAGAAAAGAGAAAAAAATTAAAGACAACACACTATTCCTATCTACCACTTCACTATCATCAATACACATACACACTTTCCATAACTCTAGTCGTCTTTACATCACTTCCGAAATCATGAATCATTTAAGTCCAACAACCGAATCGTCATGACCATTAATACACCATCTATAAATCTACTAACCTCATCACCATTCCATATCCCATCTATTCATACTATCAGTGCAAAGAAATCCAGTGAGCTTGAAAATATGAAACCTACAGAAATGAAAAAGATCATTCAACTCCTCATCCATCAGGCGGAAGAAGAAAAAACAACATTAGCAAACGTGGAGAATGACTACTTCTTACACGAACAGCTGAGGAATGAAATAATGGAGAAAATGAACTGCCGTCCGAGGTATCCGAACTATCTTCAGACCAAAGCCATTCTCACCACCAGCATACACGACGGAGCAAAAGCAGTCCAAATCATCTACAGCTTGAAGAGAGAGACTGAATCGATCATTGAGAAGCTGAAAATGGAGATGAAAAAGATTCCAGAAGATGATCAGCCATACATGGACTAACGGACCACGCCAAAACAACCACCTCTTTTGCTCTTTTGCACAACGTCAGGTCTTTTGATTATCATCATCCTTTTATTTGCAAAAATGTAAACATGTTTAAGAAATATATGGCGTGGTTGACCAGTCTGTTTACTATATATTATCCTAATTCTGTTGACTATATATTATTCTAATTGTTAACACAGATATCCACACACATCCATATATTACCGACATATCGAATAAACAAAATATATAATGCTTCTTTTAAGGCCATGCACCAAAAAAAAACTGACAGATAAACTAAACTCGCCATGATCTACCCAAATAGATAGGCCATCATATACCTATCTAAGATTCCATAAATCTATAAAAAAAAAAAAAAAAAAAGTTATCTCATACCCATACATTTTCTATATAAACGATCACTTTCCTTAACTTACCAACAAACAAAAGATGGAAAACATTATCACACAATTAATAGAGCAGGCAAACACCATGAAGAACAACATCGCTATGGTACAAACAACCTACGCTACCATCTCTACCATAAATCAAAACCTTCTGAAAGAATCACCATCGTTTCTACAATACGCTCACTACGTCATCACCACCGAACTCATTAAAGATATCGATAAAGAAACCGCTATGATGATGGACTCCTTCAAAGCCATGCATGAAACTTTCAACATCC
Organism: Lactuca saligna; assembly: GCF_052625555.1. NCBI lineage: Eukaryota > Viridiplantae > Streptophyta > Magnoliopsida > Asterales > Asteraceae > Lactuca > Lactuca saligna. The sequence continues at coordinate 88,080,010 of NC_136417.1, read as the reverse complement.
TCATAGAAGCGTATTCCAAAATCCTGAAAGATCTTCCCCACATATAACGCTGCTAATATCCATATTTTTGTAATATCGACTACGGTAACGTTGAATTTTTAGTTTAATCCAACAACCGAATCGTCATGGTCATCTATAAATCCATTAACGCTGCTAATATCCGTATTTTTGTAATATCGACTACGTAACGTTGAATTTTCATATGTTGGTAAACATATCTTCAACGGTAAATTAGTGTTTAATCCGATGTTCAATACTATGTAACGTAAACTACTGTTTAATGTAATGCTTAATGTTTCGTACGTTTAACATATCTACAACAGTAAATTATGTTTTGGTTACATATCCGACCCCGCGAAGCGGGGTGACTCAACTATATATATATATATATATATATATATATATATATATATATATATATATATATATATATATATATATATATATAAAGTTGGACTATGTATGATTTTGGATATCTAGAACTCATAATAATACATTTTATATATATATATATATATATATATATATATATATATATATATACTAGCAGTGTACCCGCGCAAAGCGGCGGGGCGTGTAAATTCTTTCGGTGATATGTTTCCTCTACAAAAATGTTATTTTACAAAAGAAAGTACATGTCGAAGACAAAATAATCAAACTATGGCGTTATTTGGGAGATGAAGTCATTTTTTGTTCCTGGACGGTGGGCTTTATAGCAGAGGAGGGAACAAAGAGGTATATGCGATTGGAGGGATATTTGAATCAACATGCTAAATTTAAGGATATCTAAAAGGGTTCAAAATTTGAATGAATCCGGGATTTGAGGGAACCATATCAAATTGTTGAGAAATATAAGGAGATTTGATGATAAATATTTGAATTCAAAATGTGGTTAAAATTTAATATTATTTTATTAGTGGTTACTTGTACTATCAGCTTCATCATTTGGACGTCTTAAAAAAATAATATTATTATAATCAATCTATTTTTAGAAATAGTTAGATTTCTTTTATAAGATAGTAAAGATATATATTAGTTTGATTTATTGTTATTTTTAAGCTTTACTGTTTATTTAGTTTTCTTAAAAATGTATTTATTAATTGTAACAATTTTGAACCAAACTAAACATGTTTATATGTTTTTTTTTTTTTTTGTAAATTCTAGCTTTGCCCCCCTAGCTTTTATTACTTGTGTTCGGCCCTGTGCATTCCCAACAAAAGGCTTTAAATTCCATGGGCAAAATGTATAGATTTTTATAATGTAATCTAATAAATTTATGCATTAATAATAAAATAAGATAAAATTTTATTTGGAAATACGTTCACACGGCTTTTGCAATCCACTTGAAGGCTTATGGACCCAAAGTCCTTATCGTGGACCCAACGACTTTTTATCATCGACCAAAAGACTTTTTGTTTACAAGGTTCAATATAAATGTTTGTCCGCATCTCACCAACTCTCTCGTAGATTATTCTGTATTAGAAAGCTGGTGCGATGGGACTCTACGGCAGTATGTTTTTGATCAGAAGCTTTTTTTTCGTGCCGTGGATGTTTGATGCTCAGTAACTTCGTAAGTTCATAATCCTCATATTCACCGTGGATACAAATTATTTTTATTTTTTTATGTGGGGAAATGCGCTACTCGGTCTGTGGTTTTTACTAATTTCAAAAAATTTATCTTATCAGCAGGTATTCTAGAATTTTGAAGAACCAATGGCTTACAAGCGCCAAAAACTTATAGCTGGTAACCTAAGTGGGCCGGATATTATGCCCTTTGACGTAGTACCTTCATCAGTTGTTGAGATTGCTCCTATTCTTCGTGCTGCAGACGAATTTGACTCAGAAAATCCAAGCGTTGCCTACCTATGTAAGCCCCCAATATATAATAACAAGCTAGAGTGCAGTAGAATATATATATATATATATATATATATATATATATATATATATATATATATATATATATATATATATATATGTATGTCACTGTTTTGAAAACAGAACCGGACCGGCTGGTTCAACCGGAACCGGTCAGGAATCCGGTTTTATTAGCCTAGAAAACCGACAGTTTATGTAACGGAAAAAACCACCGGTTTAGTCAAAAACCGGTCAAAACCGACTTGGTTGAACCAGTCAAAACCTAAGTTTACCAAATATAAAATTTAAAAAGACTACATAAACTTTGGGCCATCTAAATAAAGAGAAGCCCACTTTAGTAACATGTTCCATTCTCTTCTCTTTGAGCTGTATGCCAATACTAATCACAAATGATGTGAGTAGGAGAAGCTTATATAAACAAGACACACCACCATACTTCTTACATTCGGATAGTTTCCATTCTTCTTTGTATCTTATTACTTATATAGCTGTCCCTCTACTTTTTTATTTTATTTTATTTTTTATTTATTTATTTATCAATTAATTAATTGTGAAACTCATGTATTACACAGGTTAATTTAAAAATAAATAAATATAAAAACTTAAATATTTGGGAACTTTAAATTTAAAAGCGAACAAGAAACATAATGAATTATTAAAATTAGAATTTTTTTTATCTTTGAATTTTAAACAATTAATTTAAATAAATAAACAAATGAAACTAATTAGTTTTAATTATAAAATTTTGAAATTAGAAGATAAGTTAATTAATGAAATTGATATCCATTTGTTAGTCATTTATTATAATTATTACATTAAAATATTATGTGGAATATAATAAAATAAGAAACTCATAAAACTACATTTGGAAAAAAAAAAATAGTTCAAAATAACTATAAAATGACATTTGAAAAATTAAATAAGATTATGACATGTGATAAAAAAATCTTAATTTATTAGATTAGATTTTAATATTTCCTTTCAACTTTAACTTTTAAAACATTTTCATTGTTTTCAAGGAACCGTTGTAAACCATAGAACTAATGAACCATTATTTTTATGTTTTAGATTTTATTATTTATCGAAAAAAGATTCTAAAAATATAGAAATTCATAACTTTTGTCTTCTTTCCATTGATATTAAATTTGATAAATTTTTTTACTTTTTTATCTGTTCAGATTAATGATGTGAATTTGCACTGTAAATCATTAATTTTATATAAACTGACAATATAAATCTAGACAAATTCATAGTATGAATCTGCACATATTCATAGTGTGAATCTGCACAGATTCACAGTGTGAATTTGTTCAGATTTCACATTGTAAATATGTATAGATCTTTATTTATTTATTTATTTTTATCAAATTTGATATCAATGAGTGGAGGATAAAAAGTTATTAATATCTATATTTTTAGTTTTTTTTTTTTTAATGTAAATTTTGCTCTAAAACTTAAGAAAAGATTGGTTCATTTGGTTTAAGGTTTAAAATGGTTCCTTGTTGAATGAACCCAACCCTATATATATATATATATATATATATATATATATATATATATATATATATATATATATATATATATATAGACACACACACACATTGTTTTTCCAACTTTTAGGGTCGATCCAATCGGTCAGACCACTTGAACCATCGAACCAGTAACATGACCGGTTCGATGTCCAGTCCAGTTTTCAAAACCTTGATGTAGTTGTATATATATAGGGACGCACGTTTTTAAAATTGAGTCGCGTAAAGATACTAGACAAAATACTCGATCAACAAACAATTAACTAAGAAGAAGGAAAAAATATATTTCAACTCCAATTCCCAATATGGCCAAGTTTGTCAACCCAAACTGAAGGGAGGATTAGGAACACATTGTTGTAAATGACATGTTTGGCCAGGAGAAATGTTGATTTGAGTTGGTAAATTGTATGGCAAACAATATTAATTGTATAAATGTAAGGTTTGAATTTGCTTGCAATATTCACCTTGTGATAGCATTAAAGGGTCTACAAAATGTAAGTGGCCAATTTCCTAAGGAATAAATCAACCTCATTATTAGCCTAAGCCATTTCAACAAGAAATAAATAATTTGTGGGATACCACCCCTCTTTTCCTTGTAAAAAGAGATGAAGAAAGATCTTTACCATATGAAAGTAAGCTTTCAAAAATTTCCTTGTCATTGTGGTGGCTGATAGTTGTTTTGGAGCCGAGTGCGAATCTACCAAAGGTTGATGCGGAGCACATAGATGATCAGGCGGTTTATGGACAAATGGGAGAAAGACAAATGGGGCCAAAAGAGGCTGAACTTGAAACGGGAATAACTATTGATCGGTAAGGAATTCGGAGCCACACAATATATCAACGGAAACGAATCAATAGGCTGAAGCTCCTGACAAGTCAGCATTGACTTGCCCTTCAGTCGACCCTCAAATTCCACTCCTTTGGCCCCCAAATTCCAATTTTCCCAAATTTTTGAATAATTTCCGTCTTTATTTTATTTTGTTTTAATGACAAAATATTTATTTTCCTTATTTTTTGAAATTCCCTCTCTTATTTAGAAGGTTATTTAGTAGATTTATTGTTGATTTCAGTTTTCAAATCTAGCATCACCCTTTAGAAAGGGTTCATTGTAAGCCTTTAGAGACATCTTAAAAATTTCAGTAACAAAATACTTCAAGTTTCTTTATATTTTTGCTTTTGTTCTGCGTCAAAGGTAGAGTTCCTATTTGATCAAAATAAATATTTTAAAACATATAGGAGTGATTACATATAGTGAAAAAGTATACCACTGAAGCATTACTTTGTGTTTACTTAAATGCTGTGTGGTCTTTGTTTGTTTACACACATGCAGTGGCATCATGAAACTTTTTTGTATACATAATCAGGTCGGTTCTATGCCTTTGAGAAAGCTCACATGCTAGATCCATCATCAAGTGGTGTTGGTGTTTGTCTATTCAAGACTGCCTTAATTCGTCGCCTAGAAAAGGTATGTGTTCTCTTTGGTTCCATGTCAATGTACTTTCTGCCTTAACACTTTCCGAGCACTTTGAAACACACTAACACTGTGATGGTGGAAATTGTTCTCCACATTTGTAGTAATTGTTTCATTTTAAAATGTTATCTATATCAAGAAGGGAAATAAGTTTGATAATGGAAAGTTCAATAGATCTAACTTGATTCATAGACTTAACGAGGCAAGATATTTGAAGTTCTTGTACATGAAAACCAACTGCAAATTCCTTGGGCCATTAACTCAAGTAGCAACTCCATTTACATTTCCACTCACAGGTTATATGGACAAAAGTATTCTAGACATTTAACTAACACAAGTACCAAAGATAAGGAAAGTTTAGAAACTGCGGAAATCTAGTGTGGGAGGTGTATTCTGCAAAACAAAATTTCTAGTACTTCCATTTAGCTGCTTCTACAGGGATAAGGTGATGACATAAAATTCTCTTCCATAAGCATCAACATACAAAAGTTCCTGAGGTGGAACATATATAGTGGGGAGATCAATTGCACACATACCTCAACGCTTTTCAAACAACTGAACTTTCGGTCATGCCAAAAAATCTGTTAAAACCTTTTTTTTTTTTTTTTTTTTTTTTTTTTTTTAATGCAGCTTCCATGGGCAGCTGGACCAGAGTTTTTGTCTTTATACGCTGATAAAGTTGAATCGAGCAACCCAAGGGCTGCCTACCTTTGTAAGTCACTTTTTCTGTTTGTAGCTGTTTGCTTTGAGTTTGGTTGTACGTAGGATGAATGGGTTTTACAACCTTGAAGCATGTATTGTATCATGTATTGTTTGACTATGCTTTTACTGAGTTATGTCATAAAGGTCTACGTCATGTCTTAGCTTCAAATAAAATCAATAGTTTTGAATTGATGATCATACAAAGAAAGAAGCTAATTTGAAGAAGATTCTTTATGAGTTACCCTATTGCAAAATTTTATAGAAACCATACTTTCTAGAGTGAAAGGCTATGATAGTTATTCTTTCTGGGTGTATTAGTAAGAGTTTAATGGAAAAAAAAAATTGTACTCTAGATTTTGGCGGTATACAATGTATGCATACATTTTAAAATTTGTGTCAAATAAAAGCTATACAGAAGAATATTCAACAGGGAAGACTTGCTCAGTTTTGTAGTTAGGAAAATGGAAAACATTTTCTCAAAACCAAATCAAAGGGAGGAATGTATTCATGTAAATGAAAATACGAAATTATCAATCAGGAGCATGATGAGGTGTTTTGATAAATTGTATGACAACTAGTATTAATTTTATAAAGGCTATGTGGGAGCTTCCAAGCATTGGAGTGTGTAGTAAATGTGAGTGCCTACATTCTTAAGGAATAAATCAACTTAATTTTGATAAACAATTTCATCAGGTCGAGTGTATGCCCTCCAGAGAGCTCACAAACGAGATCCACTACCAAATGGTGGTGGTAGTGTTCATCAATTCAAAACTGCCCTAATTCATGGCCTCAAAAAGGTGCATCTTCTCTTCCTTTTCCATATTTTGTGCTCTAATTCTTGGCCCCACTCTTTTTTTGTTCTTGAGCTGAGCATTTTGAAATGAATCAATATTAGGTTACTGTTTCTTTTTGCATGTTTATTTGAAACTAAGAAGGAATGAAGTTTGGTAGGGAAATGTTTAAAAAAGTGTCTACTTCAAACTGATAACTTAGGAATCCTGGACCTTTGTTGATCTTAAACTTGAAAAGCAAACCAAATTTCTTTGCACAACTAATTAATCTAAATGAATTTAAGAAGGAAAATGAATTTAATTAGTGCAAGTTTAGCAACAAGGGAAACCGTAATGTCAATGTCTATTGCACACCAGACCTTAGCCCATTTCAATCAACTGAATTTAAAATTATGCCAAAAATCTCTTCAAACTTTACGCACCCTCTATTACGGAAAAAATAATGAGTTATATCTGTAAGTTTTCTGTGTTTAACATACCTTGAACTATATTTTGTTCTTGGAACTCTCCTGATGTTTGTTACAATGTACCTTTTATTGATGGCTGTTAAACATTCATTTCCTCTTTTTGTGTGACATATGTCGTCAAAATATTTATATTTCTCAAATTTTATGCTTTATGATTATTGTCCTATTGAAGCCTCATTCTGGTCTACAATTTGATAGCAAAAAAGTGTGTCTTCCCTTCATTGGAATCTTCAAAAAACGGTGTCGATGGATGTCAACATGGCCTTGCTTCCCTATGAAGTATTATATATGATAGATCTTTCTAAAACGTTTAATTGGTGCATTCCAAGAATGTTAAAATTTATGTCAGTCTTGTTTTTCATCATTAGTTTCCTTTCTGAAATTGAGCAAGTGCATAAATGGCCGCTGCATCATTTTTTACTTTAATTCCTAATATTATGAAGTCCATCTTTGTATTCTATTCAGCAAGACGCAGAAGCAACAGGAAGACAAAGAAACAGTGATGCTAATGGAATGCAGGCCTTTTATTGGCATTATTATGAAAACTACATTAAAAGATTGCAAAATGCTGACAATGTTGATCGGTAATCATCTTCTTGGTTGTCATATTTTCATTTTGCCTTGTATTCCTGATTGCAGATATTTACTTCTAATGTCAGTACCCGTCTCACAAAAGCTTATCAAACTGAGGCTGTTCTGTTTGAGGTTTTGAGGGCTGTCTGTCTGGAGCAATCCGTTGAGTTGGAAGTTGAGGTAAATGCTGGATATCTCTCTTCCTTCGAATGATTCATTTGACGATTACTTATATCTAGTGAATTGTATATGTGTATAGATATTGAATGCACATACACTGGTTGCAGACATGTATACTCGTAGTATACTTTCACTCGACCCTGATAGTTCAAATCAAGACCTGGTAAAACGTTTAAAGGTTAGCTCCAGAAATCATGTCATGTCCAGGATGAATCAGCCAAACAAACCCAAAATCCCCCTCGAGGCCCTAAAGAGTTGTACCCAAGACTTCAATGAAAGAAATGTCATTGGGAGAGGTGGATATGGAAGGGTCTACAAGGGAATCCTCTCTTGGGCTGATCATGATAACCAGATAGTTGCTGTAAAACGTCTAGATGTCTCCGGATTACAAGGTAACAAGGAGTTCCACACCGAGCTCACGATGCTTTCACAGTATCAACACGATAACATTGTAAGACTTATAGGGTTTTGTGATGATAACAAGGAGATGATTCTTGTATATGAGTATGCAAGACATGGAAGCCTCGACACATATTTACGTGACACTTCTATGGCGGTTGGACTATCATGGCTACAAATCCTGAAAATATGCATTGATGTTGCTTCTGCATTGGACTATCTTCACAATCACATAGCAGAAAAACACCGAATAATACATCGTGATATCAAAAGCGCCAATATTTTGTTGGTAGAGAATTGGAATGCAAAACTTGCTGATTTTGGGTTGTCTAGGATAGGTCTAGCAAATCAACAGAACACGTTTGTGATCACTAACCTTGCCGGCACACATGGCTATTGTGATCCACAATATGAAAAAACAGGTTTCTTAACGAAAGAGTCAGATGTCTTTTCCTTTGGTGTAGTTTTGTTTGAGGTTTTGTGTGGAAGGCTGGCGTGTGTTTCATGTTACCATGATGAGCGGCGATTCCTCCATCATTTGGCCCGGACATGCTACGAAAATGGAGAGCTAGGCAATATTATTGATCAGAGAATAAGCAAAGATATTAAACCACAAGCGTTGTTCAAGTTTTCAGCCATTGCATATCAATGCTTGCAAGAAACTCGTGAAGACCGACCTACAATTTCTCAGGTTGTGTTGCAGCTCAAGGAGGCCAAGAAAATTCAAGTAAGTTTGAATTCCATTTTTATCAATTCCATCGATATGGATATGTTTTTAAGATGAGGAATAAAGATTATCTACATAAAATTACACTTGTTAATGATGGCTCATTTGTTTTAATTCATTGTTAGTTGCAAGATGAGATCTCTCCAAGATGAACCGGAAGATGAGATCCTCCCATATGAATTAGAAGATTAGATCCTCCTAGGAACTAAACAAGGGATACTTGAAAGCTTAAAATCCAAAGGTTGCATAAAGAAACAATGAGACAACCATTCTTTATGATGAGTTGGACATTGGAGTACGAAGTAAAAAGAAATGATAAGATTAAAATTGTTTCTTTACAAATTTAACATACGATTTATTAATTTTTTTATTAGTTTAAAGAAATGATAAGATTAACAATTGTTTCTTTACATATTTAACATAGACTTATTAACTCTTTTTTTATTAGTTTGTTTATATGCTAAAAGAAATCTCAGCTTTAGCGGTAACAAATTGTTGTTGTTGCCGCTAATGCCTTTTTACCCCAATCTATATGGCTGAGAAAAACCTTATCTGTTAATTAGATTTGTCAATCCAATGGCTGACATTTCGTCTTGTACACCATCATTTGCGGTGATATCAATAGTGGCGACCTTGTCACCCCTAATACCCGAAAAATAAATGACTGCGAAAACTTCCTTACATAATCAACTTTGAGCGTTGCTAAAACCTTAGACCATTAGATTCTATTCTCCCTTCTTGGTAAAAATGCATAAAGACAACAAAGAAGAAAGTGGATATAAATATTAGCTACACAAAACCCTAATGAGCTAAAGACTAAAAGGCCCATAAGCAAGTGGGCTAATAATATATACGCTAAAAGTAAGATGCTATGAAGATGCTTAATATGTTTGGAAAGTGCTTTATGACCTTTAGTGACTAGAAATATGAAAACCAACACCACCCCGTTTTAAGAAACCGTTACCAAAAGATAGGTTTGTACTAGTGTTATGGAAAAAATTTGAGACACAAAATGGCAATGAGTTGGTATCACATAAGTGAGTCTCAATGAGACCAAAAGAAAAAAGCTTATGAAGAAAAAGAGACAAGTTGTTGATAAACAAAATACGAACCGAAATTTTTTGGTGAAAGAGATACATGAACCGAAGGGTCATGCCGTGATTACTACGTACACGTCGTGAAAGTGTCTAAACGACGACAAAACAATTATGACATTAAATCTCTTCGCGATCAACCTGAATCATGAAGTGATTTTCTTCTAGTGATGGAACGTTTGACATTCAAATAAAATTTTATGGTTCCACGTCTCAATTATAACCTGAAAAGAACTAGAATAAAGATTGGAGAGTTGAATATAAAGAAGGAAGCTTAAATGCATAAGACAAAATGAGTGTTTAGAGCGTAAGCAAGAGTTGAATCCTTATTATTCATGAATACATGTTTACCAACATGGTGAAAAAAAGGTGAAGTTATGCATGACTTCAACTAGCCTTCCGGTAGCTTGAAGTGAATGTGAGGGCTAAAGAGAATAATACGTTGCTTGGATGGTAACAAAGTTTCGGTAGCTTGAAGTGAATGTGAGGGCTAAAGAGGGATAAGCGGTCTCAAGTTGACGAATAAGATGCACCCTTTATGAATCATAAAAATCATTTATTACAACTCACTATACTTCAACAATTTTAATTTGTCAAACGTAGAAAATGAATCACAAGGAGTCAAAAAGTCAAGTTTTCTAAAAATTTGATGCTTATTTCAATAAAGCAATCCCCAAATTCCAGAATTTGCATATCAAAACCATGTTGAAAATATCAAAATCATTTTTGGACAACTCAATATACTTCAACAAATTTTATTTGTCAAACAAAGAAAATGAATCATAGGAGTTACATCCGCCCTTTTTTCTAACCATTCAATACTTATTTCAATAAATCAATTCCCAAATTCTAGAATTTGCATATCAAAACCGTATTAAAAATATCAACTTTAAAGTGATGTTGATTAATAAGTTTGGTTATTGGTCATATGGTGTCTTGGAATAGCATAATATCCATACATTTTTCATAATCCCAGTACTATGTGTATGACAAAAAGAAAATACATTCTAAAAAAAAAAAAAAAACTTCACCGTGAGGGTGATGCATAGGCAGGGGCGGACTCAAGAATTTTCCAAAGAAGGGGCAAATTTTTTTTATAACAATTTTATAGGGGGCAAATTTTTTTGATGAATCCAAATATATAATTTTAAAGGGTTAAAATATATTTTTTTTTGAAAAAACAAACATATTTTTTAATGAATTTTGTTTGTTGTGGAGGCAATTGCCCAAGTGTCCCCCATTGTAGGACCGCCCATGTGTAGAGGGGATCTGTTTGGATACAACCAGGTTTTCAAGTGGAGGAGGGAACATGAAGATGCTTTCTATTTATATATATTTTTAATTAAATTAAAAGAAAGGACAAAATAAGTGAAAACAAAATAAGGTCAATTGGTTATTTTTAAGACTTAACGTCTTATTGTTAATGGTTAATAATGTTAGCTAAAAAGGAGCAACGGTGTAATTGTTTAAAAATACAGGGAAACAATCTATGAGGGTTTCAAAAGTTACACAAAACTTATAACTTTAACCAAACTCCAGGGTCCATTTCTGTAATTTACTCCTAAATATATTTATATTTCAAAATGTAAGATAAAAGTGCACCACACCTTCCGGATTGGAAATTCGATACTCTGTACTCGTACAAACTCAAGTCAACCCCTTCGTTTCATTGCCAATTCCAAAACATCAACAAGGAAACAATCTTTCCTTTTCCTAATTCCAATGGCTGAAATCGTTGTTACTGCCGTCCTCACCACGCTGTGTGAGAAGCTTATCTCTGCTGATTTGATGAAGCTTGCTCGAACCCAAGGAATTGATCCTCAGCTAAACAAATGGAAGAAAACCTTGCCTCTCATCCAGGCTGTGCTTGCTGATGCAGGCCAGAAACAGATAACAGAGAGATCTGTTCAATTGTGGGTGAACAATCTCCAGGATTTGGCTTACGAGATAGACGATGTACTCGATGCTTTGGCCACCGAAGCTGGGCGACGCAAGTTGTTTCAAGAAACTCATGCCAGCGCCAACACTAGTATGGTACTGAAGTTCATCCCAACTTGTTGTACTAATTTCACTCCTAGTAACATTATGTATGGTCGTCAGATGAGTTCTAATTTAAATGCGATTACTACCAAATTGCATGATCTTGTGGAGGAGAGAAATGGTCTGGGTTTAAATGTGAATGTAAATTTTGAAAGGCCAAATCAATCAGAGAGACGATTGGAGCAAACTTCACTGGTTGATGAGTCCAGAATCATGGGTCGGGAAGGGGATAAAGAAGCTTTGTTGGGGAAGTTGTTAGGGAATAATGATAAAGTGAGGATACTCTCCATTGTTGGCATGGGTGGGATAGGGAAAACCACTCTGGCCAAAGTTTTGTACAATGAGGAGAAAGTGAAGAATCACTTTGAAGTTAGGGTATGGGTTTGTGTTTCTGAAGAGTGCGATGTATTTAATATTAGCAAGGCTATTTTTCAAGCTGTAGGTGGGGAGGAAAATAGATTTTCTAATCTAGACATGCTTCATGTGAAACTCAAAGAAAAACTTTTAAAGAAAAGGTTCCTACTTGTTTTGGATGATGTCTGGAATGTAGACCGGAGTAAATGGGAACTCCTACAAAGTCCTCTTGTACGGTTACCTGGAAGTAAACTTATGGTGACAACTCGGGATACCAGGGTTGCATTAGTTATGGACTCTGATGAAGCTTACGATCTGCAGGTTTTGTCAAATGAAGTTGCTTTGTCTTTATTTGCCCAACATGCGCTTGGTGAAAAAAACTTTGACAAACATCCAACACTTAAATTGCATGGTGAAGGTATTGTGAAGAAATGTGGTAGATTGCCTTTGGCTTTGAAAACACTTGGGAGGGTCTTGAAGACAAATAGAAATGGTTATGAATGGGAAAAGTTGTTGAATAGTGATATATGGTATATAGATGATGGAAGGGAGATTCTTCCGGCTCTAAGACTAAGCTACTATCATCTCCCTCCACATTTAAAGTTGTTGTTTGCATACTGCTCCTTATTTCCCAAGGACTATGTATTTCAAAAGAAAGAATTAGTCCTACTGTGGATGGCCGAAGGATTTTTATCCCAGTCAAAAGGCATGAAGTCAATGGAGAGTTTAGGTCATCAGTATTTTGAAGAGTTAAAGTCAAGGTCATTTTTTCAATATGCAATGGATGATGAATTGGGATATACAATGCATGACCTGATAAACGATTTGGCTACAAGTGTTGCAGGAGAGTTTTTCTTTAGACTGGATGATGAGATCGATGCATCCGATACAAATGAAACTTTTGAGAAGTTTCGTCACTTTTCACTTGTAGGTCCACAATGTGGATCATTTAGAAAGTTCAAGGAATTACAAAGAGCTAGACGTTTGCGAACTTTCTTACTAATGTTAGTTGGATGGAAAACTAACGACTTATTGGATAGTGTTCTTTTTGATTTACTTCCTGAACTACGATTCCTAAGGGTGCTAAGCCTAAGTAGTCAGAGTATCATAAAGTTACCAAAATCCATTGGTGGTTTCAAGCATTTGCGATACCTCAATTTTTCTTATACTGAAATCACATGTTTACCTGAACAAGTGAGTGACCTTTATAATCTACAGAGCTTGTTGGTTCGGGGTTGTTATGAGTTATCATGCTTGCCAGAAAGTTTTGCAAAGTTAATAAACATGCGACATCTTGACATAACTGATACTCCAAAGTTGACGAAGATGCCCTTAGGAATTGGTGGGTTGACGAGTCTACAAACTCTACCCAAGGTCATTATTACTACAGGAGCTAGCAGGTTCAGAATATCCGAGCTTAAGGGCCTTTCTGATCTTTAAGGTGGACTTTCTATCTCGGGGCTCGAGAAAGTTCTAGATCCAATAGAAGCAAAGGATGCCAAGTTACATCGAAAGAAAGGTCTTGATGCTTTGGAGCTGATATGGAGTCATGTGCTTGATGATTCTCGAAATGAGAAGATTGAATATGAAGTACTTGCAGAGTTAAGGCCTTCTCATCATAAGTTGAGAAACTTGAAGATTTTGTTCTACAAGGGAATAAGATTTCCTAGTTGGGTTAGCGATCCCTCATTTGATCAATTAACTGAGCTTACATTATGTGGTTGTAGAAGTAGACATCTACCAACACTTGGACATCTACAGTCGCTTAGGAAATTATTTGTTGTAAGGATGAATGAGGTGAAGACTTTGGGTTTTGAGTTACTTGCACCTACAAATTCTCTTGTTGACATTGCATTTCCATCACTTGAAGTTTTGGAATTTGATGATATGCATGGTTGGGAGAGATGGGCAACTAGTAGTCATGATGTTGATGGAGGACCTACTAGATCGTTTCCTTGTCTTCGTGAGATTTCTATAAAAGATTGCCCCAAACTAGATCAAGTGTCAATTGGATTGATTCCTTCACTTAGGGTTTTACATATAGAACGATGTTTCGAAGTTGTGTTAAGAAGCATGATTGGTGCGTCTTCGTCACTTGTTATTTTACAAATATTGAATGTTAAAGGACTTACTCAACTACATAGAGAAGACTTAATACATCTTGGGAGACTTGAAAGTCTGTATATTGAAAAATGTGATGAATTGAGATACTTGTGGGAACGAGATTTGGAGGCATGCAAGATTCTTGTGAGTTTGCGGAAGTTGGAGGTGCATAATTGTAAGAAGATGGTATCATTAGGAGAGAAAGATGTTAATTTGGGAATTAACATGAAATCTGTTAAACAAGTGATATTTCATAACTGTGATACACTGGAGAGTTACGATTGTCCAAGTAGTACTGAAAGCTTGGAGATTAGTAGTTGTGATTCAATAACTTCCTTGACCTTCTCAGCAATTCAAGAGCAACGATCCCTTGTCACAGAATCGATAATCAATGATTGTGATAACATACAACGCATTCCAAATAAAGGTTTTGGTTTTCATCCCCTCTTTTCCTTAATATCTCTTCAGATCTATAACTGCAAGAATCTGAAGTCATTTCCTCATGAGCATTTGCAAAGTCTCACATGTTTGGAACAACTGTGGATATACGATTGTCCAAGTATGGACTACTCTTTTCCTTGTGGGTTGTGGCCTCCTAATTTAAGCACCCTCCATATAGGAGGCTTGAAGAAGGCCATGTCAGAGTGGGGCCCACAGAGATATCCAACCTCACTAGTTGATCTATACTTAAATGGAAAAAATTCAGGAGTGGTTTCATTTGCACTAGAAGAAGATGCGAGGAATACTACTACTTCATCATCTTTTCTTCTTCCATCATCTATAGTTTCTCTAACACTCAGTGGTTTTAAGGATTTGGAATCAGTTTCAGAAATCCCACAACGCCTCCCGTGCCTTAAAGATCTTAACATTTGGTTTTGCCCGAAGCTTGCGTTTCATAACTTCAGACCCAGCATAACAGAAAGTAATGGTGGGGTGATTAAATAGGTACCTTGTTTCCTTGCCCATCCTTTCGTATCTCTTAGATAAGTACTAAAAGTAGACTTAATGTTACTATGTTTCCATTTGAGTATGTATTAAATGTATACTTTTATCTTGTTGTTATATAGATATAACATGTTTATTTGGATATATATTCATTATTTTACAATTTCTTACATGTCAATGGAAGTTCTATAGGTTGTAGCTGTCTTGTTTTATCCACATTATGTTACAACATCTATGTGGTTTATCTCCATTCATGTAGTTTTCGTTTTAACTGATGTTGGATTCCAGTTTTGTCCACCGTTGAAAGAATTAATAGATAACATACCCAAATTTGGTACAATTTGGAATTCATTCTACAAACTTTTACCTTTTTGGTAAAATTCATTGTCATTAAGACATTGATTTCGACAAATTGTGTACAAATTGGGGATTATCATAATCTCTTTGTAGTATTTGCTGTAAACTTCAGATTTTCGAATAATTTTTTTTATCAGGTCGGACCTAGGTCAATCCACAAGGTAAAAGGATCCGTACACCCTTAAACTTTATTAAAATGAGCCCCCATTCTTAAACTTTAAGAAGCGACACCTTCATCCCCTTTACTTCATGCTTTAACACACAAACAACTTTCTGTGATCCAGGATTAAGAATACAAACAAGCCCAGTTCTTATTAGTATCACACAATGAAGGTTATTGAATCACAACTAGAACCATACAACTCTAAAATACCCATTAAACCATTTCAAATTTAGATTGAAAAAGCAAGGAGAACCATTTAATACTGCCTTTCAATCTAAAATTAGACTGGATCTATCATTATTAATTTTCAGCAAAGAAAATTGTGTTGTAACCATTTAATCCATTTGTTAAGATATCTGCAATCTCTTCTTTGGAACAGGTTTTGAGAGCATTGACGTCAGCTTCTATATGCTTTGTCCTATCATGAAAGACATGATTAATAGACAACTGAATTGCATAAGAATTATCACAAATAATGTCACCAGAAAAGTCAGCACGTAAATTTCTCAGCAATTTTCACAACCCACCAAACTTCGCATGCAACTGAGGCAAAAGCTTGATATTCAAATTCTGTAGGCAATCTAGAGACTGTTGCTTGTGTTTTTTTTTTTTTTTTTTTTTTTTCCAGGAGATTAAGGAATATACAAGAGATAAGCAAAAACCAGTAATAGATCTCCCGGTGCTCAAATACTTCCCTAATCATCATCAACATGAGCAACCAACTTCTGATTGAGTAATTTATAAATTGAAATTCCTTTTATTGGATTTAATTTTGATTATCGTAAAACCCTTATAGCCAATTTTAGATGAAAACTAACAGGGGCATGCATAAATTAGCTTAGGGTTTTAATAATAAACGAACTATCAGACAGGTTTAGTAAGATACATCAATTTTCAAATTAGCTTTTGATAACCAATAAAATCACTCAGCAAATAGTCATTGTCGTTAATACCAATTGTAACATCCCGTTTCGAGGTAATATTTTAGGCTCTGGTGGTCATTGACTGGTAAAGGCCCCGGGTCTCTAAGGATTTGGTTTGGACCATAAGGAATAAAGTTCTTGGACTTGGTGTTAAGACTTTGGGCTTAGAGTGATGTTGAACTGAAATTGAAATTTGGGTTGCTGGCCCAGGCATGCAACAACATGGTAGGTTATTGACCAAGGTGTGACACATCTCTTAAAAGAGAAATGCGCCCGAATGCTACCATGGCATGGTGATCGCTACAGCCTAAGCCCATGAAAATTAGGGTTTCTTCCATATTGAAAGGCTTTAACTCATGGATTAGGCCAACCTCTCCGGCCTCCACCTTTCCAAATCGAAACCCTAGCCTCCATCCATGATTGTGAGCTTGTTTGCTTGATTGAAAAGCTTGTTCTTTTGGTTTTGGTGAATCTCGAGGAAGAAGGGACTCCATTTTGGTGCAAGGAAGCAAGGAGATAGCTTATATTCATAATCTTCTTTAGATTAATGAGACATTTGAGTTAGACACTTCATACCTTGACCTTAGTTCTTATAGATGCAAGTTTAAGTTCATTATGGTTAGTTATGATCCCTTTTATGGATGTTCTTGGAGTTGAGGAACTCCAAAGCTTATTATGACACTTTATAGGCTCTTAGAATTCTCTTAAGTCGGAAAAAGCTCCTTGCTTGGGTTCTCTTGTACCTATGCAAAATGTCTTAGGGTTGTTTGTTTTTTTTTTTTTTTTTTGTAAAGATCTGCGCAATCACTTTTGTTTACGCCGCGCAGACATATGCCCTCGCAGAGTGTTTGTTTTTTGGAAGTGCGCAGATCAAAAAACGTCTACGCAAGGTCTTTCCGGTGGAGAACTGTCTTCAAAGGTCTCCAGACCTCATTTTAACCTTAAAAAAAGGCCAATATTTTTTTTTTCTTTCTCTTTTTGCTGAAAATGCATTTTTAATGTTTACCGCGTGAAATTAAGTTTGAAAAATTAATTAATTTCAACAGCTGCAAACGTTAAAAACAAACAGTCTTCTTATTGCAGACTCCAGACATTTGGTCCACCTCTTCTGCCGTAGAGGCTTGCAGATGTGGTCCGCAGACTGCAAACATTTTGGCTTCAAAAAAACAAACAACACCTTAGCCTTTAGAGATCTTAATGAAATTAGGGTTCAAGATCTTATTTTTGGTGATTTCTTATTGGATAAATTTGGAAACTTTATCCATTAAGTCAATGAAAAGAGGTATATCTAAAGTTATGAGCTTTGATCTGAAAGGATTAAGCTCATAATGAAGAAATAGCATCCTAGCCGAAACCATGGCGTGGGGATGCATAACAATGTGACTCTTTTGTCCGGACGTGGCCAAGGACTTGCCATGATGTGGTGGTCATTGACGTGCTAACCGTTAAATTTTGTTGACCATTAACCATTGACTTTTGACTAGTTTGACCTTGATTCAAACTTGAAGGATTTGGGTTGTTGATTGAGGTTTCATCCATATTCGTTGGTAGTCGGTACACGAGTCTAATCAGTGTGGGGAGTTAAGAGGGTTGTTTTGTTTCTCCGGTTCTACGATTCAGGTGAATTCTTTTAATATACTATGTGTTACGATGTATATCCTTGCAAGGTAGAACGTAAGGAGTAGGGGTAGTGATATGCGGGTTAGAGTATTAGTAGGTTCGTGGTCATCCAATTGAGAGCCCTAGGGGTTGTATGTAGTCATATAGGATAGCTTGAGAACTCTGGATCTAAGCTTGCTTGCATGTTCCTTGTTTGGTTGTGGCTTTAGAGTAAGATCACATGTTCGACTGTCTATCCTACCTTTGATTATATACAACTGTGCATTCATTTGGTGATCTTCCAGATGTGGCGTAGTGTGTTGTAGGACACCATGTATGCTGTAGTGGGTTATTAGATATGTAGACTAGTGTAGACAATTGTGTGTATTGTTGGACTATTTGTGTCACACCCCGGCCGTCGGCGGAAACACCGGGTAGTGTAACGTCATTTTTCGTATCACAGTTATATAACATACATTGAACAATACTTAAAGAAAATACATACCTTTATTGATGTTTGAAAGTTACATTATTGTTTTCCTAGTATTTATTACATAATATCCGACTATGACATACTTCTTAATGAACAGAAAGATAATAGTAAACCTTCTCCTGTTCGAATACATACCAGCTTTTCAAGTTCCTGAAAACACATGCATTTTAAAATACATCAACATAAAGTTGGTGAGTTCACATGTTTTGACTCCATAAAATAATACATTTTTACACATTCAAAAGTATAGTTTTGAAAGTATCATTTTGATTGTCCAACATTAGGTATAATGGTATACTTATCAATTAAGTGTTATACCTAAACATTTCTTAATCTTAAGGTATAAGTAGGGGAAAACTTATACTTAACATTAATACTTGTATACGACAAGTTATAATGTTTCTAACAATTTGCTACCATGAGCCTGTAACCGTTTCTTTGAAATAATACATCTGATGGAACAATACACTCATGATTTACCATGAGAACAAATACACTCATGATTTAACATGAGAAACAACACCGTACGCTTCATCGATGCTGGAATAATAACAAATAAAAGGATAGTTCATCACTTGCTTTTGGTTGACTGTAGCTAACAGTCACAAGTGGGGTGGTCAGCCCGTATACTAATTATACACGACTTCCTCGCTCACACAGGATTAACTGTTACAGTTCAGAGGATTTCCGCTAAGATCCCCAATCTTAGTTAATGAATACAATTACTCATGTAGACTTTGACGACTTCCTATAGCTCTAACAACAAAAGCATCTTCATGTCTAAAACCTTAAGTTACTAGACTTTGCTTTTAAACATTACTCCTAACTTCATAATATTTAGGCAGTATAACAGCTATATCTTGAAGTAAAAATCAGGTTTTATCTTGACCTAAAACCAATAATAACAACATATAACGTTTGTAGTTTTATCTTGACATAAAACTATCAATAACAATACCAAGTTTTATCTTGACTTAAAACTAACAATAACAACATATAACATATCCAGTTTTATCTTGACATAAAACTATTAATAACAACATACTATATAACTTAACATTGAGAATTTTCGAATATTACTTCGGTATTATATCGCACACAACATATATGTAGAATCCTAAGTATAACTCAAGATCTACATTAGTAAATTAACATACTGATAAGTTAATAATAGTTGCATGTATTCAAAATGTTATATTTAGAACAATCATATCTCGATTATCATAACTATCTACTATCATATAGACATAATAGTAACATATATACAATGACTAGCATGCGTTTTCCCTCGAAATATTAGAAAGTGGGGCCATGAAACTCACCCTAGTAGCGTCATTTTATGTTATCTAAGCAAAACAGTCAGCGTGCAAGATCGTCGGGGCTCGGGATGCAAGATGGCTTCAGCAAGGAGAGAGGAGATAAGGAAAGGTGTAATGAATAACTGAATTCGGACCTGCTATTTATAGTAAGAATTTTGGACTCTAACGTCGTGAGTGTCATAAGGCTCACGTCGTGAGTCTTGCAGGATCACCCCGTAGACTTGCCATTTGCGTCCCTAGCTTCGGAAGGTGGTCATGTGACTCCTCACGTCGTGAAAAACACCTTGTTCATGTCGTGAGTTTGGATCCTATCCCCTCGCAGCCTCATCACACCTTCTAGATTCCGAAATGTGGTAAAATGACTCCTCACGTCGTGAGTGTCATAAAGCTCACGTCGTGAATTTAGTTAGCTTAGGGTTTCTGAAAGCTGAATCTTCGGAAGACCATAACTTTTGCATACGAACTCTGTTTTTGACGTTCTTTATATGCACGCGTAGGTATTTATGAGTACTACAACTCTCTTTTAGACTTAGGTAGCTAAGTCTAAGTCTATTTTAAATTCCTCTTATTATAGAGATTTATAGTGTTCAGTTATCATAAATTCTTCATGCGAAGTTAGATTCAGATGTTCTCTATATTTTTGGAATTGTATGGACGTATACTTTGAGTTTTATCATAAAGAAATTTCATATTTGTATTAGAATTTATCATGAACTACATAACATTCTTACCACATTATTAGGTTAACATAATCACATTACATGATTGGCATAATCACATATGATTGTCTATTGACCTATTTTGACTAGTGTTACAATTTGATTGTCTGTTTGTTATATATGTCGACATATCTTGTGGTGGGTTAATGTGATCTTTCTTTTTGCTGTAGGCCAAGATACTCGAGTGGGCCAGTGATTTGCTAAAGGCCAGGTGTGGACTAGATCTATGTTGAACACGAATGGGCGGACCAGTCCAAGGCCATTATGTGTATGCTTGTATGTATATTGTGGTGTGTGGTATTTTGGGGGAACTCAATAAGCTTTGGCTTACAATTATGGATTAAATATTTTCAGGTATTTATGATGATCGTGGGATGGCGAAGGCATGACTGTACACACTCATCGGCAACATTGGTGTTCCACAGTTATAATGATAATTTGATTTTTGTATAATTGTATTTTAAAAAAATGGGATTTCTTGATTTGGGGTTTTTATAAAAATGGTGTTTTATCTCAACTAAAAATGAAAAAAAAATTGTTTAAAAATGGCACGTTACAAGTTGGTATCAAAGCCCTGGTTTAAAAGTTTTAGATGAGCAGAAGGCACAGGAGTACCTATCGCTCAAGCAGACAATAGAGTCGGTGAGCGAGATCACCAAGATGTTTCATGATAGGTCCATATTTTGCCCTGAGTACGCATGAAGACTACGAGTATGTTTTCCATTTATATTATCTTGTATTTATGTATTGAGTTTGCTTTTGGAAGATTTTCCTTCATGGTGCAGTACCCTACATATCAGAATAAATAATATCAAAAGGATTAGTAGAACAAGACATACTTTTGTGGAAAGGTAAAATAGAGAATTTTGCATGTTTACAACCACTACAATCAGAAATATCACAAGTGTTCAAATGACCCAAAACACCACTAGATGCTAGAAAACTCAAACATGATACAAACACATGTCCCAAACGGGAATGCTAAAGATAAAACTCAGACGAAAAACACTACAAGAAAAACACGATATTGCTAGGGAAGGTCGCTATGAAACGTATTTTCGTTGTTAATCTACAATGGATCGTGCTATGAAATGTCTTTCCATAGCAAGGTTGCTACCACATTGTCTACAAAAGTTATTTCCGGTAGCGAGAATGGGACTTGCTAGGAAAAATGCTACCGACTCCATATCAGTTTGTATTATGCTACCGATATTTCTATGGAATAAAAATTCGTAGCAATTTTCCAACAACATTTGTTACGAAATCACTTTATGTTGTACTGTTGCTATGGAATTAATTACTGTGGTTACTATGCAATGGACTTTGTCATGGAAACCAATTCCATAGTTGATTTGCTATGGAAGTACCATTCATGGGTATTTTTTAGGGAATTCTACTATGGAATTTGATTCGTTTGCTTGTTTTGCTATGGAACACAAATCCTAGCTAATTTGTGATGGCATTTATAAGGCGTAGTTCAATTTCATAGATGTTTAGATATGGAAATTTGCATTGGCAATAAAACTCGTGGAATCATCAAGTTCATTAATGTGGCAGCCCATGACCCATATGTCGTCCAAGGGTATTATCATGACACTATAAGAAACCCATAATATAAACACTAAAGTAACATACACTAAATTCACATATATGTTAAAATTTGATAATTATAACACAACCATTTAATTTTACTAACATAATATAAATACCAATATGTATATATATTAAAACTTGACCAAGTTAGGAATAGTAAGCTTTTGTTGACTTTCATTTTGCCACACGACTTTTCAAAATTTTACATTTTTAGTCCCTTAATAACAACATAATATATTTACTAATCAAGTAAAAAAATCAATTAACTACTTATCAAGTAAATTACTATATATTGATATATCAAGTAACAACATTAAGTGACTACTTACCAAGTAAATTACTATATATATATATATATATATATATATATATATATATATATGTATATATATATATATGTATATATATATATATATATATATATATATATCAACAAACATTCATAAATGATCCCAAACTCCCTAGCAAACCTAACGAAACAAGCACCCCACAAACAAATTCCACACCTAAACACCCACTTGTAATCTTCAACAAAAGCATCTGAAACCCTAATCATAGACCTATGCATTACATAAGTTATATGGAAGCCATGGATGTGTACATGTTTCTTCCTGTCCCTATCTAAGTGGAAATGAACCTTGGAACAGGTTGATCTAAGATTCCAAGTACCTTTTGTTTATCGGTAAGCCTTGTTTAACATGTCCAAAGCTTCTTGCTTCCTCTGTATACCTTCTGGCATCAACATCATTCCAAGGGGAAATGTTGAATCCAAATGTCCCAATGCAGACGCTTCTTCAAGCATCATTTTCCCTTCTTGATCATCTTCCCTTCATGATCATCATAGTTTTCACAGTGAGATTTTCCATCTAATTTGATTTGATGAAAAGACGAATTTCCAAAAGAAAATGAGACGATTATCAAATTGATTGACAGAAACAATAGCATAATCAATTAATCACTTATTGATTAAGTAAAGAATTGCATTTTCAAATTGCAGAATAATGAATCATAATGAACGATTTAAAAAGATGAAAAGCGTAGATTCTTCAATCAAATAAGTGACTCCCGGTTTGATACCAATTGAAAAGTGTTAGAAACAATGTTTGAATCAATTGATTATATGAAAGCGATAAAGAACACAAAGATGTAAATATAATTTGTTTAGCTTGGTTTTAGTCTGGAAAGAGTATATAGGTTTTTTAGTACAAAACTATTAAGAAGTGGTTGTTTTGTTACTCTAGACCTAAGCACTTACCCTATTTATAGGGTACATCAGACTTACAAAAAAAAAAAAAAAAAAAAAGACAAGGACTTATCGTTACATATTGAAACCTTTAGTTGCCTTGTAAATAGCTTAGATAACGAAAATGCTTAACTTTCATTATCTACAGACACAAATCCTAAAGATATACCTTTCGACTCTTACTACAACTTTCGACTCTACTATATATATATATATATATATATATATATATATATATATATATATATATATATATATATATATATATAGAGAGAGAGAGAGAGAGAGAGATAGGTTCAGGCGTTTAAAGTAAATATTATGTTATTGTATGCATAAATGTTGACCAATCAAAATTTAAAATAAAAATAAATAATTAAATAAATAAGGGTAAAAAGGTAATTTGATAATTATTTTCCATAATAATATCCTATAATTAAGGTAACAATTGATTTAGTTTTCTCCACCCATCTTCTTTTAAAACCGTAACCCTAATCAACCCTTTTTGACAATGACCCCATGGATACTCTCTGTAATGCTTTTACTTGAAGTGCTGCAACAATCGGCAAGGACAAAAACCATAGCAACTGAATCGATGCACACGTCGTCTTCGTTCTCACTCATGCTTTCTTCAATTGTTCTTCTCTGGCTGTGAGATGCGAAGGAAGGAGGTCTGATGGCTCAGATGGAAACTTTTTTTCTCTCGTTTCTTATATCTCTATCGGTCTCCCTTTATGTTCCCATCCTTCTCAGGGCCTGATCCAGCCAGCAAAGCACTTCAAAAAAACCTCACCACCTCCGACGCTGCCCTTATCTAAGCAAAAACCGACATTTCAATTGAAGAACCACCCTGCAATTTCAATCTAAAAATTAGGGCCTTTTGTTTTCCATTCCTCTATATACCGTTGTTTCCTTCTTCTTTCAATAGTGGTGAAGTGATTGATCCATATGAATTTACTAATTTTGTTGGTGGTTTCGTTGATGGGTTTTGCTCCTGGAGCTCCGGTGAAGATTTCCCTTTTCTTTTGGTTATGGAACTGAAAATACTGAAACACTTCATCATTGGGAAGAAGCAAGAGCCCTAAACGGTGAAGTGAGAAAACTCGGATGGAATTAGGGGATGTCAGGGAGATTAATTAGCAACGGAGCAAGGTGGGGAAGATGATAGAATGGTGTGCCTTCTTTGTATGTTGAGAACAAAGATGTAGATGATGATGGGAACGGGAGTGAATAGCTTTGATTTCAAATGTTCCAACGGAATTTTATGAACAAAGTGGAAGATGAAGTAAGTATTTTATATTTTTATCATTTTTCAATCTGACATTATTAGTTGTATTGAATTGAATTAAATTCTTTCTGATGCATGTCTGTATTTTGTAGTACTATATCGTTGCATATGTGGATGCTCCAGGGTATCAAATCTTGAAAAACCTGAATATCGTGTGTTGTATCGCATAATTCTCAAGAAGAAGTATGTGCTTCTATCCTTTATATAAATCCTGCTGATGATTGATGATTACTTCACATATCAGCTTTTATTTAATTGTTTGAACTCAATTGACTTTATCTTTTCATAGGTTAAGTGAGATCCAATGGGCTACTTTCATTTTACTTTGTGCACGGTGCACAATAGCTCAACTTAATCCCTCGTAAGTTTCACTATCTTCATTATACAAGTTTTTTTTCTTGTATTGTTTCTTAATTGGATGTGAATTTCCATAATCAAACAGATCAACTTTACCAATATTTCGTTTCATATAACAAATCAAATGGCTTATTTTGCTTATGAGTTATGAAAAAGAGTAAAGTTGATTTTTTGTTGAAGTTTGTGTGATTTTGGTCAGTAAAGATGAAATAGGTAAAGATGAAATGGATAGGGGATATTTTGCTGCCTTCGTTATGAGATTTGATTGTAGCTCTTAGGATGCACACAAACTGGTCGATAAAATGCTTGAACCAACGATTATTTCGTGTTGTTTCAAATCCAATTCTGTTGGAATGAAATCATGAATTCTAATTCTGTTGGAATGGAATCACGAATCCATTTCTCTTTAATGGGTTTTTCATGACTTTATTTTGATTTGCTTCTTTATACTTGAATTTTATCTTATATTGTTGGTTTATAATTATCAAGTGTTGAATAACATTATTTTTGTAGGTACGAAAAGAGAGATATCAAAGCAAAACATGGTACATATGAAACTTACAACATTCTACTAGAATGAAATCTTTAATTTTGATTATGTGAGAATAGAATCTTCAAATGAACATTGTATCGGATGAAGATGAACAATGATCACCAATCTTCCAAAAAGAATAGATTATTGTACCAGAATAATATACAATATAATGAAAAAACATATATGTAACAATATATTCTGGTAGAATGATCCATTTATTTGTGTTTTTTTGTATTATTATTAATTGTAACATTCATATAGAATAGTATATAATTTTTTTTTCTTTTCTAAGAATGTAATGATTTTTTTTTTTTTAATTTTATCCAAAATTTTGTTATTCTTTAAGAAGTTCATTAAATCAAAATATATATTATGTCAGAATATGTAATTCTTGTATGGTTCAATCATATTTGTTATTTTTCAATATATTGATAAATATATTCCGTCAGAATTTTTGAATTACGAGAATTATCATCCATACAATTAGATTTTTAAAATTAATAGAATCTATTTTCCTTAAAATATGGAATTTTCTTTTTTTAAATTTATGTTAAGTGACTAAAATACTCTTAGAATGAAATTAATTGGTATTTTTTAATTATATTTAATTTAATAATATGTATTATTCACTTTCCAAAATTAAGTAAAATGATTGGCCCACAATTATGAACACAATAACACAATATTTAGTTAGAATAGAATAACCAAAGCCTATATATATATATATATATATATATATATATATATATATATATATATATATATATATATATACACACACACACACACACACACACACACACGTTTCATTGAGATTCAAGATAATATAAAGATCTTGAGATTCAACATCAGCCACATCATTCACATATATTGTTCTAACCCTCCGGCTTACCGGCGACACAAGTTAGTTATAATCATAAATGATTATGTAACGTTGCCCATTCCTTTCACATCCGTCACCTTCTCCACCACAACAACCGTCACCGCCACAGCCACCACCACTGCCACAATCTCCACCACTTATCGACCCTACCACAACCACCTTCGTCACTTATACCAATGCCACCTCTTCTGTGAATATATATATATATATATATATATATATATATATATATATATATATATATATATATATAATATAATTATTTTTGATTAGATATAATGATGGGGTATACCCCGCTGCTACCGATACGCTGAAGTGTTAGACCAGCAAATGAAAAATATGTTGCTGAAGTTGAATTTGAAGATTTTTTTTTGGATATCAAGTGAACCGTCTTTTCTCTCTCTCTCTCTCTCTCTCTCTATATATATATATATATATATATATATATATATATATATATATATATATATATATATAATTTTTCTTAAAAAGTTATTGAAATATATAGTATGTATAAGTAACTATCGGTTATAATTTATTGTTTTGTCCTATTGAAGTTATGTGATCCAGCGGTATAAGTTATCAATAATGTATTCTTGATTCCCAACAAGGACGAAAAGTATAGATTGTAGAATAATGTAATAAATTTATGAATTAACTGTTTAATAAAATAAAATGAAAATTTATTTGGAAATTTGTTCACACGGCTTTTGCAATCCACTTAAATCCTTGTGGACCCAAAGCCTTTGTCGCGGACCCAACCACTTTTTATCGTGGACGAAAAGACTTTTTGTCTACAAGGCTAACACACACATATATATGTTTCTATGCATCTCACCGGCTCTTTCGTAGACAGTATTAGAAAGCTGTTGCGGTGGCTCTGTGGCAGTGATGTCCTTATGGTATTGAGAAGCTATTTTTTTTTTGCAGTGGAAGTTTGATGCTCAGTTACTCCGTAAGTTTATAATCCTCATATTCATCGTGGATACAAATTGATTTTATTTTTTCTGATTCTGTGTGTGGTATTTGCTCTAATTTAAAAAAATTCCTCTATCAGCTGGTAATCTAGAACTTTGAAGAACCAATGGCTTACAAACGCCAAAAACTTATAGCTGGTAATCTAAGTGGGCCGGACATTATGCCATGTGACGTAGTACCTTCATCTGTTGTTGAGATTGCGCCTATTCTTCGTGCTGCAGATGAAATTGAATCAGAAAATCCAAGGGTTGCGTACCTATGTAAGTCCCCAATATATATTAATAACATAAAGTGCTGCAGAATATATGTATATGTGTATGTATTTATGCATGTAGGTGTATAAATATAGACACAATTTTGTTTTGTTTTTTTTTTTTTTTAATTTTTTTAATTTTTTTTTTTTTTTTTTTTTTTAATTTGAGTCACGTATAGATTCTAGACAAATACTAGATCAATAGGCAATTAACTAGGAAGAAGAAAAAATATATTATGACTCCAATTCCCAATATGGCCAAGTTTGTCAACCCAAACAAAAGGGAGGGACGTATTGTTGTAAATGACATGTTTGTCCGGAGAAATGTTGATTTGAGTTGGTAAATTGTTTGATAACCTATAATAATTGTATTTTTATTTTTGAAACCTCATACTATCCTATTCCTAATCTATTCCTAAACACCAGTTATATCTCCTAATGAGACTTGAACCATGACCTCTCAATTGAGAGAGTCACTCCTTAAGACTGTGATAGCATTGAAGGGTCTACAAAAAGTGGCCACTCTCCTAAAGACTAAATGAACCTTATTATTAGCCCAAGACATTTCAACAAGAAATCAAACAATTTGTGGGATATCACCCCTCTTCTCCTTGTAAAAATAGATGAAGAAAGATCTTTACCATAAGAAAGTAAGGTTTCAAAAATTTCCTTATCATTATGTCGGCTGATAGTTGTTTTGGCAACGAGTGCAAATCTGCCAAAGGCAGAGCTCCTATTTTATCAAATAAATATTTTAGAACATATAGGAGTGATTATATAGTGGCAAAAGTATATCACTGAAGCATAACTTTTTGTATACTTAAATGTTGTGTGGTCTCTGTTTGTTTACTAACATGCAGTGGCATCATGAAACTTTTTTTATACATAATCAGGTCGGTTCTATGCCTTTGAGAAAGCTCACATACTTGATCCGTCATCAAATGGTGTTGGTGTTTGTCTATTTAAGACTGCCCTAATTCGTCGCCTAGAAAAGGTATGTGGTCTCTTTGGTTCCACGCTAAAGTATTTTTCTGCCTTAACTATTTCCGAGCAATTTGAAACACACCAACACTTTGATGGTGAGAATTGTTGAGAAAATTTTGAGTAATTGCTTCAAGTTAAAATCTTTATCTAGATCAACAAAGGAAATAAGTTTGACAACGAAAAGTTCAATAGATCTTACTTGATTCATAGAATCAAAGAGTTAAGATTTTGAAGTTCTTTTACAAGAAAATTCCTCGGGCCATTAACCCAAGTACCAAATTGCATTTATATTTCCACTCACAGGTTACATGGACAAAAGTATTCTACACATTTAACTAACACAAGTTTCAAAGACAAGGAAAGTTTAGCAACCGAGGAAATGTAGTGTGGGAGGTCTATTTTGCATGTAAACTAATAAGACATAGAACGAATAGGGTTTCATATTATTATCGAATGAGAATTAGAAAATACAATGAAAACAAAGGACATAATATATAGACTAGCTAATTAAGGTTTTTTTAGCTAATGGGCCAATCTAAAACCTAATACAAAATAAAGCCCAAAATCTTATTAAGCTAACATCCCCCTCAAATTCACAATGCAACATCAATAAGCATTGAGAGATTGTCACATAGAAAATGAAATCGAGGAGCAGTCAAAGGCTTCGTAAGAATATCAACAATCTGCAAGGTGGAAGGAACATAAAGGAGGGAGATAGTGCCCTTCTGGAGATGATGTCGTGTGAAATGGAAATCAATCTCAATGTTTTTTGTGCGCTCATGAAATAGTGAATTCTTGGCAATCATTATCGAACTCTCGTTGTCACAATCCAAAAGGGTAGGCTGAGAGATGTGAACACCCATATCTGCAAGAAGCCATCTCAACCAAACAATCTCACAAGTGGCGATAGCCATGGCTCGATACTCAGATGCTATAGAAGAACGAGAGACAACATCTTTTTTCGTACTCTTCCATGATATCAATGAATCTCAAAGAAAAACACAATCCCCAATAGTGGACTTACGATCATAAATATCACTATCCCAATTA
This sequence comes from Lactuca saligna, assembly GCF_052625555.1. Taxonomy (NCBI): domain Eukaryota; kingdom Viridiplantae; phylum Streptophyta; class Magnoliopsida; order Asterales; family Asteraceae; genus Lactuca; species Lactuca saligna. Next base: position 88,050,023 of record NC_136417.1, on the reverse strand, counting down.
GCATCACTATAGGCATGCAACTCATGAGAGGATGTACATGGAAACACAAGGGTGCGGAGTTGAGTACCATGAAGATATCTCAAATACGAAGAACAATTCCCTAATGAACCATAGAAGGGGCATTGACAAACTGGGTAACCACATGAACTACATGAGCAATATCTGGTCTAGTGATAGTCAGGTAAACAAAACTCCCTACAATGGTACGATAAAGACTTCGATCTGATACGGAACACCATTAGTTGGAGAATACTTTGCATTAATCTATATATGTGTATCAATTGTCCGATTATCCGTGAGTCGTGTTCATTCAAACAAATATTAAATATACTACGTTTGAGATAAAATATAACCCTTTGGAGATTAAACAACTTCAATCCCTAAGAAATAACATAGCACACCTAAGTCTTTCATAGAAAACGGTGAGCCAAATCATGTTTTAAAGACTCTATATCATCATGATCATCACCGGTAATAATCATGTTATCGACATATAAGGAAAGAATAATCTGACCTGTTCTCATACATCAGACAATAGAGATGAGTCATGGTTACATGGTTTAAAACCAAGCGATAAATCTTCCATTGACGAATTCTTGACTTCCAGCTGATAAATCTTCCATTGACGAATGGAAGAAATTGCAAACAATGTGCAAAAAATCATCGTTTTTGCAACAGGAGCAAAAGTCTCCTCATAATCCATACCATACTTTTATGAGTACCATTTCGCCACAAGTTTGGCTTTATAACGCTCAACGGATCCATCAGAATTTATTTTGATTTTATATACCTAACGAAAACCAATTGTGTGCTTTTGAAGCGGAAGAGGAACCAGATCCTGGGTATGAGTCTGATAATGAGCTATAAGTTCCTCAAGCAAAGCCGTCTGCCAAGGAGGATCAGAAATGGCCTAGTTATAGGATGTTGGATCAGAGAGACGATGTACATTAGCAATAAATGAGGCAAATAGTGGTGAGTAAGAGGAAAAGACAAATCCAGGAAGCTTTGTGGACTTCTTATACGATAAGGCGTCAATGGTGGAGGATCTTGATGATATGCAAGCAGAGGATCAGCGATAGATGGTGGATCAGTAGCAGGTGGTTGATTACCAAAAGGTGGTGTATTAGGAACAGGTGGTGGATCATCAATGTCAATGTTAAACGGATCAATAGTACGAAGCTCCTCTCGGGTTGCATCATATAACTAAACAGGAAAGCTATAGAACAAAATGTGCTCTAAAAAAGTGACATTACGAGAGACATACAACTTTTGATTTGATGGATCATAACACCGATAACCTTTCTGACCAATACAGTATCCTAGAAATACACAAGGGCTGATTTTGAGGACAACTTATCTATTTACATGAGGCTTCAACACAATATAGGTACACCCAAAAATTTGTAAGGAAGAATAATTTGGAAGCTGCCCAAACAACATTTCATAAGGAGACTTCCCCAAAGTGTGCACAATAGGAATGCGATTAATAAGTGGCGATATGAACTTCTCCCCAAAACATATTGGGAACTTGAGCAGAAAGTAGCAAGCATCTTGCAGCTTCTAGGAGATGTCGATGTTTCCTTTCTACAACACCATTTACTAGGGGTGTTTGTACAGAATGACCGATTCACAATGTCATCAGATGCCAATAACTGTTTAAAATCATTGGAGGTAAATTCCCCTCCAAAATCACATTGAAAACATTTGATGACAGTAGAGTGTTGAGTCTTGAAAATAGCTCTGAAGTCAGTATATATGGTGAAAAAGTCAGACTTGCGCTTCATAAAGTAAATCCACGTGCAGCAAGTCTAAGCATCCAAGGCTGATGGTGGTGTAGAGTTTGTCTCATTCATAACTAAATGTGCAACAACAACATACTATGGTGGCCTAAAAGATGGAAATGAGGGATGTGACTAAGACTGTGCTAGTGATCTCTTTTGCTGTTGCTGCTGATTTCCCTTACTTGTCAGGAAATGACAATTTGCTTTCCAATGGTTCTTCTTCTTACAGAAAGCACACTCATCAAATGCAACTTTGGGGCGATTCTGGTTTGAAGACTAAGGTCGATGTGAAACCAAAAAGACAACATGAGTGGCTATCTTGGGACCTTTTTCACCAATGGACTTGATACGAGTTTTTTCAACAATCACCTCGTGAACAACTGAATTAACAATGGGAAGAGATGTGCGATGCAAGATTGATCCATGCAAGCCTTCAAAATCTGACTGTAATGCCATGAAGAACTAAACCAAACGTTGCTCTTCCCTTCTATCAATATAAGGATTAAAATCCTTCAACGCATTAGGTTCGGTAAGAGCCAACTGATCCGAAAAATTCGACATAGTTACATAAAATTCCTTAACATTGAGATTGTTCTGTTGGAGGGATCAAATATCAAACTCTAACTGATACTGCTTTGCAAAGTTAGATTGAGTATACAACCTAGCGAAGTGATCGCAAACCTCCATTGTTGTGTCATACTTCGTCAACTAATTATTAATAGACTGGATAACAAAATTATTAATCGAAGTAATGATCTTGGAGTTATCAGTCTCCCATGAATCCAGTAAGGCTGAATCATTTGCAGCCTTTTCATTTGTTGGTTTCTTCGTGTCACCCGTAACAATCCTCCACATAGTCTTGCCTCACAAGAAATTCTTCATAACATAACTCTAATAGGCATAGTTGTTGTCATCATGTTGGATACTATTGGACCGAAGAGAATCATCTCACGGTGCCATATTTCAATATCAGTCAAACGAGAATATCCAAAACAGCAGTAAATACAAATAACATCAGCAACAATCAATAACTTGAAATCAACAAAACAAACAGACGAAGCGACCCTCGAAATCGACAAAACGAACAAATCAAATTAAACGGAATACATAAACGAGTAAGAAAACCATACACATTTGCCCCTCAAAATAAAAATAAAGATGATCAAACGAACTCTGATACCATGTAAACTAACAAGACATAGAATGGCTAGGGTTCCCTACTATTATCATATAAGAAGTACAAAATACAATGAAAGAAAAAGACATAATATATAGACTAGCTAATTAAGGTTTTCTAGCTAATAGGCTAATATAAAACCTAATACAAAATAAAGCACAAAATCTTATTACGTAAACACTGGAAAACAAAATTTCTTGTACTTCCATTTAGCTCCTTCTACCAGGATAAATATAAACTTATGACATGAAATTTTGTTCCATAAGCATCAACAGAAAAAAGTTTCTGAGGTGGAACATGTATAGTGTGGGTAGTCTATTGCACATAGTCCTCAACCCTTTTCAACCAACTGAACTTTCAGTCATGCCTAAAATGTGTTGAAACTTCTTTTTCTTGTAGCTTCCATGGGCGGCTGGACCAGGGTTTTTGTCTTTATATGCTGATAAAGTTGAATCGAGCAACCCAAGGGCTGCCTACCTTTGTAAGTCCCTATTTCTGTTTGTAGCTGTTTGTTTTGTGTTTGGTTGTACGTAGGATGAATGGGTTTGACAACCTTTTGTTATTGCTTTCGTATAAGCTATTTTGACCGTGTTTCCATGTTATCATTTGAGAAAAATTCATTTTATCCGTAGTGGTGTAAGGTGTAGAAATATCATCATGTCACTATTGTGGTTAGTATGAAAATTAGGAATGGTGGAATACAAAAACCTTAAGTTGGGCATCGTTGTTGGTATGTCTTATCATGCTTGAAGCCTTTATTGTATCATGTATTGTTGATTATCCTTACTGAGTTATGTCATAAAGGTCTACATCATGTCTTAGCTTCAAATAAAACCAATACTTTTGAATTGATGATCGCACACAGAGAGAAACTAATTTGAATAGCATTTTCCATGAGTTACCTTGTTGCAAAATTTTATAGAAACCATACTTTCTAGAGTGAAACGCTATGAGAGTTATTCTTTATGAGGGCATTAGTAATAATTTAATGTAAAAAAATGTACTCTATATGTGTGTATAGAATCTGTACATATATTTTTTAATTTGCGTCAAATAAAAGTTATACAGAGGAATATTCAACAGGGAAGGCTTACTCAGTTTGTAATTAGGAAAATGAAAAACATTTTCTGGCTCCAATTCCAAATCAAGCATCATCAAGTTTCTGAAGCCCAAATCAAAAGGAGGAATGAATTCAATGTAAATGAAAATTTGAAATTATCAATCAGGAGCATGATGAGGTGTTTTGATAAATTGTATGAAAATCAGTGTTAATTTATAAAGGCTATGTCGGGCGCTTCCATGCATTGGAGTGTGTATTAAATGTGATTGCCTACTTTCTTAAGGAATAACTTAACTTAATTTAGGTAAACTATTTCATCAGGTCGAGTATATGCCCTTCAGAAAGCTCACAGAAGAGATCCACTATCAAGTGGTGGTGGTAGTGTTCATCAATTCAAAACTGCCCTGATTCGTGGGCTCAAAAAGGTGCATCCTTTATTCCCTTTCCATATTTTGTACTCTGATTATTTGCTACACACTTTTTCTTGTTCTTGAGCTGAGCATTTATGTGCAATTTTGTGTTCACTGTTCTTTTTGGCATGTTTATTTAAAACAAAGAAGGAAAGAAGTTTGTTAGGGGAATAAAGTCTCATTCTGGACTACAATTTCATATCACAAAAGTGTTTCTTCCATTAATTGGAATTTTCGAAAAACGGTGTTGATGGGTGTCAACATGGCCTTGCTTTCCTATGAAGTATTATATACTATAGATCTTTCTAAAACGTTTAATTGGTGCATTCCAAGAATGTTGAAAATTATGTCAGTCTTGTTCATCAATTGTTTTTCAATATTAGTTTTCCTTATGAAATTGAACAAGTGCATAAATGGCGGCTGCATCATTTTTTACTTTAATTCCTAATATTATGAACTCCATCTTTGTATTCTATTCAGCAAGACGTAGAAGCAACAGGAAGACAAAGAAACAGTGATGCTAATGGAATGCAGGCCTTTTATTGGCATTATTATGAAAACTACATTCAAAGATTGCAAAATGCTGACAATGTTGATCGGTAATCATCTTCTTGGTTGTCTTATTTTCATTTTGCCTTGTATTCCTGATTGCAGATATTTACTTCTAATGTCAGTACCCGTCTCACAAAAGCTTATCAAACTGAGGCTGTTCTGTTTGAGGTTTTGAGGGCTGTCTGTCTGGAACAATCTGTCGACGTGGAAGTTGAGGTAAATGCTGGATATCTCTCTTCCTTCTATAATTTCATTTGATGATTGCTTATATCTGGTGAATTGCTACTGTAAAAATGTGTATAGATAATGAAAACACACACACAGCTTGCAGACATGTATACTCGCAGTATACTTTCGCTCGACCCTGAAAGTTCAGATCAAGACCTAGTAAAACGTTTAAATGTTAGCTCAAGAATTCGTGTCATGTCACGAATGAATCAGCCAAACAAACCCAAAATCCCCCTCGAGGCCCTAAAGAGTTGTACCCAAGACTTCAATGAAAGAAATGTCATTGGGAGAGGTGGATATGGAAGGGTCTACAAGGGAATCCTCTCTTGGGCTGATCATGATAACCAGATAGTTGCTGTAAAACGTCTAGATGTCTCCGGATTACAAGGTAACAAGGAGTTCCACACCGAGCTCACGATGCTTTCACAGTATCAACACGATAACATTGTAAGACTTATAGGGTTTTGTGATGATAACAAGGAGATGATTCTTGTATATGAATATGCAAGGCATGGAAGCCTCGACACATATTTATGTGACACTTTAATGGCGGTTAGACTGTCATGGCTACAACTCCTGAAAATATGCATTGATGTTGCTTCTGCATTGGACTATCTTCACAATCACATAGCAGAAAAACACCGAATAATACATCGTGATATCAAAAGCGCCAACATTTTGTTGGTAGAGAATTGGAATGCAAAACTTGCTGATTTTGGGTTGTCTAGGATAGGTCTAGCAAATCAACAAAACACATTTGTGATCTCTAACCCTGCTGGCACACATGGCTATTGTGATCCACAATACGAAAAAACAGGTTTCTTAACGAAAGAGTCAGATGTCTTTTCCTTTGGTGTAGTTTTGTTTGAGGTTTTGTGTGGAAGGCTGGCCTGTGTTTCTAGTTACCATGACGAGCGCCGATTCCTCCATCATTTGGCCAGAACCTGCTACAAAAATGGACAGCTAGAAAATATTATTGATAAGAGAATAAGCAAAGATATTAAACCACAAGCTTTGTTCAAGTATTCAGCCATTGCATATCAATGCTTGCAAGAAACTCGGGAAGACCGACCTACAATTTCTGAGGTTGTGTTGCAGCTAAAGGAGGCCATGAAAATTCAAGTAAGTTTGAAAACCATTTTTATCAATTCCATCGATATAGATATGTTTTTAAGATACGGAGAAAAGATTATCTACATAAAATTACACTTGTTAATGACGGCTCATTTGTTTTAATTTATTGTTAGCTGCAAGATGAGATCTCTCCAAGATGAACCGGAAGATGAGATCCTCCCAGATGAATTAGAAGATTAGATCCTCCAAGGAACTAAACAAGGAATACTTGGAAGATTAAAATCCAAAGTAAAATTTAGGTTTTTTGGTTGCATAAAGAAACAACGAGACCACCATTCTCTATGATGAGTTGGACATCGGAGTACAAAGTAAAAAGAATTGATAAGATTAACAATTGCTTGTTTACATATTTAACACAAAATTTATTAATTTTTTATTAGTTTGTATTATACACTACAAGAAATCTCAGCTATAGTGGCGACAAATTGTCGTTTTCACCGCTAAAGCCTTTTAAGCCCAATCCATGTGATCGTTCAAGGAAGAACCTTATCCGTTGTTTAGATTTCTCAATCCAACGGCTGACATCTCGTCTCGTACACCATCATTTGTGGTGATATCAATAGTTGTGACCTTGTTGCTGCTAATACCCGAAAAATAAAAGACCACAAAAACTTTCTTCCATAATCAACTTCAAGCACTGCTAAAACCTAGATCCAAAGTTTTAGAGTTTTGCATGTGCACCATAGATCCAAAGTTTTAGAGTTTTGCATGTGCACCATAGGATTGATGTATAACATAAAACCCATCATTATTTTCCAAAACCGTCACCAAAAGACAGATTTGTATTAGTGTTATGGTAAAAATTTGAGAAACAAAATGGTGAGGAGTTGACATCACATAAGTGAGGATTTATCTCACTCGGAGAAGTAGAAAAAAAAAGCTTATGGAGAAAAGGAGACAAGTGATTGATAAATAAAAGTTGAAGAAATAAATTTTGGTGAAAGAAGATAGATGCATTGAAGAGTTGAGCCGTGATTACTACCTAAATGTCGCAAAAAAGTGCCAAAACGAAGACATAACAATTACGGCAATAAATCTCACAACCTGAATCATGTTGTAATTTTATTTTGGTGATGGAACTCCTGGCATTCAAATAAAAACTTATGGTTTGGCATCTCGATTATACCACATAAAGAACTTGAATAAAGAATGGAGAGTTAAAGATAAAGAAGAAAGCTTAAAAGCAGGAGAAGGTGTAACACTGATTTTTCAAACAAAATTTTCGATTTTTATATAAAACATAATTCCACTAATATTCATAAAAACACCCATTTTACTTGTTCAATAAAACAGTACAAAATCCCAAGATCAACATGTAAAACTTGAAACGTGTGTGCACGGATCAAGCCGGCGCCTTCCCGCGGTCGTCACTAACACCTGAAACAAATAACATCAACACTGTAAGCACAAAGCTTAGTGAGTTCCCCAAAATACCACATAAAACACATATTAGCCACTCGAGGCTATAACTCTGTGGGTCCGTGCACCCAAACTCTGTGAACCCTCAGGTTCTAGCTCTGATAAACATGCACCACATAAATCACATATAAGTCATGCAGTACAACACATAACATACATAGCATACAAATACTCTAACACATAACTCTGGTTACCTACTCAAGGTAAAGTATAGTGAGGAGACTCACCTCGTGTGTCTCGGTAACTCGTAACCCTGAAATCACTAAACACTCGATCCGCCGAGCTGTAGTCCCCCTATAGCACAATACATCTCTAATTAACACTCTCCCAACCAGGGTTGATCACACTATAACAAATCACTCTTGGTCAACGCTGGTCAACGGTCAACGGTCAACTCTGACCGGACTCGGCGAGTGCACTATGGCGACTCGGCGAGTCCGTGCGCATGCACCAATTTCCCTGGAATCCTCCCTTGACACGTCGAGTATTTCCCCCAACTCGACGAGCTCCACCTGGCACGAGTTGTGGGGCCACCACGACTCAACTCGCCGAGTCTCAAGAACAACTCGGCGAGTCCAGTTTGACTCGGTCCACCTGTCCATCCTGACTCTCCCTTGACCCACTGAGTTCACCTTTCCCAACTCGGCGAGACCACTCGCTGAGTGGTCGCGCAACATTCATGCTACTCGCCGAGTCTGTTCTTCGGACTCGGCGAGTCCGTGCCATGCACTGACTCAATCTTGCTCTAAAGGCCAGATCCAGTCCACTAATCCATAGATCCAGTCCCCCCATGCTTATTTAGCACGTAAAGTCACAATCTTGATGCATAAATAACCTCTACATGATCACAAATGATGATTTTGACTCTATTACTTCAACACAAGGCCAAGGACTCCATTTTCACCCATAAAGCTTGATGAGTGAGGCCCTCTGGACCTCTATGGATCCAGATCCATGGTCTCAACTCAAAGAGGGGACAAAAGGGCACCAAATCACCCCATAAATGATCATATTAAGCCCTAACTTGCATCAAGTTTCACCAAACAGGAAATGGTCCGAAAATCATACCTCTAGAGTGATGATCCAAGCTCCAAATCCACGAAATAGCAACCTCCTTTGCTTCCTCTTGCCTAGAGCCTCCTTCTTCTTGCTAAACAACACTCACAAGGTCAAGATTTGCTTTCAATCCTTCACCAAACGCTCAAGAACTCTAGGGACACACTCTGGGGGTTGGATGAGCGCAAATGACGGCCATAAGGCCCTTTAAATAGGCCACAAACCCGGAGATTTAGGGTTTCACTACACAGCGCAGACTCGCCGAGTCCAAGCGCGCACCTTCGCTCAATCCCGCGTCTCTACTCGGCGAGTCTGAGCCCCGACTCGCCGAGTCCCTCTTACAAAATAACATAATTAAACTTTCATTATACCTGGTAAAAATCCGGATGTTACAACTCTCCCCCACTAGAACTGGACTTCGCCCTCGAAGTCCCGCTCTAAAACAGCTCCGGATGCTGCTCCCGCATCATATCCTCCGGCTCCCAGGTCATCTCTGATCCCTTCCGATGTTGCCACTGAACCATTACCAGAGGTACCTCCTTGTTCCTCAAAACCTTGATCTTCCGATCCCTAATAGCCACTGGTCTCTCCGCATAGTTCAGGCTTGCATCAACCTGAATATCCTCAAGTGGAACCACTGCCGACTCATCGGCTATACATTTCCTCAACTGCGATACATGAAAAGTGTTGTGAATCTGCCCCAACTCTGCTGGTAACTCCAGCCGATAGGCTACCCGGCCCACCCTGGCGATCACACGAAATGGGCCAATAAACCGGGGTCCCAATTTACCCCTTTTCCTGAACCGGATCACTCCTTTCCAAGGAGAGACCTTCAGGAGAACAAAGTCGCCGACTTGAAATTCCAACTCGGACCGGCGCCTATCCGCGTAACTCTTCTGCCGGCTCTGAGCGGTCAATAACCTCTGCCTGACCAGCTGTATCTGCTCTGTCGTCTGATTCACGATCTCTGTACTGCCCATTACCCTTTGCCCAACCTCTCCCCAACATATGGGAGTCCGACACCTCCTACCATATAACAGCTCAAAGGGCGGCATACCAATGCTCGAATGATAGCTGTTATTGTAGGAAAACTCCGCTAGAGGCAAATACGAGTCCCAACTACCCCCAAAATCCAATACACAAGCTCGAAGCATGTCCTCGAGTGTCTGTATCGTCCGCTCACTCTGACCGTCGGTCTGGGGGTGGTATGCGGTACTAAAATGCAGCTTAGTACCCAATTCCTCATGAAATTTCTTCCAAAAACGGGAAGTGAACCGCACATCGCGGTCTGAAACAATCGAGACCGGCACCCCATGCCGAGATACAACCTCTCTCACGTAAATCTCCGCCAATTTCTCCGCTGAAGAACTCTCACTGATGGCAAGAAAGTGAGCGCTCTTTGTCAACCTATCCACGATCACCCAAATTGCATCAACTCCTCTGGCAGTCCTCGGCAATTTGGTGATAAAGTCCATAGTGATCTGTTCCCACTTCCACTCGGGAACCTCCAATGGCTGCAACTTGCCATGCGGTCTCTGGTGTTCTGCCTTTACTCTTCGACAGGTCAAACACCTCTCGACAAACCATGCTACATCCCTCTTCATACAGGGCCACCAATACTCCTTCCTTAGGTCCAAATACATCTTCGTGGCCCCGGGGTGGATCGAAAATTTCGATCTATGAGCCTCCTCCATCAATGTAACACGGGTACCACCCACAAACGGTACCCAGATCATGCCCTGATAAGTCATAAGGCCTCGACTATCCGATATAAACTCAGAAACCATCCCAACAACCCGCTCTCTCTTCTGCATTTCCGGACGCACGGCCTCGGCCTGAGCCCCACGAATGGCGTCCAGAACTGGAGCTATCACGGTCAGTCTCAAACATACATCTCGCAAGGGAGTACTCTCCGCCCTGCGGCTCAACGCGTCGGCTACCACATTAGCCTTGCCCGGGTGGTACAAGATCTCACAATCATAGTCCTTGACCACATCTAACCATCTCCTCTGCCGCATATTTAGGTTAGGCTGATCCATCAAGTACTTCAAACTCTTATGGTCTGTGTAAATCGTACAACGAACCCCATACAAGTAGTGCCGCCAAATCTTGAGGGCGAACACCACTGCCCCCAACTCCAAATCATGTGTGGGGTACCTCGTCTCGTGAGGCTTCAACTGCCTCGATGCATAAGCTATCACATGACCCTTCTGCATCAATACCGCTCCCAATCCTAGGATCGATGCATCACAGAATACCAAAAAACCTTCCATACCTTCCGGAAGGGCTAATACTGGAGCTTCACACAACCTTTGGCGAAGCGTCTCAAAGGAGGTCTGCTGCTCGGGACCCCATGCAAATGCCACACCCTTCCGGGTCAATCTGGTGAGTGGAACCGCAATCTTGGAGAAATCCTTAATAAATCTCCGATAATACCCTGCCAACCCGAGAAAACTCCGTATCTCAGAAGGTGACTTCGGCACCTCCCACCTCATCACTGCGTCAACCTTGGCCGGATCGACCAATATCCCCTTCTGGTTAACGAGATGTCCCAGAAACTGGACCTCCCGTAACCAGAAATCGCACTTGGAGAACTTTGCGTAAAGCTTCTCCGCTCTCAAAACCCCAAGCACCTCCCTCAGATGCTCCTCGTGCTGCTCACTAGATCTCAAATATACCAGAATATCATCAATGAAAACAATCACCGACCGATCCAACATCGGCCGACACACCCTGTTCATGAGGTCCATGAACACAGCCGGGGCATTAGTGAGCCCGAAAGGCATCACCACAAACTCATAATGCCCATAACGTGTCCTGAATGCTGTCTTCTGGACGTCCTCGTCCCGCACTCCCACCTGATGATAGCCCGATCTCAAATCAATCTTGGAGAACCAAGATGCTCCCTGTAGCTGATCGAATAAATCGTCGATCCTCGGTAGCGGGTAACGGTTCTTGACCATCAGCTTATTCAATTCCTGGTAATCAATACACATGCGATGCGAGCCATCCTTCTTCTTCACAAACAAGATGGGTGCTCCCCACGGCGAGCTACTCGGACGAATAAACCCCTTCCCCAGCAACTCCTGAAGTTGCGAGGATAACTCCTGCATCTCTGGAGGCGCAAGGCGATACGGCACCTTAGCAATAGGTGCGGCCCCCGGAACCAAATCGATGCCAAACTCCACTTGCCTCGCGGGAGGCACTCCTGGTAACTCTTCGGGAAATACATCTGGAAACTCCCGCACCACCGGAACTTCCTCCACAGAGCTCGGTCTCTCGGAGATCACTCGCGTAACCATCACATACGCTACATAACCCTTACAGCCCTGCTGCAAACACTGTCTCGCCCTAGCAGCCGAACAAAAGGCTGATCCAGAACGTGTACCCTCGCCGTACACTGAAAGAACTCCCCCACTAGGATCTCGTATAGACACCAGCTGTCGCTCGCAATCGATAACCGCACCGAATCAGCTCAACCAATCCATGCCCACTATAACACAAACATCACCCATCGCAATCGGAATCAGGTCGATCGGAAACTCGACCCTGAATATCTCCAATACACACCCCCGGAAGACCTCTGTAGCGCAAATCACCCTGTCGGCGGCTATGGAAACCCGCAGAGGCCGACTTAATACTCCACGACTAACACTGATACGCTGACTAAATGCCAAGGACACAAAAGATCGACTCGCACCCGAGTCAAATAACACTAAAGCAGGTACAGAATTCACAAGGAAGGTACCTAAGCATAGCATGATATAAGCATCATATTTCAACACCATAAACAATAATGAAAAGGAAACATACCAGCCACAACGTCGGGCGCGGCGCGGACCTCTTCCGCAGTCAGCTGGAAGGCTCTCCCCCGAGCCCTTGGTGCCTCGGCCTTCACGGGCCGACTCTCTGCAGCAGCAGCTCTGATGGCGGCGGGGGCAGACCCCTGAGATGCCCCGCGCAGCAGTGGACACTCCGCCTTCCGGTGTCCGGTCTGGTTGCAGTGGAAGCACACTGCAAATCCCTTGGGGAAGTCCTTAGCCATATGCCCCTCCTTGCCACATTTGTAGCAAGACCCTGCCCGACAGACGCCATCGTGACCCTTGCCGCACTTCCCACAAGTGCGGACCTTCTGGCTCCCGGGTCTGGGATCAGCGGGCTTGGCCCGCTTGGCTGCCGGCTGGGACTGTGCCAGCCGCCGATCCCTCCCCATAGACTCCGCCTCCTCCCTGGCCTGAGTCTCAAGCTCAATCTCCCTCTTCCGAGCATTTGCCTGAAGCTCGGCAAATGTCCGGTACGAGGAGTTCGCAGCGAACTCCCGAATATCCCGTCTCAAAATGCTCAGATAACGGCTCATACGTGCCTGCTCGGTGGATACGTGCTCAGGGCAAAACATCGCCCTCTCCTGAAACATCCTCGTAATCACTGTAACTGACTCGGTACCCTGCTTGAGGGTCAGAAACTCCTGTGCTAGACGTTCCCTCTCCACCTGAGGAACATACTCATCTCGGAACATGGAAGTGAACCTCTCCCAGGTCACTGCCGCAAGCTCGGTCGGTGTGAAATGCGCAGTCACAAACTTCCACCAGTCCTTCGCTCCCAAGCGAAGCTGGTTCAGCGCGAACCGAACCTTCAAATGCTCGGGGGACGAGCAAGTGAAGAAGCATCCCTCCATATCATATATCCACCTCATAGCCGCCACCGGATCCTGTGTACCATCAAACTCTGGTGGCTTGGTGTTGCTGAACTCCCTAAACAACATCGCATCACCTCCCTGGGGTCTCGTCGCAGCAATCGTTGCGGTAGCCGCTGCAACCGCAGCCTCAGAAAGAGCGGCATAGCGCTCATCAAACGTCTCAATCAAAGCGGTCTTGATAGACCCGAACATCTCTGGTATCTCAGCTCTGATGACCGCAGCCACCTCCTCATGAATGATCTGTCGAATCTCCTCATCACTAGATCCGGCATCCTCCGGCATGTGTCGTGTCCTCACCATGATCAATCTCTGAAATACAACATGCGATAATTAGAATTCACTCGAACACTCTTACATTCAACAATCCATCCCTCCTTGATTCTTGGCATCCCCAGATTCTTATTTGGACTGTGTACCGCACCGGTGCTTTGAGTAGTACGGGCCCAATACTACTGTTCGCACCGTCTCAGTACACACCCCAAATCATCCTCTTCGGATCCCAGTCCCCAAGTACTCTATTATACTTAAATCACTCTGGAACAAATCTCACACAAAGCCCTAGCTGCTACCTAATTACTCTTAGCATCTCATAGCAGCTCACCATTCCCTAAGCTAAGGCATCACAAAACAGGCCACTCTAGTCCTATCAGCAATACCTAGCCTGCTCTAGCATGCAAACACATCACAGTATTAATTATTTCATAACAAAAGGTATTTCGGGAATTCACCGTTCGGGCGCTGACTGATCGTACACACGTTTCTTCCTGGAAAACCCTTTACTCTTAGAAAATTTTGGTTTTTATTTTTGAAAATATTTCTTTAATTCCTCAGTTTGAGTTCAAATACTCCCGAAGGTGTACCCGAATCCCTCAAACCAAGGCTCTGATACCAATTTGTAACACTGATTTTTCAAACAAAATTTTCGATTTTTATATAAAACATAATTCCACTAATATTCATAAAAACACCCATTTTACTTGTTCAATAAAACAGTACAAAATCCCAAGATCAACATGTAAAACTTCAAACGTGTGTGTACGGATCAAGCCGGCGCCTTCCCGCGGTCGTCACTAACACCTGAAACAAATAACATCAACACTGTAAGCACAAAGCTTAGTGAGTTCCCCAAAATACCACATAAAACACATATTAGCCACTCGAGGCTATAACTCTGTGGGTCCGTGCACCCAAACTCTGTGAACCCTCAGGTTCTAGCTCTGATAAACATGCACCACATAAATCACATATAAGTCATGCAGTACAACACATAACATACATAGCATACAAATACTCTAACACATAACTCTGGTTACCTACTCAAGGTAAAGTATAGTGAGGAGACTCACCTCGTGTGTCTCGGTAACTCGTAACCCTGAAATCACTAAACACTCGATCCGCCGAGCTGTAGTCCCCCTATAGCACAATACATCTCTAATTAACACACTCCCAACCAGGGTTGATCACACTATAACAAATCATTCTTGGTCAACGCTGGTCAACGGTCAACGGTCAACTCTGACCGGACTCGGCGAGTGCACTATGGCGACTCGGCGAGTCCGTGCGCATGCACCAATTTCCCTGGAATCCTCCCTTGACACGTCGAGTATTTCCCCCAACTCGACGAGCTCCACCTGGCACGAGTTGTGGGGCCACCACGACTCAACTCGCCGAGTCTCAAGAACAACTCGGCGAGTCCAGTTTGACTCGGTCCACCTGTCCATCCTGACTCTCCCTTGACCCACTGAGTTCACCTTTCCCAACTCGGCGAGACCACTCGCTGAGTGGTCGCGCAACATTCATGCTACTCGCCGAGTCTGTTCTTCGGACTCGGCGAGTCCGTGCCATGCACTGACTCAATCTTGCTCTAAAGGCCAGATCCAGTCCACTAATCCATAGATCCAGTCCCCCCATGCTTATTTAGCACGTAAAGTCACAATCTTGATGCATAAATAACCTCTACATGATCACAAATAATGATTTTGACTCTATTACTTCAACACAAGGCCAAGGACTCCATTTTCACCCATAAAGCTTGATGAGTGAGGCCCTCTGGACCTCTATGGATCCAGATCCATGGTCTCAACTCAAAGAGGGGACAAAAGGGCACCAAATCACCCCATAAATGATCATATTAAGCCCTAACTTGCATCAAGTTTCACCAAACAGGAAATGGTCCGAAAATCATACCTCTAGAGTGATGATCCAAGCTCCAAATCCACGAAATAGCAACCTCCTTTGCTTCCTCTTGCCTAGAGCCTCCTTCTTCTTGCTAAACAACACTCACAAGGTCAAGATTTGCTTTCAATCCTTCACCAAACGCTCAAGAACTCTAGGGACACACTCTGGGGGTTGGATGAGCGCAAATGACGGCCATAAGGCCCTTTAAATAGGCCACAAACCCGGAGATTTAGGGTTTCACTACACAGCGCAGACTCGCCGAGTCCAAGCGCGCACCTTCGCTCAATCCCGCGTCTCTACTCGGCGAGTCTGAGCCCCGACTCGCCGAGTCCCTCTTACAAAATAACATAATTAAACTTTTATTATACCTGGTAAAAATCCGGATGTTACAGAAGGAACCAGTGTTTAGTGTAAAAAAGATTTGAGTCCTTATTATTCATGCATACATGTATATGAAGGTGGTGAAAAAAAAAATGAAGTTATGCATAGCATCAACTAGCCTTCCGGTAGCTGAGGACTATAGAGAATGATATAGAGGTTATGTTGTTTGGACGGAAACAAAGTTTCGGTCAGCCTCCAAGTGGGAGATTGTTGAGATGTGATGTCTGATATGAAAATCAAGGTTCCAAGGATATAGGTTCTGAGAATAGAGGTTCCAAGGATAAAGGTTTCGAGAATAGAGGTTCCAAGGATATAGGTTTCTATAATAGAGGTTGCGGTTCAGAGAAGATTTTTTGTTGTTTAGAACATAGATTACGGTTCCAAGATTAAAGTTAAGATAATAGTGGTTCTGAGAACAGGGGTTGATGTTGAACAAAGGTCGCATGTAGTAGAGAAGTGAGGAGAAGTTTTGGCAGAAGAGAAATGTCTAGTCATCTAGTTTTTTGAAAACCAAGTTTTCCCATAGGTCCATATGTTTATTATATAAGAATTAGTTCAAACATTGTTTAGAGGCATTATATATGTATCTTTTAGCACATTTTTATTACGATTATCTTACAAGGTTGTGGTGATTTCCTTTTTCTATTTCGATAAAATGTGTATGTATTGTTTTATTTGTAGAATGCCCTGTACTTTTGATATGTTTCTGAGGCTAAATTGGACTGGGACGAGAATACTAAGATTTAAGGATGACCTTAAGGAAGCATAGGAGCATACCCGTAGTAGGGAATTACTTAATGAAGTTGGGGAGTGGATGAAAGTTGCTTTAACCGAAGAATTAAGTCCAAATTGTATGAAAAACGAGTTACACTATTTTCTTTCTACTTACATGATTGTAAGTATCCGAGGAACTGATGGGCCATTATTTTGAGCTAAAAAGTCCTCGACAAATTTAGACGATCATGTTTCGATTTACACGATCATGTTTTTACTTTGCAGATATTTTATGACCTTAAAATCACCCGCACATACCTTGATGATGTTACTTGACCATATTACACGATCGTGTTTTGCTTTACATACTCGTGTAAATCACCTCAGGTCTTAAATGGAAACATAATTCATTTATTTAGATAGGCAAATCATTTTTATAAGTAACATGATCGTGTTTCCCATTACACGGTCATGTAAATCTCTGACTACTTATCGGATGTTAATTGTTCCTATAAATACTACATATTTACCTTAGAGGAATACCTAGTTACTACACACGAACGTTCAGCAAATTTCTAGCGATTTTTGACAAATATCAATGATTCATAGAACACGATTGACTTGTTGCTTTTGTTTAGTCAGATTTATTAATTATACATTAATTTAATGATTTTGATTTTTTTTAACCATGTTAGGTTGTAAACCCTTAGATTTCAGTTTCACACAGCCACAACTAATTTAGTGTGTAATCATTAGGCTTGGTTTTTGAGTTGTGTTTCTGTCGCATTTTATCTATTTTGTACTTAATTAATAAACTGTTTGATTTTTATTCGGTTCTTTTTAACCACTTGAATTAGGGTTTGATCATTTTAGTTACGGTTCTAGGTTGAGGTAAATGTTGGATATCTCTCTTCCTTCAAGTGATTCATTTGATGATTGCTTTTATCTAGTGAATTGTATATGTGTATAGATATTGAATGCACACACAGGTTGCAAACATGTATACTCGCAGTATACTTTCACTCGACCCTGATAGTTCAGATCAAGACCTGGTAAAACGTTTAAAGGATAACTCAAGAAATCGTGTTATGTCCCGGATGAATCAACCAAACAAACCTAAAATCCCCCTCAAGGACGTAAATAGTTGTACCCAAGACTTCAATGAAATAAATGTCATCAGGAGAGGTGCATACAGAAGGATCTATATATAAGGGAATCCTTTCCTGGGATGATCACGTAAACCAGGTAGTTACGGTAAAACGTCTAGATGTCTCTGGGTTGCAAGGTAATAAGGAGTTCCACACCGAGCTCACGATGCTTTCACATTATCAACATGATAACATTATAACCCTTATGGGGATTTTGTGATGATAACAAGGAGATGATTCTTGTATATGAATATGCAAGGCTTGGAAGCTTCAACATATATTTATGTGACACTTCAACGGCAGTTACACTGTTATGGCTATGTCTCTTGAAAATATGCATTGATTTTGTTTCTGCATTGGACTATCTTCACAATCGCATAGCAGAGACACACCGACTAATACATCATTATATCAAAAGTGCCAACATTTTGTTGGCAGAGAATTGGAACGGAAAACTTGTTGATTTTGGGTTGTCTAGGATAGGTCTAGCAAATCAGCAGAACGGATTTGTGATCCCTAACCTTGCCGGCACACATGGCTATTATGATCCATAATATGAAAAAACAGGTTTCTTAACGAAAGAATCAGATATCTTTTCCTTTGGTGTGGTTTTTTGTTTGAGGTTCTGTGTGTAAGGTTGGTGCGTGCTTCCAGTTACCATGACGAGTGCCAATTCCTCAATCATTTTCCCCAAACTTGCTACAAAAATGGAGAGCTACGCAATATTATTGATCACCTAAGAAAAGATACTAAACGACAAGTGTTGTTCAAGTTTTCAGCCATTGCATATTAATGCTTGGAAGAAACTTGAGAAGACCTACCTACAATTTATGAGCTTGTGTTGCAGCTCAAGGAAGCCATGAAAATTGAAGTAAGTTTGAATACCATTTTTATCAATTTCATCAATATAGATATGTTTTTAAGATGAGGAAAAAAGATTATCTATATAAAATTACACTTGTTAATGACATCTCATTTGTTTTAATTCATTGTTAGTTGCAAGATTAGATCTGTCCAAGATGAACCGGAAGATGAGATCCTCCCAGATGAATAAGAAGATTAGATCCTCCAAGGAACTAAACAAGGGATACTTCGAAGATTAAAATCTAAAGTAAAACTTAGGTTTTGTGTTTGCATAAAGAAACAATGAGACCACCATTCTCAATGACGAGTTGGACATCGGAGTATCAAGTAAAAAGAAAAGATAAGATTAACAATTGTTTTACCATACAATTTATTTATTTTTTATTAGTTTGCTTAATACACTACAAGAAATCTCATCTTTAGTAGTAACAAATTGTTGTTGTCACCGCTAAAGCCTTTTAAACCCAATCCATGTGATCGTTCAAGGAATAACCTTATATGTTGTTTGGCCTCGAAGAACAAAAGGAAAAAAATAGAAAAATGAAAGAGAAGGGTCGGAGGTGGGTAAAGACGAAAGTCTTGTCGATTTTGTAAAGATAGAAGATGAAAGATATAAACAAATGTTGAGAGAAACAAGGTGGGGGGTTTTTAATTTTTGGAGATTTCTTTTCCCGCTAGCTATTAAGGAAGACATGCTACCTAGAAATTTATAAAACAATGGTTAATTTTAGGACACGTTAAAACGTGTGTTGTAAATCCTTCAATTTTTATAAGAGATGACATTCTATTGTGACACACACTTTTGATTATCATAGTGCTTTCTAGTACTGAGAACTGAGCTCGCTTTTTATTAATTAAATTTCAATAAATTATAATTTTATGCAACTTTAATTCTAGTAATTATTTCCGGTTTTAGTTAATAATACATAACCTCCTTTTATTTTAATATTTTGTGCATCCAAGCAATGAACTTTATTACCCCTTCAATGCTAGATTTCGATACTTCTAACCACGACACAATAAATAGTTGCACTTATTGTAAAAGACTAAAAGTAGAGCATGCGAAAAGTTTACTAATAAAATCTTTCTTTAGTTCTACAATGGACTACTTTGATTACTATGACCAAATAAACCACTTAAACCCTTGTGTTCTTGTTTAATGTTTACATCTTATAATCATATATATTTTGTGTTTGTTGAGTTGCTTCTTAATCCCAACAGCTTTGTCCATCAGTATTATAATTATTTCATTGAGTTTCAGACTCGTCATGTTTCTACATGTTACATAGTTCTTATTAGATAAAATAGATTTGAATAATGAAGAAAAAATAAACAGAATTTGTACATTAAGACAGGAAAATATAAAAAAATATAAAAAAAAAAAACGTTATAAACTAAAGATAAAGATGAAAAAAAACATCGATGTCACTGATCATAAAATAGTCCAACAACATAAAACAAAATCAACAAGGGGAATATCAAGCACGGAGTTCCATGGCGTTTGTTTAGGATATCTACCACACCTTATTCCAATTCCCTCAAAGGTGTAACTTATCGAAGAATCTCATCTTCCAACAATTAAAAAGAACAAATTAATGATGGGTCAGTGAGTTATGTATTTATATCTAGACCTTATCATTCTTAAAATATGTCCATATTCATGAATTTGATGAAAAACCAATTAATACTAAAACTTTGATAATAGGGAAGTTCATACTGGAATGCAACCTCACCAATTGTAGGTCGTTCTTCCCGAGTTTCTTGCAAGCATTGATAAGCAACAGCTGAAAATTTGAGCAATGTTCTTGGGTTGATGTCTTCCCTTATTCTTGGATCAATAATCTTATTTATCTCTCCATTTTTGTAGCAGGTTCTGGCCAAATGGGGAAGGAATCGCCGCTCATCATGGTAATTTACAACACAAGCCAACCTTTCACACAAAACTTCAAACAAAACTACTCCAAATGAGTAGACATCTGATTCTTTTGTTAATAAACCTGTTCTTTCGTATTGTGGGTCATAATAACCCGGCATGCCAGCAGGGTTAGTGATCACAAAGGTGTTTTGTTGATTTGTTAGACCTATTGTAGCGAGCCCAAAATCCGCAAGTTTTGCATTCCAATTGTCGTCTAACAAAATATTCGCGCTTTTTATATCACGATGTATTATTCTATGTTTTTCTGCCACGTGATTATGAAGATAATCCAATGCAGAAGCAACGTCAATGCATATATTGAGGAGTTGTGGCCATGAAAGTCCAGCTGAAGGGTTATGTAAATGTGTGTCGAGGCTTCCATGGATTGCGTATTCATAAACGAGGATCATCTTGTCATTAATATCACAAAACCCTATAAGGGTTACAATGTTCTCGTGCTGATACTATGAAAGCATTTTCAGCACAGTCTGGAACCCAGGGGCGGATTTAGGGGGGTTCCGGGGTGGCACCGGCAACCCCTAAATTTTCGGCCGCAGTGGAAAAATTTTCGAAATTTTTTAAAATTTTTATTTTTTCTACTATCGTACAATCCCTAATCTTCCCGTGCAACCCCTACTATGAAATCCTGCGTCCGCCCCTGCTGGAACCCCTTGTTACCTTCACCCCTAGTGACATGTAGCCGTTTTACAACAACTGGCTTGTTTACATGATACCCCCAGGTGAGGATTCCCTTATAGACACTTCCATATCCACCCCTCCCGATGAAGTTTCTTTTGTTGAAATCTTCGGTACAATTTTTTATGGCCTGGAGGGGGATTTCATGGTGGTTTGGCTGCTCCATCTGAGATATGATACATGACCTTGACTATTTAATATTGAACTAATCTGTATCAAACATATCTATATACCTAATTTCAGAAACTAACCTTAGGATGAAACCTCAGGTCTAGAGGCAGAGGACTTCTTATGGATCTGCGTAATATATGGTTGACATCCCTAACAATGTCTTGAATAATCTCCGCCTTTAGCCTAAGACTTAATTTAGTAAGAATCACAAAACACAATCCAGAAAACTAACATACCAGTTTTGCAGGTTTAATTTATCCAACCAGCCAAATAAAAATTAAATCATATAAGCTACTTGTTTAATTTAGTTTTTCACATCCGCACCGTATAATATTTTCACTTCTAACCAATGATTATCTAATGTTCAAGGTCATAATGTTTATGTATTATAAACCAAGAGCCATCAAAAACCATCATCCGAGTGGCTAGAGGTAGTGGACTGTGGAGAGAATTCTCTCGGGTCACGAAATAGCAAACCTTTTGAAATTTTGTTTTTAAAAGAAACTGTATATCCATCAATATGTGATCTAATTTATAAGATCACATAAGAAACCTACTGAAATACGTGACAAAATTGCAAAAATGGTCCCTGTGGTTTCTTATTTTTTGTGGTTATTGTTCAAACGTTTGAAAAGTTGCAGATTTGGTCATTTTCAACAAGTTTTATTGTGATTTTGGTCCTTCATCCGTTAAATTTAACTGGTTGGCTGTTAACTTTTTTAAAATGACAATTTTACCCTCAGGGATCATTTTCGCAGTTTTGTCTTTCACCATACCATAAGGACCATTTTGCATAAATTCTTTTTTATTTTATTAAAGTATTATATATCAATGGATATTATTTTTTAATATATAATATTATATATTAATAAATATTGTTTTATTGGACTATTAATTTATTATAGTTGATATTTTTTAAAAAAATTTTGTTAGAGTAATTCTTTTTATTGAGTTATTATATATCAATACATATAGTTTTTAATATATAATATTTATATCATAATAAATATTATATTATTGGATTACTAATTTCTTTTAGTTAATTTTTTTTATTTTTTTTTAAATTATTTTTATTGGATTACTTCTTTTAATTTATTATTTTCTTCATATACTAAATATTGTTTTATTGGATTATTAATTTATTTTAGTTAATGCTTTTTTTAAAAAAAAATTGTCGAAGTAATTATTTTTTATTGAATTATTATATATCAATACACATAGTTTTTAAATTTAATATTTATATCATAATAAATATTATATTATTGGATTATTATTATCTTTTAGTTAATTTTTATAATTTATTTATTTTTTTTAATTATTTTTTATTGGATTATTACTTTTAATTTATTATTTTCTTCATATACTAAATATTATTTTATCGGATTATAGTAATAGTTCTTGTTAATTTTATTGGTTCCACCACAAAGTCATGGAATATGCAAAATCATCGTCTCTCATCATCGAAATCGTTATCATCGTTGTCGAACACTTTCATGTCATCTAGCTTACAATGAGAAACCATTGGGAAAATACCACCACCATCACTCTGTCACCATCACTACTTATGAATGTTATCAAGGTTTGTTACGCATTATGTGAGATATGAAGGATTCCAATGGATTATGAAGAGGTTGTTGCAGGTAGCTACCAACAACGCTGGGTGGAATAGGGTATGGTATCTATTGAACCTCTGATGAAGGTGTTTGGAGGTGATCCTACTAGGGGTGTTCGTTTGGATGGATCGGTTTGATTCAATCTAATCAAGTGAATCCAAATTGATTTCGGTTTTCAAAACATGGATCCGAATAGTCCAAAGTAAATTCAAATCAGATCCGATCCGATCCAATTACAATTCGGTTTGATCGGTTTTTATAATTCGGTTTTTAAAAACTAAAACATTTTAAAATGACATAGTTATAATATTAATGAATTTTACACACAAGAAGCAAAAACAAATTATTTAGTTACGATTTGAAATTTATAAATAACTATTAAGAAGCTATATTATATTTTAATATTTTATAGATAAAAAACTTTTGAGAGAAAATGCATATTAATATATTTTATTAGGTGAAACTTTTTGAACATATTTCAAAAAATAAATTACAAAATTAATAAATACTTATAGATATATATATTAAAAATAAATAAATAATAAAATGTTATTCGGTTTTTTTGGACTATTCGGTTTTTATTTTATAAACCATAATCAATCCGAAATCCAGAATAATAATTTGGTTTTGTCGAAAACCAATCCAAAAATCCAAATATCTGAACAATATAGTCCAATCCGAATGGTCCAATTGGACAATTTGGTTTTATCCAAATACTGAACAACCCTAGATCCTACTAATTTTTGACGATGATAAGCGACGCTTTTACGTATTTCGACTACTTTGTGGTGAAACTAATAAAATTAAAAACAATTAATAGTATACATTCAAAATAAAATAACAATCCAATAAGATAATATTTATATTAAAAAAATAATAAATTAAAAGTAATATTTCAATAAATTAATAATTCAAAAAAACAAATTACAAAAATTAATAATCCAATAATGTATTATTTACTATGATGTAAATATTATATATAAAAAATAATATTTATTGATATATAATAATCTAATAAAAAAGAATTGCTCCAACAACAAGAAATTATAAAAAGAGTCAACTAAAAGAAATTAATAATCCAATAAAATAATGTTTTGTAATATGTAATAATCCCATAGTGTAATATTTATTATGATATAAATATTATATATTAAAAACTATATATACTGATATATAATAATTCAATAAAAAAGAATTACTTTGATAGAAAAATTTTAAAAAAATAACTAACTAAAATAAATTAATTATCCAATAAAACTACATTTAATATATGAAGAAAATAATAAATTAAAAGTAATAATACAATAAAAAATAGTTACAAATTACAAAAATTAACTAAAAAAAATTAATAATCCAATAATATAATATTTATTATGATGTAAATATTATATATTAAAAACTATATGTATTGATATATAATATTTAATAAAAAAGAATTATTCCAACAATTTTTTTTTAAATCAACTAAAATAAATTAATAATGCAATAAAAAATATTTAATAATATATAATATTATGTATTAAAAAAAATATCTATTAATATATAATACTTTATTAAAATAAAAAAGAATATATGCAAAAATGGTCCTTATAGTATAGTAAAAGACAAAACTGTGAAAATGGTCCCTGAGGGTAAAATTGTCATTTTAAGGATCTTAACGGATAAGGGACCAAAACCACAACAAACTTGTTGAAAAGGACCAAATCTGCAACTTTTCAAACGTTTGGACCGTAATCATATAAAATGAGAAACCACAGGGACCATTTTTGCAGTTTTGTCGAAATACGTAGGAAGAACATTAATTACACTAAAAATGTATCTATTAATTAAAGATGTTGAAGAAAACAAACCTATTGAAATACGTAGGGAGAACATTGCTCAATCTTTTCAGCCAATTGACTTTTTTTATTTGCATCTGTCTCGCCCTCCATCTCGTCTATACCTGGCCATGGCATCTCCGAAGCTACCTTGTTGCTCCCTGACATCGCTGGGCTCAACATAATAATAGATTGGGAGAACAGTATGGTTTGATGTCGAACATTGCTCCAGGATCAGCACCAATTCCTCAAGGCACCATCTGGAATTAGCATAATTCTTCGACAACAAGATAAGAGAAACCCTATATGTTTTAGTCAGAGTCTCTGATTCTAGTTTCAATCTTGCCCCTATCTGGAACTGTTTATTATCAAAACGGGTAGTGATTTTAGCAGCCAAAAGGGCCTTATAAAGGTGATCAGGGAAACTATAACGACTATCAATACCATTAAAGGTTAAAAGTACGTCATACATATGCCCATCAACCGGTGAAGAAGATGATGATGATCCTCCTTCAGTATCAGAGAGAATAACCATTATTAGTTGGCTGAAGGTATCAATGATTTGAGAATGGATCTACAATCAGATTAAGAGTAATGGATGCACAAGTAGTGGTTTGTATAAAGAACGTCCAAGTCAACAACAACTTTTGATAAATAATACATATCTTGTTTTTGAATTTTCCTAGAAACTTACGAGTTGGGATTTTAAAAATCAAAATACTACTAAATTATCAGGAAATGGAAAGGCCCAGCCATGGACGAGTTTAGACTTCAGCCTGTGCAGTCAAAGCACAGGGCCCAAAAAGATTAAGGGGCCCAAGTTTTCTTCATAGGCAGCATAATATATTATCATATTACCACACCTTTGTCATGTATGTTTTTCTCAAATATCTTCAATTTCGACAATGCACGTTCCCTTTTGTTTTTCGGCCCTTATATGGTTTGAGTCTTATCATCATCTGAAAATGAATATGGTTTATTTGGTGCTTACTTGAATATTGTTTAGAGTTTAGATGTACTAATAAATTAGTTTCAAATTATGGATGTGGCTTTGTGTATATGGTTTCCAAGAAAATCAAAGAGCAAGTGAAAGTGAGGTACTAACGTCTTTTCATGATCTATGGTGGAATTTGTAATTTGGATTCTAAATTTCTCACATCGATTTTTTAATGAATGTGTATCGTAACTCATCTGGTCCATTGGGCATTTAGATTAACTTGGCAATGGGACTAGATTGGCTTGTATCTGGTAGTTAACACATTTGGAATCCAAACTTGTTAATACTTACTGGTTAACATAGATAATGGTTAATGGATACTAGCTATGAAACATGAGTAACTGTCTCAGCCAATGGTAGAATGATAACAATTTTCAAGTACAAGGAAGGTTTTTTTTTAGGTCTACTGTAAATAAAAACATTTGGTATCATTATATGGTTGGTTAATGACTTATAAAGGTAATAAATTTTATATATATGGTTATTAAAGGTTTAGTGTTCATATGCATATGTACATAAAGCATAAGTGATTAAATATGTACATATAAAAAGTTTACATCATAAATCAAGGTTTAAATTTCACTTTTTTTTTTTTTTTTAATTTACAAATTAACCTTTTTCTAATAATTTCTACAACTTTTTTTTAATTTTTTGTGAAAAAAGCTACAACCTTTTTTAAACTTATTGTACAATCTTTTTAATCTTCTTTTACAAATATTTTACTACACTTTACGACTTTTTAATAATGTTTTTAACCTTTTTTACAATGTTTTTTAGAACTGTTTTTTTATTCTTTAAAACTATTTTATAACCAACACAAAATTTTGATCAAATATGAAAATAAATCTAAATCCATAGAACCAACTAACAAAATAAATAGATCAAAAGTCATAAACCAACACGAAGAATATATTGCAACCCATTACGGATTATATATTTATAAATTTAATAATTTACTAAAATTAGGGTCTTCCCTGGAAATGGGTTCTAGTCATATGATGTTGAGAATAACATCATAAATTGTATAACTTTTTATGGACAAATATTTATACCAAAGGCAAGTTTTCATATTTTGGTTCAATTTTTGGACCCTAATGTTCAGGCAGAATTTGGTAGTTATGCAATTTAAAGTAAAGTGCAAAGATTATAAAATGATCATTTTTCCTTTACATGTATATTTCTATTAACTAATAAAATATTTTCCTCAAAGATTTCATTCTCATTGTTCTCAATATATAGATAAGAAGCATGTAATTTGCCTTGTAATTTGCCTAATAGAAAGGCATCAATCCTTACTTCAAGGAATTGAATATTGACTAAGCTAATTTACAAAAACAATATATAAAACATATATTTAACACACCCGTGCAGTCAAAACGAGAGACTCGCGGACGCTAAGACTATCTCGAAACTCGTCAAAAAGAACAAGCGGAAGTCCCTTGGTAAAGATATCCACAATTTGATATCAGGAAGTTACATGACGAACACGAACTTGACCAAGAGGAACTTTTTCCCGTACAAAATGAATATCCATCTCAATATGTTTAGTACATTGATGTTGTACCGGATTTCCCGATAAATAATATTGCACTCACATTGTCACAATAAACAAGTGTAGCCTGTTTAATTGGACAATGCAATTCCAACAACAAATTGCGTAACCAACATGATTCTGATATGACATTAGCAACACCCCTATATTCGGCTTCGGCACTTGATCGTGAAAGAGTAGGTTGTCGCTTAGATGACCATGACACTAAATTATCACCCAAAAATACACAATATCCGGACGTAGACCGTCGTGTATCCGGACACCCACCCCAATCTGCATCCGTATAAGAAACTAGAGATGAAACCGAAGATGCAAAGAGATGGAGACCATGATTTATAGTGCCTTGAATATACCGGATTATGTGCTTGAGAGCTTGCATATGATTAACTATCGGATCATGCATATGTAAACACCTTTGTTGAACCGCGTAAGATATATCAGGACGGGTGAACGTAAGATATTGCAGTGCCCCGACAAGACTTCTATATAACGTAGGATCCTCAAAACGGGTACTTGAAGTAGCACTAACTTTTTGTTTTGTGTCAACGGGTGTAGGAGAAGGCTTGCAAGAAGACATGCCTGCCCGCTCAATTATGTGTTCGACATACTTGCGTTGTGAAAGAAACATACCCTCCTTATGTCGAGATACAGAAATGCCAAGAAAGTAATTTAAAGGCCCAAGATCTTTCATGGCAAATTCCGAGCTAAGAAAAGCCATGATAGATAACTGGAGACCATCAGACGAAGCCGTGAGAATAATGTCATCCACGTATAATAAGATATAAGCCATGTCATAGCCGTTGCGATAGATAAATAAAGAGTTATCACATTTGCTATTAGTGAAACCAAGAGAAAGAACATAATCTGCAAATCGCTTATACCATGCGCGGGGAGCCTGCTTAAGCCCATATAAGGACTTACGTAAAAGACAAACATAATCTGGATGATTCTGATCCCTGTAACCCAATGGTTGATGCATATATACAGTTTCTTGTAACTCACCATGAAGAAACACATTTTTTACATCCTGCTGATGAATGGGCCATGCTTTAGATAACGAAAGAGAAAGAACCGTACATATCGTAGCAGGTTTTACTATCAGGCTAAATGTTTCTCCACAATCGACGACAACTTGCTAAGTTTTCCCATCACCTACAAGTCGGGCTTTATGCCTCTCAAACACACCATTAGATTTTTCTTTATAAGTAAAAATCCACATAGAACGAGTAACATTAACATTCGGTGGGCGAGGTACTAAATCCCACGTCTTATTATTAATAAGAGCATCATATTCATCATCCATGGCCATTTTCCAATTCGGATCACGAAGGGCTGCAACTGGGTTACAGGGTAAGGGTGAGCAAGACACAGTGGCAACCAAAGCGTGATTATGATATTTTTTTGTTTGGCTTAAAAACACCCCTTTGGCTTCTTGTAACCATTGTAGGACGTGGAATAGGAAAAGAATGATTGTTTATTGCATGAGATGATGTATTAGGAGTAGGTGAAACAGGTGGACTTGTTGGAAGTGGGTCATGATTTTGTGGTTCGTTATTTAATTGTGAAGATGGGCTATTTTGATTGGATGGTGAGGAATGAGAATCTTGGTGGGCTGAATTTTGTTGGGTTATTTGTGGCTCATTAGAAGCACGAGGTTTTGCATGTGATGTATTGTATATGGTGAAATATCATCACATAAAAAATCATACGTGGAAGAAGAAGTAGTATTTAGTTTTGCAAATGGAAACACATTCTCATCAAATAAAACATGTCGACAAATAATAATTTTATTTGAAGACATATCATAACATTTATATCCATGATGATTTGAAGGATAACCCAAAAATACGCATGGAATGGATCTTGGTTGCAATTTATTTATAGTGGTAGATGGGATTAGAGGATAAAACAAACATCCAAAAACTCGAATGTGAAAATACGAAGGCACCCTTTGGTATAATATTTGAAGAGGTGTCACATTACCCAAAAGCTTAGTTGGAAGATGTCACACCCCGAAAACCAAAGCAGAAACATTTCCGGGGCGGACTCCACGTTAAGTATCAAATCCAATGCACATAGTAAGTAAAGTAAACAACCATTACATTACATATAGAAATTTACATTTGATCAAAAGTAAAGTTGTACAGTGTTATACATATGTATATATAAATAAAAGCAAGACGTGTCTTCAACGCACTCCGTCTTCATCAAAAAGGAATCATTGGGTACCTGTCTAATGCGGACCTGAGAATACAAGCGTTTTAAAAATCAGCATAAAGCTAGTGAGATCATAAGCGGTTTTGTTTTGTGAAAATGTACGAGTTTCCTTTTGGTTTCTGAAAATGTTACGACCCAAGAAAATCCCATATTTTCTTAAAAGTAATGTTTGGTTAATTGTTAGGTTACATGGTTTTGGTTATGTTTAACTATGATCCCAGGAAAGTCTCATATTTTCCTAATGTGAAAGATGTATACTGAAAACCTGGTTATCCTTGTAAAGTACGTGTTAGTTTACCAACCCGAAATGTAAAGTAAAAGATGTACACTGAAAATGTATTAGTTTTAACACGTTTATAAAACTAATAAATACCAAGTAAACTAGTTACTAAACCCATTATTACTATAAAGTAAATCTTTGTTATCCCAATTGTGAGTTCCATAACCATACAATAGACTAATTAGGGCAATAAATAGTCCATTACCCTATATGACTTTCGTCACCCTTGAACCTTTCGGTTCGGCTGTAGCTAGCAGCCAGGTGCGGGGTAGTCAGCCCCGTATAGATCTATATACTCAAGTCACGCTCCCTATCTAAGAGATTCTGGTTATAAAGGCGGTCCTCCACTCGCGTATCTCTATGGAGTGTTCACCAAGGACATGTCTCCAATTATAGGATTAACAAATTTACTAGTAATAATACTGAAAGATCAAATGACTATCCTCCACTCGCGTATCTCTGTGGAGTGTTACCGAGGACAAAACCATGTTCAAATGTTATGCTTTTAAGTGTTATAATGTGGGAAAACATTTGTGAAAATATAAATACAACAATTTATAATGTAATTCACAAATGACATGATAATGTGTCCTGTAAGTTCAAACGGTTGTTTATTACGACTGTCAGTGTTAAAAGCATATATAATATGAAACACAATGTATGTAAAACAGTTTTGAGTACAAGAATCACTTGTACTTTGCTTGTACCCCCCCCCCCCCCCCCCCGAAAACAGTGAAAACATTGAAAATGGGTAGGGGTATGAACTCACCAGACGAGAAAACGTGTCAGTTTGGATGCTACGTGTCGGTTCGAGGCTTGATAATGCGCGAGGTTCCTATGTAATATCAAATGATATGCAATTGTATCTAATTAGACTTTGAACCACTAATTATACATGGATATGCACTCTAAGACATGAAAACACTTCAATTCAAGTGTTAGGAGTGATCCGGGTAGCATCTAAGGGTGTGTAGGGCCTAAATATGGAGTTTACTCTTGAAGAGTAAACTCCTTAAGGATTTTACGGCCCATTGACCATATCCCCATGAGTTTACAGCTGTAAACTCATGGATGGTGGGTTCTTGGATGCCAAATGGTCATACAATGCACACAGGAAGGTACTAGGATTGATTACATGGCTTAGGAAGTGATCGGGACTTGAAATAGCCTTGGGAAATGAGTTTACGGTCTAAGGAGATGTTCTTGGGGATTTTACTACCTTAAACTCATGATTTTACAACCGTAAACTCATGTTTGTCCATGAATCAAGGGCTTTGGTGGTTGTAAGTTAATCACATGTGATTCTAGTCCAACATACAAACCATTCAAGGTGTTAAGGACATTTAAACACCTATTTGGAGGGTTTATGGTCCAAGGAGATGAGTTTACGATCTAATAATGTTCTTGGACCATAAACTCTAGTTTGTCCCATTTATGAATGTATTGGTGCATTTCTTGAAGGGTTATAAGGTTATATGCACTCATGGAAGTTCATTGAAGGTGTTTGAGGGAATTTTGACTCATTAACATGAGTTTATGATCCATGAATGAGGATTTACGGTCCAAGAACATGCCTGGACTGTAAACTCATGTTTGGTCCATTCTTGTATGATTTGGTGCTTCAAATGATGAAGTAGAAGATCCTAGACACGTTTAGAAGCTTGTGGTGGTGTTTAAGGGTATTTTTAACACCTTAAGAGGTGTTTATGGTTCATGCATGGGGGTTTACCGTCCAAGAAGGTTCTTGGGCCATAAAATCATGTTCATACATCAAATGTCATGATTTTGGGGTCCTTAGTCCATGCATGCAAGTTTCTAAGTCGAATCTAAGCCCTAGAAGTGTTTTGGAGGGGTTTTGAGGCTTCAAAACCTTCATATGAGGTGTTCACGGCCTAAGGAGGTTCCTAGACCGTAAACACTTGTTTACGGTCCCATTCCTCATGTAATTCACGAATTTGAAGGTCTGAGATGCTAATTCATGAGTTAGGGAAGTTACCTTAGTGATTTGGAGCTTGTTTTGGATAATTTTGGCTAAGTTTCGGATTTTAGAGAGAGAGTAGTGAGAGAAAGTTTTTAGAGAGAGAGTAAAAGCCTCAAAATGATGCCACTCAATCCCTTATATAGGGGTTGAGTTTGTGGCCCGGAGGAATTTTACCTGATACTGTCGTTAGACGGTACTTTTGGTCGAACCCGATAAATTTGCCGTAATCACGATTTAGATGAAAATAATAATTTTCCAAACAAATATGGAAAATATTTTAATTATTATAACACATCCCGATATTTATGAAGTCAAAATAAAATTCGCGATAAAATTAAATTAATTTAACGCAAAGGTTAACAGAACGAAATTAATACGACGGTTTTATTTGACGGGAACGGTTTTAGTGACGGAATAAATTACAAGTCGTTACAGAAGAATATTTAGAAGGTAAGTCGCCATTTGCAAACTGTGGTGCAAAAAAGAAGGAGGAGGCGCGACATGAGTTAAAAGAGTACGGGTGACATTATTGATGGAACGTATTTTTCTTTCCGCTTTACCATTTTGAGAAGAGGTATAAGGGCAAGAAAGACATAACGACATGCCATGAGTTTTACAAAAATCCCAAAATTGACCATTATCAAACTCCCTCCCATTATCACATTGTATAATTTTAATATTGCGTTCAAATTGGGTGAAAATGTGAGCTTTAAATATTAATAATATGTCAAAGACATCAGATTTTTTGGCTAATGGAAAAGTCCATAAAAAATTCGGATAATCCTCTAAGAACAAAACATAATATTTATGCCCCATAGAACTCAAGATGGGAGATGTCCAAAGAACAATATGAATAATATCAAAAGGCATAGTAGTATTCGAATTTGAAGAAACAAAAGGTAACTTAATATGTTTACCAAGAACACATGAACAATAAATTCTAGAAGTAGATAGACGATTACAATCAATTCTTTTATTGTGTCTAAGAACATCCATAACTTGAGAACCCGGATGACCTAGACGAGCATGCCAAAGAGAAGACAAGATGGCTGTAAAGGCGAAAGGTTGAGTTGGATTGTTTGTTGAAGTAGAAAGAGGATAAAGATCACCCCAACTGTCACATCCCGTTATTTGTCTCCCTGTCTGAAATTTCTTCATAGAAAACCCAAACGGATCAAATTCAACACTAAAAAAATTATCAGTCGTAAACTTCCGAACTCAAATAAGATTTTTAATAAGTCCGGGAGCATGGAGAACATTTTTTAGAGATAAAAGGGGGTTAGGAGATGGTAATGAAGTGTGACCATAACCACGAATTGGAATGGTATGACCATTTCCTACAACAATGCCATTATGATGATTGCTCAAATTAAAATAGACGAGAAATTACCATTGGAAGATGTCATGTGTGACGTAGCACCAATGTCCATGAACCAAGTTGAATCGGGTGGATTAATAGACATCGTGTACATAGCGGCTTTAATATCTGTTGGAGTATATGATGATGACTGGTCATTTTGTGAAGTCATAAAAGCCTGCTGGTGGTGATGTGGACGTGGCCCAAGAATACCATTTTGCTGTTGTTTACTAGGTGTTAGCCCACGAGTCCATCCTTGTGTTGGATATGGTGTAACATCCCAAAATTCAAGGCTAAAAATTTCATTTTTAAATAAGATATTACATAAAACCATCAGTACAAAAACATTCATTATAATATCTCATGACAAACCAAAGTGTCAGTAATCAAAACATATTATCATAAAACCATATCAGAGTGTAATCCCAAAGATCTCATGTGCGAAATACATAGTGTGATGCACTGCGATCGAGCCGACTCCTTTCCTTGAAAACAAAATACCTGAAACCAAAACTGAAAATCGTAAGCACGAAGCTTAGTGAGTTCCCCAGATACCACATACCATACAAACCAAC
The DNA here is from genome assembly GCF_052625555.1 of Lactuca saligna. Taxonomy (NCBI): domain Eukaryota; kingdom Viridiplantae; phylum Streptophyta; class Magnoliopsida; order Asterales; family Asteraceae; genus Lactuca; species Lactuca saligna. The sequence goes on along the minus strand of NC_136417.1, from coordinate 88,016,054 downwards.
TGATCCATACATACCATACATAGCCAAGAGCCATACATAACCAACATATCCATAATCAAGTAAGGTGCTATGTGCCAAACATATTCTTGCTAAGGTGCTATGTGTCAAACATAGTCTTGCAGTTATGCCACGGACCGCACATGGTCTTCCTGGTCAAGCCTGGGGCTACTCCCTAGGTCTTACAGACAAGTGCCAAGGGCCACCCCCTGGTCTTTCATGCAAGTATCACAAAGACAACTATACATACTACTCTATTAGGCTACTCCGCATCTAGTGTTCCAGGAGCCACCTCCTAGTCTTTCATACACAATAGCATACAATGCGCCAGGAGCCACCTCCTGATCTTTCATACATATTGCCTAGGGCTAACGCCCGGGTCTTCCTATCATACATAATAACATACGGTGTGCCAGGAGTCGCCTCCTGGTCTTTCATACATATTGCCTAGGGCTAACCCCTGGGTCTTCCTATCATACATAGACTAAATGGGCCGGAATTGTGGACGTAGACCCATACAAACAGTGAGGAGACTCACCTCGTAGGACTGAACTTTACTGATAATCCTCTAGCTATTGTCTGACAACTCTCTGGACCGCTGCTCCACTAGCTCCCCAAGCTACTAATATCAACATAGCACTTAGTTCCAAACTGAACTCTAGAAGTCAAACTAAGTCAACTGTGGTCAAAGTCAACTTTCCAGTTGACTCGACTCATCGAGTCAACTCATAGACTCGCCGAGTTGTTAAACTCAGCAAATCTCAAAATACTACTCAACTCGCTGAGTCACCCCAAGACTCATCGAGTTCAACGATCTCTGAGTCCCATCCTATCCAACTCACTGAGTCACCACTCAACTAACTGATCTGTGTCTTAACCAGAAAAGGTGGGGGTTCTGCGATCAGACTCGCCGAGCCCAAGAACAGACTCACCGAGTCCAAGGCAATCTTCAATAGACTCTCCGAGTTGTTCTTCCAACTCGCTGAGTCCATGCACAAGTTCATACAACTCGTCGAGTACACCCATGTGACTCGCCGAGTCTCTACAATTCTCAATCCATACAGTGGCTTTTCGAGCCATGCAGGGGCTCCAATCCATAGATCCACTCTTCTACAGTCTATCCCCCACATAAAGTTGCAACCTTTACGTGAAACCAAGGAGCTAAAGGCCCAAAACACTCTAGGGCTAGGGTTTAAGACAAAGGGGCTTCACCAAAAACTTATTAACTTCAGCTTTAAGACATTCTGGACCATCACAAGCCTAGATATGAAGTAGCAACCTCATATCTAAGTCCCAAACCCGAAATAGATCTCGATCTTACCAAAATAGCCCCAAAATCTCATTCAAGAATAGATTTAATTGCAATAAAGCCAAATTAACAGCTTATTACCTCAAGGATGACCTCCCACTGAAGAATAACCCAACTCTCTACGAAGCCCCTTGCTCCAAGCTTCTTGATCTTCAATATCTCTTCACAAAAATCCCTTATCTAAGCTCCAAATTGCTCCCAAGGACTCTCACTCACGATTTAGGTTTTCTGGATCTCAAAAGGGAAGTAGAGAGGCTAGGGAAGGGATGTGATGTGATGTTCTTTAAATAGGGCACAACCCCCAGGATTAGGGTTTTCCTAATCCAGGCCAGACTCGCCGAGTCCACTAGCCGACTCGCCGAGTCGGTCACTTACTTTATGCCCCAGATCCCGCTCCGACTCATCAAGTTCCTCCCTAGACTCGACGAGTTGACTATTGACTTAGAGCCTTTCCTTTCTTTTCTTGGTCTTTCTGATTCTGGGTGTTACATATGGGCAAGGTGGGGAAGCCTACTGAGGAAACCAACCCCACGGATTGTACCCCCATTGCTATTGTGGACTCCAAGGAACAAAGCTCTGTTGTTGTTGCTGAGGAAACCGACGGCCGCCATTACTACCTTGACCCTGACCTCCACTATTGCTGCCAGAATTGTTGCCAGATTTCTTGCCTAATTTTCGATTTCTAGTTTGTTTCCCCTGGTTTTGTGTGTTTTCCGAGTTTGACCTGGTAACAAAAGAGTCTTCAGATTGAGATGAGGCAATCATGGCAGAATCAGATCCTGTTGCAGCCTCCTTAGCAAAACCAGCCTCTTCAAGAGTTAGCATAGATCTCGCCTGTTAGAAGAGACACAATGGATCACTTTGTTGGATCAAAGTGCCGACACCCATGTATGCTCTAGTTAGTCCCAAAACCAATTGAATAACTAGACGACTTTCCGACATCGATGCACCAACTTTCTTCAATTGATCGGCAATTGACTTGAGTCGTTGGCAATAAGCCGAAACATTAGGAAAATTCTCCATTCTAGTGTTGGAGAACTCGGCTTCTAGAGTTACCACACGGAAGTTCTTGTTGTCTTGGAAAATGTCACATAGCCTATTCTAAGCTTCCATGGCTGTAGCATCAGGTTTGATGATGGTGTGCAATAGATCATTAGAGATCATAGCATATATCCATGAAAGAACCGCTTCATCAAGGGTTGACCATAGTTCCTTTTCTTCTGCAGTATTTGGGGCCTTCATGTTGGTAGGAGGAATGATATGATGAAGAACTATGACATCCCCATTTTCACGGCCATAAAAGACCGATTTTTGTTTATGCTTTATGAAAATCAGAGTACCTCTTCTAATAAAAATGTTGCAGAATTTGTTCTCAGTAAAACATGATAAATACGTTATCAAAGCATTTTCGAAGAAAAGTATTTTTATTCATTTTAAAACATTTGGGATGTCATCGTCAATACATAAAGTTAAGCATAAACATAAGTTACATTCATTATAACTAGTGATTTATATCTCCCTAATCTGTCAGTGTAATGTGATTTCATAACAACACCTGTGATATAAATAAACTGAGTGGGTCAGGTTGGGAAACCTGATGAGTACATAGGGTTTTCAACCCACAATAATATAATTGTTATGTTTAAACAATTAAGCAATCAACCCAATTACCCATCCCCATTATCTTCTTTATTCTTAAGGATCTATCCTAAAAATCAGCTATTCCTCGTTCATTTATTCCTAAGGATCATCCTAAGGAATCGGCAGGATGTCCATCGTTGCCACAGTTTACACAACATGCACTAAGTCTGCATAGTCGCCAGGGGTTAGGCATCAAGTCTGCATGATCGCCAAGGTTTACACAACGATCACTAAGTCTACATAGTCACCAGGGTTTAGGCATCAAGTCTGCATGATCGCCAAGGTTTAGGCACCAAGTCTGTATAGTCGCCAAGGTTTAGAGTACACTGGGTGAACACATCGTTCACAACACCTACAGGTTGCAAGCCTGCTAGTGTTCCACTGGACTGTCTAGAATAGTTTGTGGTTGTCATCCATACTCTGCTGAATGATGGGGCCATCATTTAGGAAAAGGCTTCTCACATCGTCCACCTCTCACCCTCACCTCGTAGTCTATAACACCTCTCAACTCATCATCAAACTCATATTCCATCTATTACATCTACCCATGTTTTACCCCAACATTATCGTAGATATAAAATGCATATACAGTTTAAATCATTTAAAACATGTATAAAATCGTTCATCCAGCATAGACAACAAGTATTCAGATAATATGCACACATATCACGTAATTTATATAAAATATTTCATATCTATGTGTAAGATGAAAGTAACTATGGTGACTCGGTACTCGGACAACGCTTCATTTACTTTAAAATAATTTCCTTCGACGAAACCTAGTATTATTTCCACTAGATTTTAATCTAATATTTACCGTGACTTATTATTATTATTATTATTATTATTATTATTATTATTATTATTATTATTATTATTATTATTATTATTATTATTATATAAGCGTTTAAACAATACTTTCCAACCACTATGTATAGACAGGGGCAGACATAAAACACCGGACGGCAGGACCATTTTGGCGTATTGCACTTCTGAAATCCAACAACCCTATGCGGCCCTTTAAACCAGATTCCCTTCCAGTGTGTAGTTAAAAATATATTATAACGACGCTTATATAAGTCATAATAATAACTCAAACATTTATTATAAGTTCATAATAACAATATTAATTTTAAATATAAGCTATATTAAAATAAGGTAAGCATAACATACTTACAAGGGGATTTTAGATAAGAGTCGGGCTCTACATGGGCAGAATTTCGTTGCTGAATCTTTCTAAGAAAGATTCGTGCAGCGCTTCAGCGCTTACCTTACTATACTAAAACCTACAAAAAGAGAAGTCGAATCACGAGGGACCGAAATGCTCGGGGGATAAGGAGAGAAAGACTCTTGAATCAAGAGAATGGTGCAAAAATATGAGAGCCCAAGGCTCTTATTTATACTAATTGAATTTTCAAAAACTACCCTCCATAATTACTTAATGACCTTTTAGTTATATAAACAACTAAACACCCCTCTATAATACTTTTTTTAAATGGATTTAATGATATTTGTACTAAACTAATATCGAAAGAACTCAACATTAGTCTTATAATGACCGCATCGTTGATACCTTTCTAATGATATATACATATGTATATATATATATATATATATATATATATATATATATATATATATATATATATGTACGTATATATGATTTATACTTCATTTTAATACGTAAATATGCTATTATAATTTGTAGATCGTTTATACGAACTCCGTTTTTGACGTTATTTATATCCACGTGTAAATGGAGACGTAGTCTACAACTTTCGTTTAGACTCCGTCGGCTAATTTTGACTTTATTTTTAAAGTTAAATTTTTAACAGGCCGGGACACGATTGGTCCGTTAAAATCTCATAACTTCTTCATCCGATGTCCATTTTCGTCTGTATTTTTATCGTTACGCTACTAATAACAAGATATTCGATTCTAGTTTAGGTTGTGTCGGCTAAAAACCGCTCGATCTAATACTCGAACTTTGGGCTGTACACCGCTAAGCCGAAACTTCGAAAAATCATAACTTCCTCATACGAAGTCAGATTTGGGCGTTCTTTTTATGGACGTTCTTAGGTTAACATATTATATGACTTTCATTTAGATTACTAAGGCTAAAAGTCGCTCTATCATAAATTCACTATTTACATCTTCGCGGTGCCGTACCGGTTCCATCGCTAAACTTCGACGAGTCATAACTTCTTCGTTATAACTTGGATTTCGGCGCTCTTTATATGTACGGAACCCTTGAGACATATTATACTACTTGGTTAAGATTATTTATTCTAAATAATATTTTTTCAAAAAGTCATTTTCTACCCCTATTATCTCTAAATTGACTAGCCCGGATCTACGAGCGTTACAAAGAACCTTATGAGATTGTGCAGTAATTTTAAAGAGTTTTGCCCATGTCGAATATTGAACATTCTCCATTTCAAGAGTGATGGAGATGTGGTTGTGGATGTTAGACACCACAAGAGATGGATGAAAAGAGTTCTTGTTAGACACAGCTAGCACGCTTTGTAGAAGATAAGAGAAGGAGATGGAACTAGATTTTACCCTTGTCTCTCTGATACCATACTGAAATATTTTCCTCAAATATTCATTCTCATTGTTCTCAATAAATACAGATACAGAAGCATGTAATTTGCCTAATAGAAAGGCGTTAATCCTTATTTCAAGGAACTGAATATTGACTAAGCTAATTTACAAAAACAATATATACAACATATATTTAACATTAACTTTTACAATTTTGCAGCTACACCGATCTCGCCGGTTACTCCCATTTCCCCCTCCTAACTTCCGTTTTTCCACCATACACTTCCCTACCGGCCACCACCCTTTTTCTTTTTCTTCCAATTCACTTTTTCTCCACCTATATGCCAGTACTAGATATAGGCCTTTTGGTGAAAATATAGTAAGGTCATCCAACCACATCGATAAAGTTCCCCATGCATTTTATAAAATTAAATGCCAATAAGGATTATACACATACAAAAGCAACAATAATAGTTCAATCTGAAAGGCTGGAATATTGTTTTTCATTGTAATCACCAATTGAGGAGGTGTCTTTTGAATAGAGATACGATCAAATCTGCTAATCAAGACCAATAAAGTAATACTATGGATGTGATATTGATTGGATGAATCCATCCTTCGAGTAACATGATCCTACAAACGTGCATCTTGGATCAAAACTTAAATGTAAACCGACTACCAAAAATGTATATCCAATAAGAGATGCTAAGAGCATTTCCAACTCGACAATAAAACTCACTACAAATGATGTTAAGTTGCACCAACCCCATACTAAATACAGTGTTAGTGAATAGTATAACACTAAATAACCCTTAAGAAATATAATGTTAAAGTTTCATTGGTTAAAATGCTCTGTCACCTTTGAACTTATTCATTTTTAGTTTATTTATTGTATAATTATAATCTCTATTTAATAATGTTACTTGTTTTGTTAAATTTAATAATTCAAATTAATGCAACACATACTTAAATAACACACATATTTATTGTATATTACAATCCTACAAATATAATAAAATCAGAAGTGAGATATATATATATATATATATATATATATATATATATATATATATATATATATATATATATATTACAATCATATTCATTAATAAAACAACAAAACTGACATACGTAATTTTATAGTATTTTGAAATTTGATCAAATAACAAGATAAATTATAGAGTAAAGAAAGACATGATAGTGTAAAGAACTTTTATTCTAGGACTTGTGATGAAATCACTAACTTTCTAATACATGACTCGCTATTTATATACTACCAAAATAATATGAAAAATGAGTTATAATATAAATGCACATTATTATAGTGCATTATTACACTCATAAAACACATTAAAATGGTTGTTACTAATGCTAAATAATGGAGAGTTGTGGAGACATGGGGAATCTAAAGGTCATTCACAAACTAATATTTTGTAACACTCTATCTTGAATGACGATTGTATCATGCCTCGTTAAAACCTTAATATGTAAAATCTTATGGAAAAAACCATTTATTAAGGAAAAATAGTACATGATTAATAATAGACATTGAAAACAATTGTCTCATTAAAAACCTTGTTAAGAAAATCCACTGAGAAAAACTTAGCTAAGGAAAAAAGTATAATATGTTTTCATCTCCTCTTGATCATCACAACACTTGATTTCCTTGAAGCGTCACACACCAATGTTTCGTACCATCTTTTCAAATGTGGATGTAGGAATTGCTTTAGTAAACAAATCGACCACATTGTTACTTGATTGAATTTTCTGTATGTTGACGTCACGCTCCTTTTGAAGGTTATGAGTAAAAAAATGTTTGGTGATATATGTTTGGTTATGTCTCCTTTGATAAATCCTTCCTTGTATTGGGCTATACAAGCCACATTATCTTCATATAGTATGGTTGGAACATCTATTTTAGAAGTTAGACCATAAATTTCACGAATGTGATGAGTTAAACTTCTTAACCAAATACATGTACAACTTGCCTCATAAATTGATATAATATTTGCATGGTTAGAAGAAGTAGCAACTAAAGTTTGTTTAAAAGAATGCTAAGAAATTGTAGTACCTCCACAAGTGAATAAATAACATGTTTGGGATCGAGCTTTTTGTGGATCAGATAAATATTCAACATCTTCATAACCAATTAACTCTGCATTTGATGCATTTAAGTAGTATAAGCCCATATCCATTATACCTCGAAGATATCAAAGAATGTATTTGACTCCATTCCAATGTCTTTTTATTGGGAAAGAACTACACCTTGCTAATAAGTTTATAACAAAAGATATATCAGGTTTGTATTATTAGTATGATACATTAGTGTACCAATAACATTAAGATGTGGTACTTCGAGACCAAGAAGCTTTTATGTTTTTCACAAGGATGAAAATTGGTGCTTTTTGGATTGTAGGTGCCTTACCATCATCGGGTTACTCAATGGATGTGAGTTATCCATATAAAACCTGTTAATGGTAGTTTCATTTTATTTACTTCTTTTTATAGTTTATTTTAGTATATTTCATTCACAGTTTAGCTAATTGTCATACATATTTTCCTTTTTGTTATTTTATGACTATTTCGGGTACTTTCAAGTTTCATGATCATAATTGCAAATTTTACAGAGACTAGTGGAGCAGGATCTTTAGGAGGCGATTGGACATGGAGGACAATAAAGATTATGGGCTTGATTGCTAATGGAAATGATGCATGGAGCGAGTTTGATGATTACTTGAAGGCTTGGAGAAAATGAACATTAAATTTGCAAGAATCAGAAGAATTTTTGTGCATGCGGAGATTATTGATCAGGTGATCACGTAAGCTTTGGAGGATTTGGAAAAGACAAATCAGACTCAAATTGAAGAAAACTTGAAGACTTATGGGCTACAATCTAATGAACAAAATCTGGATCAGTGGGCTAAAGTAGTGCATGCCCAACAAATGGAAATGACCCATTCGCAGTCACTTCATGCGGCCCGAATAAGAATACTATGCGGCCCGCGTAAGTTCCTGCAAAGGGCAGGGCCGGTCCAATGTTTTTTACTACCCGGGGCGAGATAAAAAAAATTATGCCATTTTATGTGTACCATACAATAACAAAAACATTTATATAAAAAATATAATAAAAAAATGCAATAATTTTTATAATCAAACAAATAATACAAACAAAACATACAAATTAAAATCACCTAAAACGATGTCTTCGTGCATTTTTTGAAGCAAAAACATTTCTTATTTTACAATAATCAATATTTTGTAAAAAATCACTTTCAATACTTAAAATTGCTAATCCATTCAATCTTTCTTGACTCATGGTACTTCGGATATATGATTTCAAAAGCTTCAATTTTGAAAAACTTCTTTCCCCGGAAGCAACCGTAACCGGCACCGTCAACAATATCCTATAAGCAACCAACACATTAGGGAACATATCCATTTTTCTTGCATACTCCATTATTTGAATAGATGTCCAAGGACTTTCACTTTTGTCAGCTTCACCCGGCAACATTTTCTGCAAAATTTGTAACTCAATGAATAAACCATCTCCATCAATATCATAATCTTCACCATTTTTCAAATTGGATTCAAGATTTAAACAATATTTTTTTAATTCATCATCATCTAAAGAAACTAATTTGGAACCATCAAACAAAAAACCAAATATAGATTCAAAATATTGCATTTGTTCAAATCTACTTTTCAATTGAACAAGAGCCATATCTACAAGAATAATAAAATAATCTCTTTTAAATGCTTTTTGAGAAGATTGATGTTCTCTTTCGGTATTTGGAATTTCATCAAATTGTTTTTTTCTTTTAGAATTGCATTTTTGAGTAAATTCGGGTTTAACTTTAACACTATTTGCTATTTCTTTTGCTTCACTAATAGCAAAGTCAAACCCATTTTCCCTATATCCTTCAAAATAATTAATTAATCCCTCTAAATTTTTTACAGCAACATCAAGAAGCATTTCTTTGGATTGTAACTTTTTACTTACCAAATTAATTTTGTACAAAATTTCATACCATATAACTAAACTTAAAATAAATTCAAAACTAGAAAATTCACCATTTACTAGTGAATCAACATCTCTACACACTTGTCCATTATCACTTATTATAGATAATTTTTTTAAAGCTTTTCTTATTTGAGAAAATTGTGTTTTTATTGCTTTAACACATTCAATATGACTTTTCCAACGAGTAGCTGATAATGATTTAAGTGTTAGATCATCTATAAACTCAAGTAAGACACTCCATCTTTTTGTTGAATTAGAAAAAACATTATAAATTGTTTGACATGTACCAAAAAAAGTTTTTGCTTTTTGGCAAGAATTTGCCATATCACACAAAACTAAATTTAAACTATGACATCCACAAGGAATATAAAAAGCTTTATTATTTATATCAAGCAACCGTTTTTGAACACCTTGGTGTTTACCTTTCATATTCGCCCCATTATCATACCCTTGACCACGAACATAGTTAATATCCAAATCAAGAGATTTTAGGGCATCTTGTAAAACATTAAAAAGACCTAAACCGGATGTATCTTCTACAACTAAAAACTCTAAAAAAAACTCTTCTACTTTTAACGGAACACTTTCCAAATCTACACATCTTATAATCAAAGTCATTTGTTCTTGGTGACTTGCATCCGGAGTGCACTCAAGAATAACAGAAAAATATTTTGCATTTTTTATTTTTTTAATAATTGCACTTTTAACCTCGGATGCTAACATTTCAATTAATTCATTTTGAATTTTATGACTAAGATAACGATTATGTGTTTCTTTGTCTTTAATCATTCGAAAATGTTCTTTCATTACCGGATCCCACTTCGCAATCGATTCAATTACACTTAAAAAATTGTCATTTGAGTTTTCATAAATTTTTTCATTTGTACCACGAAAAGCCAAGTTATTTTTTGCTAAACATTTTACAACAGAAATAATTCTAACCATAACTTCTTTCCAATGTTCGGTATCTTTTTTTATCATTTCTTGAATTTCTTTGTCAATTGTTTCATTTTTATTTAACCTAATTCGTGTTTCAGTCCATGTTTTTAAATTAATCATATGGTCAGAACTATTTTCATGTTGTTTTAATGTTTCACTAAGATGCTTCCAATCTTTAATTCCTTCGGTTGCCAAATTACTTTTAGTTCGAATTGTTTTAAAAAGCTTACAACAAAAACAAAAAACCTTATCAAGCTCTTTTGAATACACTAACCATTTTCTATCATAAAAATCACCATTTTTTAATTTACGAATAAAAAAATCACGTGAAAAATGTCTACCAAATGAATCTTTTGGAAAAACTGTATTGGCATCAATTTCTCTCTTAGGTCCTTTTTCTATTAGTAAATCTTTCATTTTAGAATCTAAATCACCCCATACTCTAGGATCAAAGATATTAAAGTCACTTGGTTTATCTTTATCAACAAAATCATTAGGAATTTCAACTGAATCATTGTTTTCAAAATCATTAGGAATTTCAACCGAATCATTGGAAGCACTAGGTGGGTTATTAATTGGATCATTAGAATTATTTTTATTACCATTTTGATTCGTAACTAAAAATTTATTCAAAGACCCTCTTAATTGATTAGCCTCTTCTTGTTCTTTTTTCTTTCGTTTTCTATTTTGGGCACCTGATGGCTGTTTTCGGGGAAGCATATTAAAAACACAACAAATATAGTTATAAAAGCTAAGCAAAGAAAGATACAACCTGACCAAATTGTATGAAATAAGGCTTCTGCAGTTCTGCTACTTCTAGTCAACAATGTCAAAAATATAGCTCCTGCTTCACATTACATAAATAATAACAAAAGTAGTTTAGACAACAATTATTGAATAATGAACACAAAACAGATTTCAAAATTAAACTCACCAAATCTTATTGTTGAATGTTGAAACAATGGAGAAATCTGAATTGTATCAGATTCAATTTCTGAAAACCTGAAACTGAAATATAAAATAGAAACTCTTAGAGAAGCAATTAACCAAATTTTTTCTAAACCATAAACAAACTTAAATAAACAAGGATTTCAAGTTTTAACTTACCCAAATATAATTTGATGATTTCTAAAACAACAAAATCAAATATAAACACAAACAAAAGACAAATATGATTACCTGTAATGAAACAGAGACGAAATTAGGTGAGCATATTTTTAAATAACCAACAAACAAATCAGATGAATAAGAAATTGAGCAGATTTTAGAAACAAACTTAAAAAAAATATGAACTCTTGGAGAATAAATCAGATATATGCAACATAAAACACTAAATTAGATTTCTAAAACAATCAAAGGAACCTAAATAAACACAAATTTCAAGTTAAAACTTACCAAATATGATTTGATGATTCCTCAAAACAACAATATCACGTACAAATACAAGAGATGGGAAATTTGACTTCCTGTAATGAAATAGATAAGAAATTAGGTCACTCGATTCTAAAATAGACAACTAGAAAACGAAGCAGATGACTAAGAAATCAAACAGATTGAATAAACTAACCCAAATCGCTGCCCTAACTTTTAAAATAACCAAATCGATGATAAATCGTGCTAAATCACAGCTTTGCGTTTGAAGACTAAACTGAATCGGAGAATCACGTATGTAAAAAGAGTAAAATCAATTCGACTGGAAGGAAACGAAAGCAAAACCTGAAAACCTGTTCTTCCTTTTTATACGGGAGAGTGGAGACGTATTGATTTCTCCCATCAAACCCGACGCCAACGGGATTCTAGGCATTAGAAACGAAACGTTTGGTTTTTCCAGGAGCACTAAACGTTTGGCAATTGGCGCGCCTTCTTTCTTTCTTTCTGCCACCATCCTCTCGCTTTCTTTCTCTCATCGTCGTATGCAGATTTTTGGGGTAAGTTTTTGGGCCGATTTTATATATATTATACATATGTAGCTGGACTTCTTTGATGCCCCCAATTATTTGCTTCCCTGGGCCTGAGCCCAAGTCGCCCATGTATTGGGCCGGGACTGGCAAGGGGTAATTTCGTGATTTTACTTTAGGCTTCTATTTGAGGAAGTTTGGTGGAATTCTTTTAGGACTTTTGCACATCGGAAAATTGGTGATTTCTCTAGAGTTTTGGGAGCTTTTGGAGCACTTGAAGAACATCAAAAACATCATATTTTACTCTTAATTCTTACTACATGTTGGGTACTTTTAACCTTTATTTTGTTTTCTTGAGTTTAGCTATGCTAGGCTAAACTAATCTTGGTTGATTTTGGTGAAATCACTGGAATGTTGGTTGAATGTTGAAGAACTCCATGAACTTGTTCTTGAATCTTTATGAGACTGTTTGATGTTTTAATATCTTCTTGCTACTTATATGTTTTTATTCATGAGTTTAAATGTATTTGTACTGATTAGTTGGCTAATTTCTTGATTAAGTAATGCAGCCTCAAATTAGCAAGCAATAAGTGGTTCTTGTGTTAGTATCACTTCACACAATCACAAAAACAATTTCTCGAACATGGAAGTGAAAGCATTTGACTCCTCTTAGATTTGGTGACTTTTTGATTCTTAATTCTACTTAATTTTCACTAATTACATGTTTAATAGAAATTTTAACTTTAACTTAGGAAATTGCTATGAGCTTCTCTAGCTATTTTAATAACTAATAAAAGTTTAGGTAATCTCAAGTTTCTTGGATTGCTGTAGCCAAGTTAGATATTTAAAACAAGTATTGCACTATTGGATTCTAATGATATATTCATCAATTGTTTAAGTAAGGAAACTTAAGTCAACCATCTTTCTCTTATTGATTTTACATCAGAATCTTGTTTTTGTTGAATTGTGTACTTAAATCTTACATTATTTCTAGTTTTATTTCAAGAATTTCAAAAGATCAAAACCCCTCATTTTTATTTTTATTGTCATTTTACAAGTATTTTTGCAAAGAAATTTACATAAAGTTATAAAATTGAATCAATCTCCATGGATACAATCCATTTACCACTATACACTATTTTAGTGTACAAGATTTAGGGTTATTAAGTTTGTTGACCTTGACAACCACCAAATTTTGGCACCATTGTTGAGGATTGGTTTTGGTTTAATCGTTTTGTTTCTCTATGCCTAGATCTCATTATGCGGGTACTCTAATTTAAAACCCCGAAATTTTAAAAAGAAAGTATGGTTCGGAAATGAACACCCCTTGCTTTGAATACCAACTTTCTGAGCTAGCTCAATTAGTTATTATGATTGGAAGTGACCAAATTGTGCAACCCACACCTCTTCCTTGAAATAGTTGCACCCAAAATGGACATAATTCAGACATGTGTCCATATTTACAAAGAGAATGAGAAGAAGTGCAAGAAAGGGAAAGCTACTACTAGTCAAACCAATAGAATTATGATCAACATCAACATGATCAATGGTGGGACAACAACCAAGCTTGGGGATACAACCAATATCAAATCACATACCAAGCTTGGAGAAATGATCAATACCAACCAACTCCACAATTCCAACATCCATTTTCTCCACCTCCTTAACAACTTGAAACACCAAACATGTCCTTAGAGGACATTGTGAAGAGCATTGTCACTTCTATCCAAAATTTTCAAAAAACAACCCAAGCTAGCCTCAAAAACTTAGAGCAACAAATAACACAAATTGCTCAATCAATAAGTATAATGGAAGTTCAAGACAAACTATCATCTGAAGAGAGACTTGGCATAGAGCATGTGCCATTTCTTTGAAAGCTGAGAAAAGTTTTGATAGCCCGAGAGTGTTATATGATGAAGAAAAAGAAGAAGAAGGAGTAGAAACGGAAGAGACTGTCATTGAGGAAGAAGAAATTGAGAAAGTTGTCAATGACTCTATAAAAGAAATGATCGGGGTTAACAAAAGATAGGTTGAGCCATACCATTGAAATATTAACTTCGGTGGAAGACCAACCATAAGATCCGGAAACGATAAATATTTCGGACCCTTTAAAGGATACGTATCCCGATAATAAAGATGTCCAACAGGTCACTAACTTGACCACCATGTCAAAGAGGGAAGAGTTGGTCACCTTACTGAACAAGTACAAAAAAGAATATTGTCGGATGATTACTATTATCAAATGTTTATGTCCAGTGTGGTGTTCCCGTAAAAAGAAAGTCAAATACAAGAAAAGAGTCCCAATGGAGGTGTGAAAATTGATAAATGTCGACACGGGGCAAGTTTAGAATGTTAATGGACATCGGCTCAATCCTTTCTATGGAGGTTTTGATGCAAATGTCCAACACATCGTCCGTTTGGACACCCCGAAATATTGAGGAAGTGTTGGTAAGACGTCTCGCCAAAGACATTAAAGAATAGCATTTTTGGGAAACATTGTTTTTTCGTCTTTTATGAACCGAATAAAATGATTTTAAAAATGTTTTTTTGAAAGTGTTCATTTTTTTAAAATTTCAAGCTTCATTCTCACCTTTGGTCCAAACTTTTGTTGTGTTTTTTACACCTGGACTTTACGAGAATAATTTTGGCCAAAAATCAAGTTTTTAGAAAAATTTCAAAATTTCAAGTGCAGGAAGTTTGTGCGGCCCACGTGAGGTTTCGTGCGGCCCATTCCTTGTCCGCATAGAATGTAGCCTCTAACCCTGTTCAGCTCGTGTGGCCAACATATGGGCACCATGCGACCCGCATGAAAGTTTCTAGCACTTAACCATTTTTTTAGCTTCAATACGTGCAGTCTTCATGCGGCCATTATGCGACCCACATAGTTCTTCCCTATTCTCTCTCAAGAAAACAGCCAACCACACTCAAATTCATCGAAGAAATCAAGATTTTCAAAGCTCCACGAGTCGGAATCCCACGAAACCACCATTATTCTTCTCATTTCCTACCCCTCGTCATTACCCTTACCCTTACCCACCAACACACCTATCCTCCTCCCTATCCCCCGATTTAGGTACACTCGCCCTTCCCCAAGCATTGAGGACAATGCTTAGTTTTAAGCTTGAGGTGGGTTATTCCCTTTTCTTTTTTACCTTTTTATGCATTTTTTAGTTAGGTTGCAAATCATATTAGTTTTAAGTTAATTTGCATTCATTTTTTAATTTTACAAAATTCCAAAAAAAAATTATTTTCTTCTTTTCTACTTTTTATATTTGCATAACATTTAGTTTAGGGCATAGGCATACATACATTTTTGTTATCTGTTTATTCTCATCTCTTGGATGCCATGGAATAGGGTAATAAGTATTGAATCATAGATTAGTCCTAGGTTTTGTTGTGGAATTCCTTGTGTCCGACAAGTGGGACACATTTCGATCCTAAAAAGACCACTCTTTGACCTGCTTGTGTGGGGTGCAGATGCACGTAGCTTGATTGCGTCTAGGTAGGGATGGTGTAACACTCTAAAAATTCAAGCCAGTTTAAACTTTTCAAAAAAAAAAAAAACAACCCAGTTTCGTTAAGTCATTACAAAAAGGTTTTTAATACAATTATTATCAGAGTCTTCACAGAACCATATTGTAAAACATAAACATGAGGAGCAGTACGATCACGCCTTCGCCTTGCCACGGTCTCCTGAAGTACCTGAAAAACATTAAATCACAACTGTAAGCCCGAAATCTTAGAGAGATATCCCTAAAATACCAACCACGCATAACATATCATAACCGAACAGAACAGCCATGCACTTCGGGTCTACTGTGTGACTGGTCCACCCTACCGGGCCTTCAGTCTACCTGGTCCACCCTGCGAGTCTAGCCATATCCATCGAGTCTGCAGTGTGGTTGGTCCGCCCGCACCGGGCTTTCAACCCACCTGGTCCACTCTCTGAGTCTACAGTATGACTGGTCCGTCCGCATCGGGCCTTCAGTCGGCCTGGTCCACTCTCCGAGCCTCGGCACGTCTGGTCCGCCCTCTCGGGGCCTACAGTCTATCCGGACCGCTCGCTAGGCCTTCGGGTTAACCGGTCCGCCCTGGGTATGTTAGCCTACAACACAAAGCAGGACCCGCCTCAAGCCAACCCTAGTACAACAACCATGTGCACATAAACATACAATCATATAACAATTTGCATCCAATCAAACCGATCTAGCAGATCACATAAGATAACATCATCCTAACCAGGATACTGACGTAACCGGTCACTAGCATAGCATCATCCTATATACCAGGATACCGACCTTAACCAGGTCTCTAACATATACCATCGTAACTACCAGGATGAAAACATAGCAAAGCAATAACATAACAACGATACCCGGATTACAATCCGATAAAGGGTCGGCCTTGGAGCCTTCGACCCTGTTGATATAGTGAGGATAACTCGCCTCGCAACTGCTGACTAAAAAAATAAGATCACGCTGCTCCAACCTCCAACACGAACTCCACCACTGATAATACTAAATGACTGAACTCAATAAATACCAATAATTACCAAATTACCCCTAGAATTCAACAGGTCAAATCTTGGTCAAAGACAAAGTCCTCAGTCAAAGTCAAACTTCCTGACTGGCTCTACTCGCCGAGTCAGCCCGCTGACTCGTCGAGTCCCTAGGCTCTGAAAACTCCCATATCGCGACCCAACTCGCCGAGTTGCCCCAAGACTCGCTGAGTCCCACGAACTCTGAGTCAGTTCCTGCTCAACTCACCAAGTCGTTCCTCGACTCACCAATTCACAGCTCAACCAGGAAAGGTGCGGACCTCATGACCATACTCGCTGAGTCCAAGAACAGACTTGCCGAGTCTAAGGCTATCTTCAACCAACTCACCGAGTTGTTCTTCCAACTCGTCGAGTTGCTGCCTATCTTCAAGCAACTCGCCGAGTACACCCATGTGACTCGCTGAGTAACACTAGCTCTTAACCCATACAGAGGCTTTCAATCCATGCAAGGTCTCCAATCCATAGATCTAGTCTTCTACAAGCCATCCATCATGTAAAGTGGCAAACTTTACGTGAATCCAACGAGATCTAAGCATAATACATTCTTGGGCTAAGGTTTGGGAAAAAAGAACTTCACCAACAACTCTTGGGCATAGACTTTATGGCTTTCTGGATCATTAACAACTTAGATATGAAGTAGCAACCTCAGATCTTACACCAAACACAAGATAGCACCAAATATACTCCAAAAAATCCCACAAATGATAGATCTAGATGGATAACAACTCAAGCAACGAATCATTACCTCATGAGAAGACTCCAACAAAAGAATAAGCCAAAGCCTTGCAAAGCCCCTTGCTCCAAGTCTCTTAATTGTAACAGTCGGGTTTCTAGGTATATTATTTTATTTAATTATTTTGAATTGTGAGAGGGAACTCAGCGAGTTGATGCGTAGACTTGCCGAGTAGGGTCGTGATTTTTCATCCAGATTCGTTTTGGACTTGGCGAGGTCATGAGTGGACTCGGCGAGTCCACACTGTTTAATGAAACCCTAAATCCCTGGGTTTGGAGCCTATTTAAGGGCACTTATAGCCTCTCATTGTGGCTACCAATCCCTTGAGAGAACCCTAAGTGAGCCAAATCGTTGAAAGGAAGAAGAAGACACTTTTGATCCATGTATCTTTGGTTTAGCAAGAAGGAGGTGCAAGAGCAAGAGGGGAGGTGCGATTCTAGCAGTTCCAGGGATTCACAGACTTCATTTTGAGGTAATAGTTCGAACCTCCTTCAGTTTTGGTGTTGATCTATAGAGTTAGGGTTTTCTAACCCCTTTGGAGAGTGATTATGTGGAGCAAATGGTCCCTCTTCGAGTTTGTGCCTTGGATCTGGACTCAAAGAGGTCCAGAGACCTTAACCCTTGGAGCTTTATGGATTAGTTGGGGGTTATTGGACTTAGGTTGCCATTTTTGGGACTAAATCTCCTTTTGATGCCTTGTTGTTGTTATACAAGCATCAACTTTTGAGCTTTACATGACATTCATGCTTGGGAAGGCCAGATCTTTGATTTAGGGAAACAGATCTGACCTCAGGAGGCCAGTAGAGTTTGTGCATGGCATGAACTCACCGAGTTATTCCTGAGACTCGGCAAGTAGGGTTAGGGTTTCACGTAAATTGCTCAGTGAGTAGACTTGCTGACTCAGTGAGTCAGAAGGGAGTTAGAGGACTGGAGTTCAAGGCGGCACTCGCCGAGTTGTTCTTGAGACTCGGTGAGTTGAGTCGTGGTGGCCCCGCGATTCATACCTAGTATGACTTGTCAAGCATAGGGATGGACTCGACGTGCCAAGTGGAGCAAAGTGTTAAAGAACATGTGTGAACTCGCCGAGTCACCAGAGTGCACTTGGTGAGTAGGGTCAAAGTGAGACCCTTGACTTTTAGGGTTTGGTCAATGGAGTACTTGTGTTAAGAGGGGGTAAAATAGCCTTTTTCCCTCCTGAGGGTGCCAAAGGCAGGTTGAGTCTGATGGGTTTTGTACATAAGAACTTTCCTATGTGCGCATACAAACCCTAATGCGTGGATTTAGGTTTCTCTAATTAAACATGCATTGAATCCAAGACTCCTAATGGCTAATTAGGTATAAGAACAACACAAAACCAGAGTTAGAATCCTACCTTGAAACACTTGCTTGATCTTCTTGTTCTTGGAGCTTTAGAGTCACAATTATCACTCCTCTAATGGCTTACAAACACCAACTAGCAAAGAGAATGATTTGAGAGAGAGGAGAGAGGAGGAAATCGGCCAGGGTATCCTTGTTGTAGAGGAGGTGCCGATTTCCTATCCCAAGGGGTCTATTTATACTTGTAAGGCTCCTAGGGTTTCACCCTTAAACCCTAATTGGATAACTTAGACTCTAAGCAATCCCAATCCTTTCCATAGATAAGCCATGGACGGATTTGAGGCTATCCCAAGCCCTAGAATTCGTCCAAGCCATATCCTAAAAGGATTTACAGCCTAAAGTGTAACTATCAAACAATTGACAGGTTATACCCTCTTATTTAATTAATCTCTTTAAGTCACCAAATTAATGTTAATTAATCTTTGACTTATATTAATCAAATAACAATATTATTATTCATTATATTATTCTCATAATATATTAATAATATCTATTCTCTCATAATAAATCATCCTACGAAGTTGCTATGGTGAAGGCAACCCAAAAGGACCGTGCACAATCGGGTCAAACACTTGCCTAATATAGTTGCAACCTTAGACACTATTCCAACAGTCTCCCACTTGGATAAGTCTAGTAACTATATGCACAGGTACAATCCGATTTGCAATCGTAGCTCTCAAAGACGCTGTCAAACTCTGATGAATCTTTTACTTTAGATAAGGGATCGTACAGTCCTCTGTTAGATATCATGCTGACAATTCTATGGAATGATTAGTCTAGCATTTGGTTTCTTGATATCCAATTTATTTGACATAGAACTTAATCGAACACATCAATTCAGTTCTGACCGGGCCCGACACATTAGTCAAATCAAATCATCGAGCGGCCGAGATATTTCTTTTTCCTTCTTAGGATAAAAGTTACAGATAAACTTCGACTTATATGCATTTACTTATTCATTAATCAACTATACACAACAATGCGTTTTATAACATCGAGTTACCAATGCGTTTTCGCATTATCAATGTGCAATCAATTAGCAAATAACAAACCATATATCTACGTTTTAAGACTATATGATATTATCGTCTTGCGATCGCCCTTTTTATCACATTCCATAAGGTGATTCCAGCAAGCGCGGGTTTGTTCCAATGCTCAAAACTAGTTGAACATTGCAGCAATCTCTTGCTATGTCTAAAACCATTTAGACACTCTACACACCTATTCATGACAATCTTCATTCATATCTACTTTCGACATATGAGCGATTGTGGACAATTTGAATAATTCGATTATTCTTAATAAACTCAATTATTCTGGAAGTCAAAACATGCAAAGTGAAACAATAGTTAAACAATTAACATAAGACAGTAACATTACTTATAAATAAAACTCCTTTATTTAATCATCAAATGTTAATTACATTTATCTATTATATGTTTCTAATACTATCTAATCTATGCTAATATCATCCTTCAGCCCAATACTCCTAGCATGCTGCAAATGCTTAACCCCACTCAGTCCCTTCGTAAGCGGATTATGCTGGGTTATCTTCTGATGATATCCTCTTCACTACGAGTTGTCCTTCTTCTACACGATGTCTGATAAAGTGATGTTTTCTATCGATATGTCGTGATCTACCATCATCTCTTGGTTCCTTGGTCAAGGCAACCGCTCCTTCATTATCACAAAAAATCTCCATGGGCTCCTTTATGGCAGGTACAACTCCAAGATCACTAATGAAGTTCTTCATCCATATTGCCTCATTCGACGCTTCGCTCACTGCAATGTACTCTGATTTGCACGTTGAATCAGCTACGGTTTCCTGCTTGGAACTTTTCCAAGTTACTACTCCTCCATTCAGGGTAAATACCCAGCCCGACTGCGAACAGTATTTGTCCATGTCGATCTGAAAACTAGCGTCACTATACCCTCGCACCTTCAAGGCGTCACTCCCTCCAAGGACTAAGAACCATTCCTTCGTCCTCCGAAGGTACTTAAGGATATTCTTCGCCGCAATCCAATGGTCTCTGCCAGGGTTCCCTTGATATCTACTAACCATGCTCAAAGCAAAGGCTACATCAGGACGAGTACAAGTCATAGCGTACATGATTGAGCCAACTGCGGAAGCGTATGGAACTCGGCTCATTTCAGCTATCTCGGCTTCGGTACTCGGACTTTGAGTCTTACTCAACTTGGCATTGCTTTGTATGGTAATTCTCCCTTCTTCGAGTTTTCCATACTAAAACGTTTTAGTACCTTCTCTAAGTAAGTGTTCTGAATAAGTCCTATTAGTCTCTTACTTCTTTCTCTTACTATCCTTATTCCCAAAATATAGGAAGCCTCTCCGAGGTCCTTCATAGAGAAGCACTTCCCGAGCCAGGACTTAACCTCCTGCAGAGTCGGGACGTCGTTTCCTATGAGTAATATGTCAGCGACATATAGAACGAGGAAGCTTACTACACTCCCACTGGATTTGACATATACACACGATTCATCTTCACTTCGTACAAATCCAAACTCTTTGACTTTCTCATCGAAGAAAAGATTCCATCTGCGAGACGCTTGCTTTAGTCCATAAATGGAGTTCTCAAGCTTACACACTCTATTCGGGTGCTTCGGATCCACAAAACCCTCTGGCTGAGCCATGTAAACATCCTCAGCCAACTTTCCGTTAAGGAAAGCGGCCTTAACATCCATTTGCCAAATCTAATAATCATGAAATGCGGCAATAGCTAGCATCACTCTAATAGATTTTATGTTCGCGACTGGTGAGAAGGTCTCTTCATAGTCAACTCTGGGAGTTTGAGTAAAGCCCTTCGCAACCAATCGTGCTTTATACGTGTGTACCTTTCCATCCACATCTGTCTTCTTCTTGAAGATCCATTTGCACCCAACGGTCTTACCTCCAGGCACATTATCAACCAAATTCCAAACTTGGTTATCATATATGGATTGGATCTTGCTATCCATTGCCTCTTTCCATTTCGCAGACTCCGGGCCTGCCATGGCTTCCTTATAGCTATTAGGTTCATCAAGATTTATTAGTGTACTATCACTAATATACGTGTCCCCTTTGGTAGTAATATGAAAACCATACAACTGGGGTTGAACTCTAACTCTTTCGGAACGTCTAAGATGTAATGATACGTCAATCGGTTCAACCGGAGTTTCCTCCTCGGGTTGAACGCCAGCGGTAGAGGTTCCTTCATCTATCGACTCTTGAATCTCTTCAAGATCGATTTGCCTCCCACTGTCTCCTTGGCTTATGAGTTCTCGCTCTCGGAAAACTCCTCTCCTCGCAACAAAGACAACGTTGTCCTTCGGTCTATAGTAGAGATATCCAAAGGATTTATGTGGGTATCCGATGAAAATACATCGCTCACTACGAGGTTCGAGCTTGTCGTGAGTATCTTGTCTTACGAAAGCCTTGCAACCCCAAACCTTGATATGTGCTAACGAAGGAGCTTTCCCCATCCACATCTCGTGAGGTGTTTTGGTAATCTTCTTAGTAGGGACTTGGTTAAGGATGTGGGCGGTAGTCTCTAAGGCATACCCCCAAAAAGAGATAGATAGCGAAGCACGACTCATCATAGAGCGAACCATGTCCAACAAGGTTCGATTACGCCTTTCTGCCACACCATTCAATTATGGTGTCCTAGGTGGCGTCAGTTGTGAAACTATTCCACACTCCTTGAGATAATCGTGGAATTCAAGACTTAGGTACTCTCCTCCTCAATCGGATCGAAGCATCTTGATCTTCCTGCCCAATTGATTCTCCACTTCATTTTTGAAATCTTTGAACTTTTCAAAAGTTTCTGACTTTTGCTTGATTAAGTAGATATACCCATATCTACTATAGTCATCGGTAAAAGTCACGTAGAAGCGGTTTCCATCCTTCGTGGTAGATCTAAACGGTCCACACACATCGGTATGTATGAGGTCCAATAGGCCCTCACCCCTTTCGCACGTACCAGCGAAGGGTGACTTAGTCATCTTTCCAAGTAAACAAGACTCGCATGTGTCATCTTCCCTAAGGTCGAATGACTCCAACACTCCATCCTTTTGGAGTTGGGCTATGCGTTTCTTGTTGACGTGTCCAAGACGACAATGCAATAAGGATGCCTTATCCATACTATTGGAAGAATCCATGCATAAAACATCATTTCCTAAGTTATCAACAATCATAAGAGTTTCATAAATTCCATTACATGGTATAGCTTTAAAGTAAAAGACACCATTCAAATAAGCTAAAATAGAACCATTCTCATTATTAAAAGAAAATCTAAAACCTTGTCTAAACAAACCATGAAATAAAATGATGTTTCTATCCATTTCTAGCGAATAGCAACAATTGTTCAAATCTAAAGATAAATGATTCCTAATCACTAAAGAATACACTCCAATCTTGGTCACAGGCGACGATCTTCTGTTCCCCATCATTAGATTTATTCTTCCATGCTCCACGTCTCTACTTCTTCTTAGTCCCTGCACATTAGAACAAATGTGGTAACCACAACCGGTATCAAGAACCCAAGAAGTACCATGAGATGAATCGTTAGATTTAATTGTGTATATACCTGCGAAAGATGGCTTGATCTTTCCTTCCTTAATAGCTTGCAGGTACTCTGGGCAGATTCTCTTCCAATGTCTTATCTTGTGGCAGTGGTGGCACTCTGCCTCCTTCGGGTTAGGGCATGGCTTAGCGGGATCAACTTTGGTCCCACTAGAAGAGGCACCATCTCGGGCTTTCACCTTGCGATAGTTCTTTGACGAAGCCTTCCTCTTCTTCCCCTTTCCTTGTCCAATTGCCAAGACAGGAGCGGCGGGCGGATTGGGAGTTGGTGCAATAGACTTCTCCTTGACACTGCTCTCAGCGACCCTCAAGAGACCTTGGAGTTTGCTTAGGGTGACCTCTTCTTTGTTCATGTGATAGGTCATCCTAAATTGATTGTACCTTGGAGGCAAAGAGTGAAGCGCCATGTCGATCGCCAAGTCTTCCCCAAAGTCAACGTTTAACTTGCGAAGGCGATCGACATACCTTTGCATATTTTGCAAGTGCACGGTAAAAGACTCTCCATGACCCATCTTAGCGGAAATCATGTTAGTGAAAATCTCATAACGCTCTTGTCTCGTGTTTTGATGGTATCTCTCCAATAAGTCTTGGTGCATTTCGTACGGATACATGTCCTCGTAGGACTTTTGGAATTCGGGGTTCATAGTCGCGATCATGATGCAATGTACTTTCGTTGCATCACGCTCATGAGTTTCAAAAGCGTTCATTTTGGTGGGAGTAGCGATTTCACGGTTGATTTTCTCGAGCTTCTCATCGAGGACATACTCCTTATCCTCATAGCTAGCAATCGTGCGAATCTATCTTATCCATTCGCTAAAGTCTGTTCCATCAAAGGTGACCTTTTGACAAAGGCTCATCAAAGTGAATGAACTCGCAGCAGCGTTGTTAGCGCTCGACATCTACAATAGAAAAGATAAAGATTGATTAGAATGTGGATCCCTAATTATCACCCAATAAGAAAAATTAGGGCTAGGATCCAACAAAAATATTTACATATTAGAAACGGGATGCCGTAATCTAACATGCAAACAATTTGAAGGTAAGTGAATGACGATTCACCAATTCTCCACCATGAAAAACATAACTTTAAGTCCTAAATGTATTGAGAATTCCTAGGTTTGGATGAGATTCATTGAAACTTTTCAATGGCATGTTTAAATCTCGATATGCCCCTCTTGTTTGTGACTGGGATACCGAGGATCACAAAGCAGGTGTGAATTACCATGCAAATTCACGTGGTGCCTTCATTGTAACGATCACCTATTCGATGTGCCGGTAAACCACACACGCTCCATCAAAATATGATAAACAATGAATCACCCTTTGCCACCTTTTCTTAGAACCAATTAGTGGGCCGGTAAACCACACACGCTCCACTAACTTCTTAGCAAGGTGCAAAGTGTAATTTCATGGGATTGCATCAATTCACTTTTCCTAAAGTAACTAAGATTGGGAAATTTTAAGAAAATATGTAGTTACTTTGTATTTCTTATTATACTTTTAATGAGAGGATGAGGTTGCCCTATCCTACCCGTTCAGCTAACGACCCTCCACCGATCAAGCAAGCGGTGGGTGTGAGTGTACACCCATTAAGTGCCATTTTATAGGCCGCAACCTTATACCCAACTTATAGACCGGCTTCATGAATGAGGCCTACTAACGGTAAGACTAGCATTTAAGTTATACATATATATATATATATATTAATCTTGTAATATTATATTAGTATAGGGTTGGATTTTAAACTTGTAAAATTCTAGGGTTTGAAATTTAAATTGTCTAAATTAAACTTTTAATCACAAAACGTAAATTTCAAAAGTTAAGGGCAAGTTTTAAACATTTAAAACATAAAGGATCAAATAACAAATAATTCAAATTAACAATTAATCACATAATTATCCATATTTGATTTCTTGAAAAACAATTTACCCATTTAATCAAAATAATTAATAATTATCATATAAGGAAATTAAATATTTTATTAATTGATAAATATCTTCAATTAGATCAAAAATATAGTCATATATATCATAAAATCGGATTTGGGTTGATCTAATATGATTAAGGTAAGTTTCCATAAGATAAAGATGAAAAAATCCCGTTTTTGGCTCTTCCTGATGCTCGGACTCGCCGAGTACCCAAATTGGACTCGCCGAGTCAGGCCAACTCGCCGAGTCCACTATGGGACTCGCCGAGTGCATGACTCAGAAACACAAAATTCGAATTTTGCAGTTAGCATTCAAAAAATTAAGCATCAATTTAATAGAAACCAATCTAGGCTCTGATACCACTGATGGGTTTTGTACATAAGAACTTTCCTATGTGCGCATACAAACCCTAATGATTGGATCTAGGTTTCTCTAATTAAACATGCATTGAGTCCAAGACTCCTAATGGCTAATTAGGTATAAGAACAACACAAAACCAGAGTTAGAATCCTACCTTGAAACACTTGCTTGATCTTCTTGTTCTTGGAGCTTTAGAGTCACAATTGTCACTCCTCTAATGGATTACAAACACCAACTAGCAAAGAGAATGATTTGATAGAGAGGAGAGAGGAGGAAGTCGGCCAGGGTATCCTTTTGTAGAGGAGGTGCCGATTTCCTATCCCAAGGGGTCTATTTATACTTGTAAGGCTCCTAGGGTTTCACCCTTAAACCCTAATTGGATAACTTAGACTCTAAGCAGTCCCAATCCTTTCCATAGATAAGCCATGGACGAATTTGAGGCTATCCCAAGCCCTAGAATTCGTCCAAGCCATATCCTAAAAGGATTTACAGCCTAAAGTGTAACTATCAAACAATTGACAGGTTATACCCTCTTATTTAATTAATCTCTTTAAGTCACCAAATTAATGTTAATTAATATTTGACTTATATTAATCAAATAACAATATTATTATTCATTATATTATTCTCATAATATATTAATAATATCTATTCTCTCATAATAAATCATCCTACCAAGTTGCTATGGTGAAGGCAACCCAAAAGGACCATGCACAATCGGGTCAAATACTTGCCTAATATAGTTGCAGTCTTAGACACTATTCCAATAGAGTCTAGTCTTGAGAATTATATTTATAAGAGTATTTACTCTATGTGAATAGGCGAAGACTAGACAATATTCCTACCGAGTCATAGATTTACCGAGACGCCTGAGGTGAGTCTTCTCACTATACTTTTACCTAGTGTGGTAACAGAGTTATGTGATAGAGTATTTTAGAGTTATATGCCAGTGTAATTGCATGTTATTTATGTGCTATGATTTATTGTGATATGTGCTATGTATGATTTAGAGTTACAAAGTTAGGACCTTCGGGTCCATAGAGTTATGACTTTCGGGTCCACAGAGTTAGGGCCAGAGGGCCCATAGAGAGTTGGGGCTGGAGGGCCCCATTGAGACACATAGACCTGAGGGTCAACAGAGTTATAGCCTCGAGTGGCTATTATGTGTTAGAGTGGTATTTTGGGGAACTCACTAAGCATTTATTCTTACAGTGTTATGTGTTATGTGTTTCAGGTATCAGCGATGATCGCGGGAAGGCGCCGGCATGATCCGAACACACGCATACCGGAGTTTATATATATATATATATATATATATATATATATATATATTGATCTTGGGTTTTGTATTGATACAATGTTGATATAATGATTTGTTTATGATTTCAAATGATATTTTATGGGTTACAAAAGTGAAAAATTGTTCAAATTTTTACGGTGTTACAAGTTGGTATCAAAGCCTTGGTTTGAGGGATTCGAATATATCTTCGGGCGTAACTGAACTCAAACTGGGGATTTGAGGAAACTTTTAATAATAAAAAAAATTAAAATAATATTTTTTTTTGAAAAAGAGTAAAAAGAGTTTTGCGACAAATAGAGCAGAGTCGTGTATACGATCAGCCAGCGCCCGAACGGTGATTTCCCAAAATACCCTCCTAATAAGTGATTATCAGATATGTTATGTATTCTATATGATGAGTTACAATATGCATGCTAGAGTAGACTAGGTATTCTTATTAGGACTAGAGTGGCCTGATACATGATGCCTTAGTCTAGGGGTTTCGCTGCTAGAGATGCTTAAGAGTGATTTAGATAGCAGCGAGGTGCTTATGAGAGTTTTGTTAGTGAGTAGCACATGATGGAAAGAGTAGAGTACTAGGAATTTGAGGCTCAAGGAGGAGGACTTGGGATGAATGCCAACGCGGTATGGATGGTAGTATTGGGCCCGTACTACTGAAGATACTGGATTGGTACGCAGCCCAAGTAAGAGTCCTTTGGGCACCAAGGAACGAGTAGGGTGGAGTTATCAAGTGTATTTATACTCGAAAAGGGTCTCTAATATTATTATGTTGTATTTCAGAAGGAGACCATGGTTGGGACACGCCACACACCAGTGATCGGCAATTCGAGTGATGATGAGATTCGTAGGATCATCCAGGAGCAGGTGGCTGCAGCCATCAGGGCAGAGATACCAGAGATGTTTGGGTCTATCAAGACCACTCTGATGGAGACATTTGATGAAAGATACGCTGCTCTTTCTGAGGCTGCTGTTGCTGCGGCCACTGCAGCTATAGTTGCGACTAGGCCGCAGGGTGGTGATGCGTTGTTATTGCGAGAGTTCAGCAACATGAAACCACCAGAGTTTGATGGGACCCAGGACCCGATCGCGGCAATGAGATGGATTTCTGACATAGAGGGGTGTTTCTTTACTTGCTCATCTCCAGAACATTTGAGGGTCCGGTTCGCGTTGAACCAGCTTCGCTTGGGAGCGAAGGACTGGTGGAAGTTTGTGACTGCGCACTTTATGCCTGCTGAGCTTGCTGCGGTGACCTGGGAGAGGTTCACCACTATGTTTCGAAATGAGTACGTTCCCCAGGTGGAGAGGGAGCGTTTGGCCAAGAGTTTCTGACCCTCAAGCAGGGTACTGAGTCTGTTACGGTGATTACGAGGATGTTTCATGAGCGGGCGATGTTCTGCCCAGAGCACGTGTCCTCCGAGCAGGCACGCATAATCCATATTTGAGCATTCTAAGGAGGGATATACATGATTTCGTGGCGAACTCGACGTACCGGACATTTGCCGAGCTTCAGGAAAATGCCCGGAAGAGGGAGATAGAGTTGGAGACCCAAGCCAGGGAGGAGGCTGAGTCTCAGGGAAAGGATCGGCGGCCGGCTCAGTCTCAGCCGGCAGCCAAGCGGTTCAAATCCACTGATTCGAGATCTGGGAACCAGAAGGGCCGCACTTGTGGCAAGTGCGGCAAGAGCCACGAGGGGATT
Source organism: Lactuca saligna (assembly GCF_052625555.1). Classification (NCBI taxonomy): domain Eukaryota; kingdom Viridiplantae; phylum Streptophyta; class Magnoliopsida; order Asterales; family Asteraceae; genus Lactuca; species Lactuca saligna. Next base: position 87,987,177 of record NC_136417.1, on the reverse strand, counting down.
TGCAGAGCAGGGTCTTGCTACAAGTGTGGCAAGTAGGGGCAGATGGCCAAGGATTGCCCTAAGGGTTTTTCAGTTTGTTTTCATTGCAACCAGACTGGACACCAGAAGGCAGAGTGTCCGCAGTTGCGGGGGTTAGCACAGGGTGCATTTCCGGGATCAGCCCCTGCTACGGTGAGAGCTGCGAAAGTTCAGCCTGCGAAGGTTGAAGCACCGAAGGCACGTGGGAGAGCCTTCCGGTTGACTACAGAGGAGGTCCGTGCAGCGCCCGATGTCATGGCCGGTATGTACTCTTTCATGTATTCTTTTACATTCCGTAATGTTTGTGCTTATATTATGATATGCGTAGGTACCTTCCTTGTGAATTCTGTACCTGCTCTAGTGTTATTTGACTCGGATGCGAGTCGATCTTCTGTATCGTTGGCCTTTAGCCGACACATCAGTACTAGTAGAGAGGCAATGAGTTGACCTCTGAGAGTTTCCATAGCAGATGAGAGAGCGGTGTATGCCACCGATGTGATACGTGGTTGTGTACTCGATATTTTCAGGGTTGAGTTTCCGTTAGATTTAGTCCCTATTGCGATGGGGGATGTCTGTGTCATCGTGGGCATGGACTGGTTGAGCAGATTTGGAGTGATCATCAACTGCGAGCAACAGCTGGTGACCATGCGAGACCCTAGTGGGGGAGTTCTTACGGTGTACGGCGAGGGTACACGTTCCGGTTCAACATTTTGCTCAGCTGCCAGGGCGAGGCAGAGCCTTCAGCAGGGATGTAAGGGATTCATAGCGTATGTTATGGACGCGAGGGTTGAGTCAGAGAGACCAAGGTCTGTGGGAGAGGTTCCGATAGTCTGTGAGTTCCCGGATGTATTTCCAGAGGAGTTGCCGGGCGTACTTCCTGTGAGGCAGGTGGAGTTCAGTATCGATTTGGTTATGGGGGCCGCGCCTATCGCCAAGGCGCCCTATCGCCTTACGCCTCCAGAGATGCAGGAGCTATCCTCGCAGCTGCTGGGGAAGGTATTTATTCAGCCGAGTAGTTCACCGTGGGGAGCCCCTATCCTTTTTGTCAAGAAAAAAGGATGGTTCACACCGGATGTGCATTGACTACCGGGAGTTAAACAAATTAACGGTCAATAACCGTTACCCGTTGCCGAGGATTGACGATTTGTTCGATCAGTTGTAGGGAGCATCTTGGTTTTCCAAGATGGACTTGAGGTCTGGATATCATCAGGTGAGGGTGCGGGATGAGGATATCCAGAAGACAACATTTAGGACTCGTTACGGGCATTACGAGTTCGTGGTGATGCCTTTCGGGCTCACCAACGCACCAGCGGTGTTCATGGACTTCATGAACAGGGTGTGCAGACCGATGTTGGATCGCTCGGTAATCGTATTCATCGATGACATTTTGGTGTATTCGAGATCTAGAGAGCAGCATGAGGAGCATCTGAGGGAGATCCTAGGGGTTTTGAGATCGGAGAGGCTTTATGCCAAGTTCTCTAAGTGTGATTTCTGGTTACGAGAGGTTCCGTTCCTGGGACATCTCGTTAACCAGAAAGGGATATTGGTCGACCCCGCCAAAATTAAGGCGGTGATGGGTTGGGAGGTGCCGAGGTCGCCCACGGAGATCAGGAGTTTTCTAGGGCTGGCAGGCTATTATCGGAGATTCATCAGGGATTTCTCCAAGATCGTCGTGCCACTCTCCAAGTTGACCCAGAAGGGTGTAGTTTTTGCTTGGGGTCCAGAGCAGCAGGCCTCCTTCGAGACACTTCGCCAGAGATTATGCAAAGCCCCGGTGTTAGCTTTTCCAGAGGAAATGGAGGATTTCGTAGTATATTGTGATGCGTCGATATTAGGATTGGGAGCAGTACTTATGCAGAGGGGTCATGTGATAGCGTATGCATCGAGGCAACTGAAGCCTCATGAGGCGAGGTATCCTACCCATGATTTGGAGTTGCGGGCAGTGGTGTTCGCCCTCAAGATTTGGCGTCACTATTTATATGGGGTCCGGTGTACCATATACACGGATCACAAGAGCCTGAAGTATTTGATGGATCAGCCCAACCTGAATATGCAGCCGAGGAGATGGCTGGATGTGGTAAAGGATTATGATTGCGAGATCCTGTACCACCCAGGAAAAGCCAACGTGGTGGCCGATGCCTTGAGTCGTAGGGCGGAGAGTGTTCCGATGCGTGACATTTGTATGAGGTTGACAGTGATGACTCCGGTGTTGGACACCATTCGAGGAGCTCAGGCCGAGGCCGTTAGGCCGGAAAACCAGAAGAGAGAGCGGGTTTTCGGGCAAGTATCAGAGTTCGTCACCGATGGTCGGGGGCTTATGACGTTTCAGGGTCGGATCTGGGTACCGCATGTGGGCGGAACGCGTACCATTCTGATGAAAGAGGCTCATCGATCGAAGCCCTTGATCCATCCAGGGGCCACTAAGATGTATTTGGACCTGAAAAGGGAGTATTGGTGGCCCTGTATGAAGAGGGACGTTGCATGGTTCGTGGAGAGGTGTCTAACATGTCGCAGGGTTAAGGCCGAGCATTAGAGACTTCATGGCAAGTTGCATCCGTTGGAGATTCCCGAGTGGAAGTGGGAACAGATCGCCATGGATTTTATCACCAAATTTCCAAGGACTGCGAGGGGCGTCGATGCAATTTGGGTGATTGTAGATCGATTGACGAAGAGCGCTCATTTCCTCACTATTAGCAAGAGATCTTCCGCGGAGAGGTTGGCAGAGATGTATGTGAGGGAAGTGGTATCACGGCATGGAGTGCCGATCTCGATTGTCTCAGACCGATATGTGCGTTTCACCTCTAGATTATGGAAGAAATTCCATGAGGAATTGGGTACTAGATTGCATTTCAGTACCGTGTACCACCCTCAGACTGACGGACAGAGTGAGCGGACGATTCAGACGCTCGAGGAAATGCTCCGGGCGTGTGTGTTGGATTTCGGTGGGAGTTGGGACACGTACTTACCCTTGGCGGAATTTTCCTACAATAACAGCCATCATTCGAGCATTGGTATGCCACCCTTTGAGCTGTTGTATGGGAGGAGGTATCGGACCCCCATTTGTTGGGGAGAAGTGGGACAGCGTGTGTTGGGTAGTACGGAGATAGTGCTTTAGACATCTGAGCAGATCCAGCAGGTCAGGCGGAGGTTGTTGACCGCTCAGAGTCGCCAGAAGAGTTATACTGATACGTGACGATCCGAGCTCGAATTTCAGGTCGGTGATTTGGTGCTTCTGAAAGTATCTCCTTGGAAAGGAGTGATCCGATTCAGAAAGAGGGGCAACCTGGGAACCCGGTATATTGGGCCATTTAGAGTGATCGTGATGGTGGGCAGGGTAGCGTATCGCTTGGAGCTACCTGCAGAGTTGGGTCAGATTCATGACACTTTCCACGTATCGCACTTGCGAAAGTGTATAGCATATGAGTCGGTAATGGTGCCATTAGAGGACATTCAGGTGGATGCGAGCCTGAATTATGCCGAGAGACCGGTGGCGATCAGGGATCGGAAGATCAAGGTTTTGAGGAACAAGGAAGTGCCTCTGGTTTTGGTTCAGTGGCAGCACCAGAAGGGGTCCAAGCTGACTTGGGAGCCGGAGCGTGAGATGCGTGAGCAGCATCCGGAGTTATTTCCAGAGTGAGACTTCGAGGGTGAAGTCCAATTCTAGTGGGGGAGAATTGTAACAGCCGGGTTTCCAGGTATACTACTTTATTTAATTATTTTGAATTATGAGAGGGAACTCGGCGAGTTGATGCGTAGACTCGCCGAGTAGGGTCATGATTGCTCATCCAAATTCGCTTTGTACACGACGATTCCACGCTGTTTAATGAAACCCTAAATCCCCGAGTTTGGAGCGTATTTAAGGGCACTTATAGCCTCTCATTGCGGCTACCAATCCCTTGAGAGAACCCTAAGTGAGCCAAATCGTTGAAAGGAAGAAGAAGACACTTTTGATCCTTGTATCTTTAGTTTAGTAAGAAGGAGGTACAAGAACAAGAGGGGAGGTGCGATTCTAGCAGTTCTAGGGATTCAGAGACTTCATTTTGAGGTAATAGTTCGAACCTCCTTTAGTTTTGGTGTTGATCTATAGAGTTAGGGTTTTCTAACCCCTTTGGAGAGTGATTATGTGCAGCAAATGGTCCATTTTCAAGTTTGTGCCTTGGATCTGGACTCAAAGAGGTCAAGAGACCTTAACCCTTGGAGCTTTATGGATTAGTTTGGGGTTATTGGACTTAGGTTACCATTTTTGGGACTAAATCTCCTTTTGATGCCTTGTTGTTGTTATACAAGCATCAAGTTTCGAGCTTTACGTGACATTCATGCTTGGGAAGGCCAGATCTTTGATTTAGGGAAACAGATCTGACCTCAGGAGGCAAGTAGAGTTTGTGCATGGCATGAACTCGCCGAGTTATTCCTGAGACTCGGCGAGTAGGGTTAGGGTTTCACATAAATTGCTAAGTGAGTAGACTTGCTGACTCAGTGAGTCAGAAGGGAGTTAGAGGACTGGAGTTCAAGGCGGCACTCGTCGAGTTGTTCTTGAGACTCGGCGAGTTGAGTCGTGGTGGCCCCGCGATTCATGCCTAGTATGACTTGTCAAGCATAGGGAGGGACTCGATGTGCCAAGTGGGGCAAAGTGTTAAGGAACATGTGTGAACTCGCTGAGTCACCAGAGTGCACTTGGCGAGTAGGGTCAAAGTGAGATCGTTGACTTTTAGGGTTTGGTCAATGGAGTACTTGTGTTTAGAGGGGGGTAAAATAGCCTTTTTCCCTCCTGAGGGTGCCAAAGGCAGGTTGAGTCTAGTCTTGAGAATTATATTTATAAGAGTATTTAATCTATGTGAATAGGCGAAGACTAGGCAATATTCCTACCAAGGCAGAGATTTACCGAGACGCCTGAGGTGAGTCTTCTCACTATACTTTTACCTAGCGTGGTAACAGAGTTATGTGATAGAGTATTTTAGATTTATATGCCAATGTAATTGCATGTTATTTATGTGCTATGATTTATTGTGATATGTGTTATGTATGATTCAGAGTTACAGAGTTAGGACCTTCGGGTCCACAGAGTTAGGACTTTCGGGTCCACAGAGTTAGGGCCAGAGGGCCCATAGAGAGTTGGGGCTGGAGGGCCCCAATAGAGTTACAGCCTTGAGTGGCTATTATGTGTTAGAGTGGTATTTTGGGGAACTCACTAAGCATTTATGCTTACAGTGTTATGTGTTATGTGTTTCAGGTACCAGCGATGATCGCGGGAAAGTGCCGGCATGATCCGTACACACACATACCGGAGTTATATATATATATATATATATATATATATATATATATATATATATATATATATGTATGTATATATTGATCTTGGGTTTTGTATTGATATAATGTTGATATAATGATTTGTTTATGATTTCGAATGATATTTTATGGGTTACAAAAGTGAAAAATTGTTCAAATTTTTACGGTGTTACATTAATCTTCAAAGATCTCTTCAACAACACTCCTTCAAGATCCAAATGCTCTCTAATTCTCTCACAAACGAATATTAGGGTTTCTGGACTTCAAGGGAGAGTAAAGAGGCCGGTGAGGGTATTATGTTCTTTATATAGGGCTTAACCCCCGTGATTAGGATTTTCTCCACACAGCACCAACTCGCCAAGTCCACCTATGCGACTCGTCGAGTTGGTCACTTAACACGCGACCCGTAACGCGACTCGACTCGCCGAGTCTATCCATCGACTCGCCGAGTCAAACTTCTTATTTACACCTTTAGCCCTTCAACTTTACTTCTGAATTTCCAGGATGTTACAATTCTCCCCTACTTAATTTAGGCTTCGTCCTCGAAGCCTGCGGCAACACAACTCCAGAAACTACTCTCGCAATACACCACCTGGCATTAACCAAACCAGGTTCCTCAAAACACTACCACCGAAACGCAAAACCCAACCCTTCCCCTGTGGTGTCCTGACCATCGCCTCAAGCCGGCCACCGGCTTCATCCTATGATAACCACACTTATCAACCGAGTAGCACTCCATGGTACTTCACTCGTTCCGGATCACAACAATCACTTGACTCTTACGAGCTAGATATAACCTTGAACCACCGGGATCCCGACCCGGTACCGCACTGCTATCATTTTCCTCGTCAGACATATCCTTCACCGAATTCACTGCTGAGACTTAACCTGCTCCCTTTCTGAGTCCAACTTTATCCCTTCCATGCTAATAGGATGACACATCCTTCAGCTTCAGGGCAACTCCCATGAGTTCTTATCCGCAATCACATACACATGTTGATATGGCTCTAGCATCCTCGGGTTGGGAAAACCCGACACACTGACGACACCTCCAAACGTCCCCCAGGATAAATTACCACTACATGCATAATTTCTTGTTCACACCAAACTGGGAATCCAAGGCTCCATCCTTGCATCCCTTCCGATCCTCTTTGGCCCTACACCCTCGGAACTCCTTCCATGACCTCAGCAGACATCCAACCCGGATGTGATTCCATACCACCGGCGCAAACACACTACTCAATAACCATAATTGGAACACCTCAATCATACCTCCACGCTACTGCTTTCACTTCCGTGAACTTACACTCCCTCACGGAGCTACATACCTTTCCCTTTCCTTATCCAAGGAAATTTACTTGGCCGCCTTGTTACTACAACAAGTGCCACGGTGCTTGCCCAACGCTACACCATTCCCTTATAGCATAACCGCTATCTCATGCACCACAAATGCTCTGAATCTGCTAGCAAGGACTCTCGAGTCCATGCACTACCTTCCACTAATCATGATCAATACCCGGGGCCAGACCTTCTAATGCTAGTACATCGCAACAGACTCATTCCATCTCCTCATACAGATCTATCAACACATGCAGAGTCTTCAGCATGATTGGACCGCCTTACCAGGCCTTCAGCTAATCTGGATCACTCTCAGAACCTTCAGCATGTCTGGACCGCCCTCCACGGCCTTCAGCCTGTCAGGACCGTCCCCGAGCCGTCGACCTGAGTGGTACACCCACCGGCCTTCAGTCTATCCGGACCGCTCAACTAGCATTCATCATCCCGAATTATCCCTCCTGGAAAACTCTCCCATGCATACTGTTCTAGCCCTCTAGGGGTTCCGAACTCTAACTCCATCCTACATACTGAATCCCAGCCTGATCCTAAGCCTTCTACAATCAATCGCCCTTTTCACAAAACCCTTGGTCTGTATCCTGCCCCGTTTGCCTGTCACTTGCTCATACCAGCCTATGCTCTTAGCTGACAGAACCGCTGTTGAATCCCAAACAGCTAATCAACCTCTCGTGCTTGTCGATCTTCCAGAGAATTTCCAATTCTCCCAACTTAGAGCACTGACTATCAACCACCGGTTCCCATAACAGACCTCCCTTAACATCCCTACACAACACATTCCCTTACACGCGAACTGATTCCCACTAGAATGAGCAACCTTCACAAAATCACATATCAACACTGATCATCTCGGACTTGAAAGAATCCCGACCTTCAGCTAACCACTCCTCAGACTGCAGATGCTACCCGACATTCGGACCAAAAGCCTGATTTCCCACTAATAATCCCCATGGATGACAACCAACGAAACTCCCAATACCAAAACCCTTAAACATACCATAACCCTCACGGAACAAACGAATACAATACCCGAAAATTCACACAACGAGACTAGCAGATATACAACACTCAATAATAATCACAAGATAACAAAATATCAAGAAGGAAACATACCCGCAGCTGCATCCAGCACTGCCCTAACATCCTCTGTTGTAAGCTGAAAAGCACGACCCTGAGCCCTCGAGGGCTCTGCTCCACCCTGACCTCCACCGGTAATCCTCAATATGGCCGGTGCTGGAGCCTGCACCGACCTCCCAACCAGCTGTGGACAGTTGGCCCTCATGTGACCAACCCGATGACACTGATAGCAAATCCTCATATCCTGGGTTGGGGATGACTGATGAAAATCCCTTGCGTAGTGCCCCTTTCTCCCGCACTTACGACACACACCACCAGACCTACAAGCTCCGGCATGACCCTTCCCGCACTTCTCACAAGTGCGGCTGCTCTGACTGCTCAAATTGAAATCAACGGTCTTAGACCGTTTCGTCGGCGGCGGCGACTGTTCCGGAGCCTGCCTATGTTCTCTCAACTGTAACTTGATCTCCAACTCCCGCCGCCTAGCGGCTTCCTGCAACTCCAACAATCTCTCGCACCTCTGCGTAAACACAAACTGCCTAATATCCCTCTTCAGCATACTCAGATATCGGGACATCTGGGCCTGCTCAGAAGCAAAATCAGGGCAAAACATCGCCCTCTCAGTGAACATCCTGGTGATCTCCATCACCGACTCGGAATCCTGCTTCAGCTCCAGGAACTCCTGAGCTAATCTTTCCCTCTCAACTCGCGGAACATAGCGAGTACTGAACATCTCTCTGAACTGATCCCAAGAAACCGCAGCTCTCTGCGCATCAAAATACGATCCCGTGGTCAACCTCCACCAATCCTTCACCCCGAGCCTCAAAAGGTTCAGAGCACACCTCACCCTCTGATCAGCATGGCATGAACACGTAAAGAAACACCCCTCCACGTCTGACAACCATCTCATAGAAACAACCGGGTCTTGAACTCCATCGAAGGTAGGGGCTTCGTATTATTGAAGTCCAGATACTAAAAACCTCTATCGGCTCCTCGCCCTGCCGTTGTAGCTGCCACAGCAGCCGTCTCTGAAAGAGCTGCATAACGCTCATCAAAATACTCAACCATGGCGGTCTTGATCGTCCCAAGCAGTTCCGGCAACTCGTCCCAGAACATAGCAACAACCTCATCATGCAGGATCTCACTAATCCTAGCATCCAACTCGTATGTACTCAGCTGACCGATAACCTCGGATGGTGCTGACCCACCCTGACCGCCCTCTCCTGCTCCCGATCCTGACCCGGATCCACTCCCAGCATACCTCGTAACCACCATATTGAAAAACACCGCAAACATCAGATACCTCTCACTAACCCGGGAACCGACTCTCAACCTAGCCCTAGGGGTTGTGACTTCCTTGATACGCGTATGGGTCCGGTGCTTTCACTAGTACGGGACCATACTACCTGCCACACCTACCCATATTATATCAAGTATCACCACAACACCCTAGAGATGAACATACATAACAAGCAACAAATCCTCAATCCTAGAGGAATACTAAATATCTCATACTGACCTACCGGTCCCACAACTCACCCAACCATGAAACTTCCACCAACTCCTGCAGCACTAGTGTATGCTAGTCATACATAACGTTGGACCCTATAGACTTTCGAATATTCAATCCTACCCTAGCTCCCAATCAAACAAGAACGGAACAAAAGGCCAAATCAAACATTCTTCGACTATAAGATCTTAATTACATATGGTCGTGATGCATACACTAAATATCTACAGTAATGATGTCAATTTCATACAAGGAAACCCTAGGCTAGCAGGCATCATATAATCAGCCAATTCTATCATGCAATTCCTGAAGATCCCTAGCCTAGCACTAGCATGCTGTTCTATCATATCACAAAAACAATTAACTTGCATGGTATTTTGGGGTTACTTACTAGCTCCGGATTATCATACCTCCGCTTCCTCTTTTACTCATTTTGAACACCATTTTAAATTTTCTTTTGAAAACTCTCCTTGATTTGAGGCTAGATTCACATGATGTTCCTCCAATTCACTCAAACCAAGGCTCTGATACCAACTTGTAACACTCTAAAAATTCAAGCCAATTTAAACTTTTCAAAAAAAACAACCCAGTTTCGTTAAGTCATTACAAAAAGGTTTTCAATACAATTATTATCAGAGTCTTCCCAGAACCATATCGTAAAACATAAACATGAGGAGCGGTACGATCACACCTTTGCCTTTCCATGGTCTCTTGAAGTACCTGAAAAACATTAAACCACAACTGTAAGCCCGAAAGCTTAGTGAGATACCCCCAAAATACCAACCACATATACCACGCATAACATATCGGAACTGAACAGTACAGCCATGCACTTCGGGTCTACTGTGTGACTGGTCCGCCCAACCGGGCCCTCATTCCACCTGGTCACCCTTCGAGTCTAGCCATATCCATCGAGTCTGCAGTGTGGTTGGTCCACCCGCACCGGGCCTTCAACCCACCTAGTCCACTCTCTGAGTCTACAGTATGACTGGTCCATCCGCACCGGGCCTTCAGTCGGCCTGGTCCACTCTCCGAGCCTCGGCACGTCTGGTCCGCCGTCGCGGGGCCTACAGCCTATCCGGACCGCTCGCTGGGCCTTCGGGTTAACCGGTCCGCCCTAGGTATGTTGGCCTACAGCACAAAGCAGGACCCACCTCAACCCAACCCCAGTACAACAACCATGTGCACATAAACATACAATCATATAACAATTCACATCCAATCAAACCGATCTAGCAGATCACATAACATAACATCATCCTAACCAGGATACTGACCTAACCGGTCACTAGCATAGCATCATCCTATATACCAAGATACCGACCTTAACTAGGTCTCTAACATATACCATCCTAACTACCAGGATGCAAACATAGCAAAGCAATAACATAACAATGATACCCACATTACAATCCGATAAAGGGCCGGCCTTGGTGCCTTAGACCCTGTTGATATAGTGAGGATAACTCACCTCGCAACTACTGACTGAAAAGATAAGATCACGCTGCTCCAACCTCCGACATGAACTCCACCACTGATAATACCAAAAGACTGAACTCAATAAATACCAATAATTACAAAATTACCCCTGGAAGTCAACTGGTCAACTCTTGGTTAAAGACAAAGTCCTCAGTCAAAGTCAAACTTCCTGACTCGTCGAGTCCCTAGGCTCTGAAAACTCCCATATCGCGAACCAACTCGCCGAGTCGCCCCAAGACTCGTCGAGTCCCACGAACTCTGAGTCACTTCCTGCTCAAACTCACCGAGTTGTCCCTCGACTCACCGATTCACAGCTCAACCAGGAAAGGTGAGGACCTCATGACTAGACCCACCGAGTCCAAGAACAGACTCGCCGAGTCCAAGTCTATCTTCAACCAACTCGCCGAGTACACCCATGTGACTCGCCGAGTACCACTAGCTCTTAACCCATATAGAGGCTTTCAAGCCATGCAAGGTCTCCAATCTATAGATCTACTCTTCTACAAGCCATCCATCATGTAAAGTGGCAAACTTTATGTGAATCCAAGGAGATCTAAGCTTAATACACTCTTAGGCTAAGGTTTGGGACAAAAGAACTTCACCAACAACTCTTGGGCATAGACTTTATGGCTTTCTGGATCATTAACTTAGATCTGAGGTAGCAACCTCAGATCTTACACCAAACACAAGATAGCACCAGATATACTCCCAAAAATCCCACAAATGATAGATCTAGATGGATAACAGCTCAAGCAATGAATCATTACCTCAAGAGAAGACTCCAACGGAAGAATAAGCCAAATCCCTGCAAAGCCCCTTGCTCCAAGCCTCTTAATCTTCAAAGATCTCTTCAACAACACTCCTTCAAGATCCAAATGCTCTCTAATTCTCTCACAAACGAATATTAGGGTTTCTGGACTTCAAGGGAGAGTAAAGAGGCTGGGGAGAGGGTATTATGTTCTTTATATAGGGCTCAACCCCTGGGATTAGGATTTTCTCCACACAGCACCAACTCGCCGAGTCCACCCATGTGACTCGCCGAGTTGGTCACTTAACACGCGACCTGTAACGCGACTCGACTCGCCGAGTCGACCTTCTTATTTACACCTTTAGCCCTTCAACTTTACTTCTGAATTTTCGGTATGTTACAGATGGAAGCGGCCAGTTAGAAAGATGCGTGCAGACAAAGCTTAGCCCGGTAAGGTATTGTTAAGATCTTGAAAAATCACGTCTCGGTTTTGGGGGAAGTATTACTTAGTACTCCCGAGTCTTGCCCGAGCCTTACTTAGTAAGTTTCTCACCACCTTTTTAGACTAGGAAATATTTTTAGGGGTCAAGAATAGATATATAGTTAAGTTTGTTCATCACACCTTATATTGATGAACTTTGAGATAGGTCCCGCAATTCACATTTTTGGGAACACAGTTTTTTTTGTAACACCCATTCTTGAGTCATTCCCCACCCTTAAGCTATGTTGCAATCTCTACGCTATGAAGAGAACAAACAAATGAAGAAAAATTGGAAAGCGAAGCATAAATAGAAGCACTAAAAGAAGATCCGTAGACACGGAAAAAACAAGAAAATTGAAAGAAAAAAAAATAGTATAAAAGAAGAATAAGAGATCAAGTGAAGAATCAAGCTTATGTCTATTAAAAAAACAACGAAAGAAGACAGAAGACCGACGGAAGAAGTTCAAGATTGAAGACTTAGGTTGTCTTAGGTCTAGTTCTTAGATTGAGTCATTTTTATTTTATATTATTTTATTTCTGACTTTTGGTGAGAAAATGCTATGAAGGTGAGACGGTAGATTGTAATGGACAGTACAAGGGAGAAACCTTTGAAACCGAAAGTTTTCCCAAAGTCCATGGCTGAAAGTATATATATTTCGTTATTATACACTTTGGCCTGACAAATGTAGCAATCATCGTGTATGGGGGCATCTTTCCTTCATGAATTATGGTCTGGATTGGCGATATAAAGTGCCCCACTAGGCACATCCCCTGTTTCTTTTTTCTAGCACGTTCTGATGGCTTCCACATCCAGACGAAATCTATTCACCTATCGAGTGGTTCGGGAATGTGGTTTATGGTTATAAAGTGGGGAACACTCGGAGGACACGTAGGGTCCTTGCAAGGCTGACTCTAACCATGTTGACTGATCTTGACCAGGTTCTGTGTTTCTATCCATTCTTTTTTTTTTTAGTATAGTTCATCTCAAGTTCATTATAGTCTTATCTTACTTGAGGACAAGTAAGGTTCAAGCTTGGGTGATTTAATAATTTCATTTTATTTTATTTTATAGTTTATTTTAGTATATTCCATTCACAATTTAACTAATTTTCATTTATATTTTCTTTTTTGTTATTTTATGACTATTTCAGGTACTTTCTAGTTTCATGAGCATAATTGTAGATTTTACGGAGACTAGCGGAGCGAGATCTTTGGGATGCGATTGGACATGGAGGACAATAAAGATTATGGGCTTGATTGCTAGTGGAAATGATGCATGGAACGGGCTTGATGATTAGTTGAAGGTTTTGAGAAAATGAACTTTAAATTTGCAAGAAATAGAAGAATTTTTGTACATCTGGAGATTATTGAGCGGGTGATAACGTAAGCTTTGGAGGATTTGGAAAAAGACAAATTAGACTCAAATTGAAGAAAACTTGAAGACTTGTGGACCACAATCTAATGAAGAAAAATTGGATCAGTAGGCTAAAGCAGTGCAGGCCCAACAAATGGAAATGGCCAATTCTCAGTCACTTCACGCGGCCCACACAAGAATACCACACGGCCGGCATGAGTTCCTGCAAGGGATAATTTCATGATTTTACTTGTGGCTTCCATTTGCGGAAGTTTGCTGGGATTCTTTTGGGACTTTTGTACATCTGAAATTTGGTGATTTCTGTGGAGTTTTGGGAGTTTTTTGAGCACTTGAAGAACATCAAAAACATCATATTTTGCTCTTGATTCTTGCTACATGTTGGGTACTTTTAAAGATATTTTGTTTTCTTGAGTTTAGTCATGCTAGGCTAAACTAATCTTGGTTGACTTTGGTGAAATCACTTAAATGTTGATTGAATGTTGAAGAACTCAATGAACTTGTTCTTGAATCTTTATAAGAATGTTTTATTTTTAACATATGTTTGCTACTTGTATGTTTTTATTCATAAGTTTAAATAATTTTTTGATTATCTAATGGTTCCTCAAATTAGCAAGCAACAAATGGTTCTTGTGTTAGTTTTCACTTCATAGAATTATAAGAACATTTTCTCCAACATGGAAGTAAAAGCATTTAACTCCTTTTAGATTTTTCGACTTTTTGATTCTAAATGCTATTTAATTTTCACTAATTACATGCTTAACATAAATTGTGACTTTAACTAACGAAATTTTTATGAGCTTCTCTAGCTATTTTAATAACTAAGAAAATCCAGGTAATCTCAAGCTTCTTGGATTGCTATAGTTAAGTTAGAGATTTAAAACAAGTATTCCACCTTTGGATTCTAATGATATATTCATCAATTGTTCAAGTGAGGAAACTTAAGTCAACCATCTTCCTCTTATTGATTTTACATTAAACTCTTGTTTTTGTTGAATTGTCTACTTAAATCTTAGTTTAATGAAAAAATTGTAAGAATGGTCCGTGTGGTTAGGTCGAAATTGTCACTTTGGGCAAAACAAGTTTGAACTAGCACTCATAGTCCAAAAGTTTTCATTTTCTTGCCACTTTGGTCCAATTTACTTTAAATTTTTTTATAATGACCATTTTGCCATTTCTTTTTACTTTTTTAGTTATTTATTTATTTATTTAAATTACTTTATAATTTAAAGAAAAATAAAAAAGAGAATCTTTCTCTCACTCACTCTCTCTCTCTCTCTCTCTCTTCTTCTTCTTCTTCTTCTTCTTCTTCTTCTTCTTCTTCTTCTTCTTCTTCTTCTTCTTCTTCATCATTTATCATCTACAAATCAGGAAAAAAAACCCCAGATTTTTGCTACTATGCTACTAGATTACACACATAAGGATACCCCGAAAAACCAGTTTCCTCAAAAAAAAAAATTGCCCAACATCAACAACCTAACTTTTGTTCTTCAAAAACCAGTTTTTTGAAAAAGAAATCGGAAACAGATATTAAAAATAATTGGAAGCATGTGTGTATGTGAAGCATGGTTGTGATATTTACATCTCCGATAAGAACTGGAAGATAGGGCAGGTGAGACACACAAAACCCAGTTCTAAGGGCATCAAAGGGTTACAAAACCCTGCTTCGCACCATCCCTAAATTTGTTTCGTCTTAAGATCCGAGGGCAGTGACGCTAAAGAAGAAGGGCAAACCAACGAAGAAAGAAAGACGATGAATCCTCGAGCAACAGATCTGAGAAATTAGCCACAAACCTGAACATATATGAAGCCAGTGAACATGGTGACGAGGTGTTGCAATGGTCGGAGGTGATGGGTGTAGTTGTGGTTGGAGGTCGGTGAAGAAGACGATGATTCGATGGAGGTGTGTGTATCGATTATGAAGAACAAATCCATAAACAAAATCAATTTTATATGTTCCAAAAAGAATTAGGTGTTTTTTTATGTGTTTTGCAGTGGATGTCGTCTACTTGAGAGAGAGAGAGAGAGAGAGAGAGAGAGAGAGAGAGAGAGAGAGAGAGAGAGAGAGAGAGAGAGAGAGAGAGAGAGATTCTTTTGTTCTTTTTATTTTTATTTTTTTTGTTAGAAAAATAATTAAATAACAAAAAGATAAGCAAAAAACAAATAGAAATGGGCAAATTCGTCATTTTAAAACATTTTGAACCAAATTCACAACAAAATGAAAACTTTTGGACTATTAGTAATAGTCCAAACCTATTTGGCCCAAAATAGCAATTTCGACCTAACCACAGTGACTATTCTTACAATTTTGTCTAGTTTAATTTTAGTTTTATTTCAAGCATTTCAAAAGATCAAAACCCCCATTTTTATTTTTATTGGCATTTTACAAATATTTTTGCAAAGAAGGTTTCATAAAGTTAAAAAACTGAACCAATTTCTATGGATACAATCCCTTTACCACTATACTATTTTAATATACAAGATTTATGGTTATGAATTTCGTTGGCCTCGACAACCACTTAAGCACTTTCTTTAGATAATTGGATTGACGTACAAAACTGTCTTTGGTGTGCACACTTTGAAGACCCAAACAAAATTCCGTTATACCAAGATTTATCATTTCAAAATTTTCTTTCAAACAAGAAGTGACGTTTCCCAATTCTCCAGGAATTCCAATTATGTTCAAATCATCTATATAAACAGAAATTATGACGATTTTTAATCCGAATCATTTTATGAATACATAAGTCATGTTCTAGCAACCATCAGAAGCACACGATCTTCAGTTGCCACCATGCCCGTCGTGACTCGTGACACCCATAATGTTACGTCAGAAGCACACGATCTTCAGTTGCCACCATGCCTGTCGTGACTCGTGACACCCATAATGTTACGTCCTGACATATGGGTATCCTCAAAAACCATGTACTTGACTCATTTATATCATCAACTATCCATTCTGGAAAATAGATGTTACAACAAGTACATCTATCACCATGTTTCTTTTTTCCACCATAAAATGGGGTAAGGATAAATGATGTTTAAGAAACATTTGAGAAAATAGATGACGTGAAATGGAAGTAAGAACAAATTAGGGAATTTTGTAAAATGTTAGGACTTAATGAGTAAAACATCATTTCGCTGACTTTCTACAACACGTAGATGCAAAATACTTATACATAGTTTTCCAAATTAAGGCATGTCCCCATTAAGACCATTAAGTAAATAACATTCAGCCCCTAATTCGGATGAACAAAACTCCTGACCAGAGAGAGTTAAAGAGAAATTGTACAGGAAAAAAACATAACAAAACAAAGCATAAAACTGAAGAAGAAAAACAAAGAGGGAAAACATCGATTGTAAGCATCACGCAAGGGGAGAAAGTCTTCTGATTAGGAGAGGTAACATACCTTGTTAAAAGTTAAAACACACCGAATGAGGTAATGTGGCTCCTATTGAAGGATGGTTGGAAGCTATGTTGGTAGGGTCATCATGAAGCTCTATAGTCTATACCACGAAGAGTAACTCATCTTCTAATCGGTTACAATCTAAAATAAGATGATGTGTCAGCAATATTTTTTCCGCTCAAAACATGTCCACATTGATGGTATTGAAAAAAAATATTAGAACTAACTTGAATTTGCATGGCCTCCTTAAGTTGGAATGCCACCTCAGCAATCGCAGGTCGTTTTTCCCGAGTTTTTTCCAAGCATTGAGATGAAATAGCTGAAAACTTGAGCAACGTACTTGGTTTGATATCTTTCCTTATTTTGGGATCGATAATTTTGTCTATATCTCCGCTTTTATAGCTGGCTCGAACCAAATGATGGAGGAATCGCCGCTCGTCATTGTAACTGAAATCACACGCGAGCCTTCCGCATAATACTTCAAATAAAACCACACCGAACGAGTAAACATCTGACTCTTTTGTTAAAAATCCTGTTTTTTCGTATTGTGGGTCACAATAACCATATGTGCCAGCAAGGTTAGTGATCACAAACGTGTTCGGTTGATTTGCTAGACCTATTCTTGACAACCCAAAATCAGCAAGTTTTGCATTCCAATTCTCATCTAACAAAACATTGGCGGCTTTTATATCACGGTGTATTATTCTGTGTTTTTCTGCCACGTGATTATGAAGATAGTCCAATGCAGAAGCAACATCAATGCATATTTTGAGAAGTTGTGTCCATGAAGGTCGAACCGATATAGAAGTGTCACGTAAATATGTATCGAGGCTTCCATTGCTTGCGTATTCGTAGACAAGGATCATCTCCTTGTTATCATCACAAAACCCTATAAGTCTTATAATGTTTTCGTGATGATACTGTGAAAGCATTGTTAGCTCGGTGTGGAACTCCTTGTTACCTTGAAAGCCAGTGACATCTAACCGTTTTACAGCAACCAACTGGTTTACATGATCCGCCCAGAAGAGGAGTCCCTTGTAGACCTTTCCGTATCCACCTTTCCCGATGAAGTTTCTTTGGTTGAAGTCTTGAGTACAATCTTTTATGGCCTCAAGGGGGATTTTGAGGTTGTTCGGCTGCTTCATTAGAGACATAATTTGAACTAATAAATATTGATCTAGTCTTAACCAATTTACGCATATACAAAATTTATTGATTTAACCTTTGGGTGAGTAGTTATTAGTGTTTGATCTGAAGTACTTTCAGGGTCAGGTGGAGGTATACTTTGAGTATACATCGCTGCCCTCTGAGCAACCTGAGCTTCTAATATCTATGCACACATACACAACAATAGTTTACCAATATTCCATCAACATAAACAATCGTATAATGAATTTCTTGAAAAATGAGAAATCTCCAGCATTTACCTCTGTAGCATTTACCTCTCTATCAACTCTATCATTTTTCTCTTTCACTGCATTGTTGCATAACATTACAAACAAAAAAAATGTATTAAAAAACAAAATCAAGAGAGGATCACAAATTAGCAAAAAACACAACCACATACATCCTACTAACCTAGAAGAATTGAATTACAGCCTCCACATCCATAAACCAAAACTTCCGGTGGCTCCAAAAGAACTTTCTGGCATCTTGGGCATCGAACTAACCCTAGTTTAGTGTTTACCTCAGACTGTTTTAATAGCGTATCATCTGAACTTTCAAGGTCAAGTGGAAGTATATCATGAGTATAAATTTCTGCCTTTTTAGCAAAATCCATGTGTGCTACCAATATCTATGTATACACAAACATAAATAATTCAAGAAAACTGTGTCAACATATATAAGCAATCTTCAAATGAATTTCTTGAACAGAGATAATTAAATATCCGGTGTTTACCTCTGTATCATGATCTGATACTCTCTCGTTTTCATCCTTAATCACTGCATTGTTACAGCATATTTTAATTAAAAAAAAAACACAGAAAATATTCAAAAATGAAATTCACAGAACATCAAAGAAATAAAATTGCCTACGAACCTATAAGAATTGCATTACAGCCTCCACATACATAGATCGGAACTCCTGGGTCCTGCTGAAATTTCCAGCAACATGGGCATCGAACTAACCTGTAATTATTTCTCATGTTGCTGCTCAGATTTCAAAAAAGCTCCTGACTTTTGAAAACCCTGAAACTTTTGAATAAAAGTTCGTTGAAGATGATTAGAATTAAAGAAATTTAAGGATTAACAGAAGCTAAAATGTTTGACATTTTGTAAGAAATATATTTTACACGAAAGTAAAGAAAATACGTCGAATAATCTTGAATCCTTTTCAATCATAGTTTGATTTTTTTTTCTTTTCTTTCAAGATTAAGGAGTGATTGACATGGGATTAATAAAGAATTAGAAAGCTGATACTCATGTTGGCATGTTGCTGAAGAAAATGACAGCCAATTGAGTAATTATGAACTAGATTTTGGTTGGAATAAGCCAAAATGGCATAGAAAAAGACGAAAGTCAAACATCCAACTTACGTTTCTTTCTCCACTGAGATCCGTTCGCTTTCTAAGAAATTGAACATCACCCTAATATATTCTAAGAAATTGAACATCACCCTAACATAACTACAACCAGAAAACCTCAAGTTATTCAAAAAAAAGAAGCGAAGAAAGAACCCATGGAATTGAAGACTTCCGTTGACCGAAAAAAGAACGGTGGAATTTTTGAACTAAATCGTAAGAACAAGAACCCATTTCTGGAAATTAGGAACACATAATGTATTCCTTTTTTTCAAAAGATCCAAAATTTGAAATATGGAATCAAATCAAGAACTAGGCATATCAAACTAGTATTGCAAGACATCGTCTTTAGCGAGAAAAAAAAAAAGAAGAAGAAGAAGAGGAGAGAGAGAGAGAGAGAGAGAGAGAGAGAGAGAGAGAGAGAGAGATTCTTGATATATAGATCAGTGATCTAAGCTTCGAAGTAGAGAATCAAATCAAGAACTATGAAATAAGAAAACAACATTTGTTTTTGTATTAGAATAAAGAGGATAAGAACCTGAAAAAAATGAAGCAGCTGGCGAGAATCGAAGAATTTGGAGAGTGGAGTATATAAAATGAAGCAGCTGGCGAGAATCGAAGACGAAGTCCTGTATTGGAGTTATGAAGTTTGGGCAAGTACATCCTCGACAACCGTAAAAATGATCTATGCGGTTGTATGTTTTTTAGGTGTAGTTTGGAACTAGTTTATAGACAAAATTGAGAGGTTGGTCCCTATGGTATGTTAAAAATTAGATGATTGGTTCAAAACGTTTTGGAGTGGCACCGGTGATCCAAAATATTTGATTTGTTGTGGAATTGGTCCAAAGGCTTAACAGTTGTTTATGCCCTCCGTTTGTGTGAGGGTGTTTATGTCCAAAATGATTGATCTTGTAAAGTATTTGTCAAATAAGGGTAACTTTTGAATAAATTACATTCAAGTTTGATTTCACTTTGACTTTCGACTGGTCAAAATAGGAACCCAATTAGAAAGGGGTCAAGGGATTTGTTTTTTGTTCGTCATTTGATCGATCGTCAAGGGGAACGCAAAGGAAACGAGTACAGAACACGAAGGGAAGAACGAAGGCATAATCAATTGGGAGGAAGAGGAGATTGGAATAGGACTGAACTGAAGGCGGTCAAGAAGAAGACACACGAAGTCAGCAAAGGTTCGATCGTTCTTTTGGCTGAAGGAAGGAGGTACGATGACTTCTGATTTTTCATCGATTGATTCGCAATCAGTGATGGCCTCCGGGATTCGACTTAGGCCGAAGAAGAGGAAGGGAAAGGAGAAAACATTATTCGTGTTTGGGAAGATCGATGTCAAAACTACAGTTGAAATGGTTGCGAGCACAAATAGGACTCGTAAGTCAAGAACACGTGTTATTTGGAACGTTGATTCGAGAAAATATTATGTTTGGGAAGATCGATGCAACAATGGAGGAAGTAATCGCCGCTGCAATGACTGCTAATGCTCATAATTTCATCTGGTAGCTTCCGGAAGGATATGAAACGATGGTCGGTGAAATAAGGGCACTTCGAGGTTAAGCACGTCAATTCGAGCCCAACAATGTTCAATTCACCGATGCCTTTCAACGATCCATAATCGCTATCATCATCAAATCACCCACCGCCTTTGTTTTCCCAACTCCTTGCTCTAAACTCGTCGGAATGGAAACAAGCAGTGATCGGGAAGTAGATATTAGGAAGGTTTAATTTAATAAGATAATAAAAGAAGGAGTGTGAATTGACAGAAATACCCTCACACAAACGGAGGGCACAAACGGCTATCAAGCCTTTGGACCAATTCCACTACAAATCAAACATTTTGGACCACCGGTGCAAGCCCAAAACTTTTTGGACCAAACATCCAATTTTTGACATACCACAAGGACCAAACTTGCAATTTTGTCTAGTTTATATGCAGAAAATGTCTCTCCTCAAATTGGAAAGACTAAAATACCATTAATATATATTTTTTTCATTTTTTTTATTGTTTTATCATTTTTAATAAAATAAATGAGGGTAACAAATTACACGAATGGTCCTTTAGGTTTTGTTTTTTTTTCCTAAAGTAGTCTCTACGAAATTTTTTTCCCTTAGATGGTACCTACAGAGCAAACATTGCACAAAAATGATCCTTATGACTAATTTTGTTAACAGGTTCTATTAAGTGTGTGTGCGAAATGACAAAATTGCCCTTTGTTATTACTTTTTTATATTTATTTTAATGTTTTGTTAATTTGTAATAAAAAAGGTGGGATCCTCTCTCTCTCTCTCTCACGTACACATATACACATACACATACACATACACATATTGACATAAAAACATACATACACAGAGGGTCCAATTGAAATCAGTATCATTCCATCAAAATCAAAATGTTGGCAAAGATCTAGTTCCAATTGAAATCAGGTGGGTCCGATTGCAGGGGTTTTGAGGCTCGATTTCATGGGTTTCACCCAGATGATAAACATACAAAAGTCGAAGATGGAAGGACTTTGAGAAAGCAATTTGATAGTGAAAACTTTTAAGGAAATTAAGGAAGGGTTAGAGAAGATGGATCTGAAAGCATGTCCGACGGGAGTGATAATGTCAAAGCTGCATCCAACGACGATGTCCCACCTAGCTCTCTTTCCAGATCTCTTTGGAGACATACATATCATTGGCATACTCCACACACACACACACAAGCTTCTGATTCTTCTTATTAATTGTTTATGATTTCTTATTCTATTGTGCATTATCGCTACTAGCTTCTAGCTCCGACGAGATTGGATCAGTAGTGGTGAGACAATAAAATGGTAGATTTATGCTTTTTAACCAATCAAACTCTTTAAATATATTGGAATTCGGAAGAGGGATTCGGCCATTTGGGTGTTGCTGATACTGGACACACCAAGTCGAAACCCAACTGTAACATCCCAAGTTTTGGCATTTGTAGTCCATGGGAATGGAAGGGTAAAGTCTTGAAGAGCCCAAGGGTTAAATTGTAAGTTTGGGATCAGGAAGCGTAAGCGCATAAGGGTACGCTAAGCATTCTAGGGCGCGCCCTAGTACGCTGGGCGTACACTTGTGTATGCTGGGCGTACTCATAATGTAACACCGTAAAAATTTGAACAATTTTTCACTTTTGTAACCCATAAAATATCATTTGAAATCATAAAAAAATCATTATATCAACATTGTATCAATACAAAACCCAAGATCAAAATATATATAAACTCCGGTATGCGTGTGTACGAATCATGCCGACACCTTCCCGCGATCATCGCTTGTACCTGAAACACATAACACATAACACTGTAAGCATAAATGCTTAGTGAGTTCCCCAAAATACCACTCTAACACATAATAGCCACTCAAGGCTGTAACTCTGTTGACCCTCGGGTCTATGTGTCTCAGTGGGGCCCTCCAGCCCCAACTCTCTGTGGGCCCTCTGGCCCTAACTCTGTGGACCCGAAGGTCCTAACTTTGTGGACCCGAAGGTCCTAACTCTGTGGACCCGAAGGTCCTAACTCTGAATCATACATAGCACATATCACAATAAATCATAGCACATAAATAACATGCAATTACACTGGCATATAACTCAAAAATACTCTATCGCATAACTCTGTTACCACACTAGGTAAAGTATAGTGAGAAGACTCACCTCAGACGTCTCGGTAAATCTCTAACTCGGTAGGAATACTGCCTAGTCTTCGCCTATTCACATAAAGTAAATACTCTTATAAATATAATTCTCAAGAGTAGACTCAACCTGCCTTTGGCACCCTCAGGAGGGAAAAAGGCTATTTTACCCCCCTCTCGACACAAGTACTCCATTGACCAAACCCTAAAAGTCAACGGTCATATTTTGACCCTACTCGCCGAGTGCACCTTGGTGACTCGACAAGTTCACACATGTTCTTTAACACTTTGTCCCGCTTGGCACGCCGAGTCCCTCCCTATGCTTGACAAGTCATACTAGGCATGAATCACGGGGCCACCACGACTCAACTCGGCGAGTACCACCTTGAACTCCAGTCCTCTAACTCCCTTCTGACTCACTGAGTCATCCCCAACTCAGCAAATCTACTCACTGAGAAATTTACGTGAAACCCAAACCCTACTCGCCGAGTCTCAGGAACAACTCGGCGAGTTCATGCCATGCACAAACTCTACTGGCCTCCTGAGGTCAGATCTGTTTCCCTAAATCAAAGATCTAGCCTTCCCAAGCATGAATGTCATGTAAATCTCGAAACTTGATGCTTGTATAACAACAACAAGGCATCAAAAGGAGATTTAGTCCCAAAAATGGCAACCTAAGTCCAATAACCCCAAACTGATCCATAAAGCTCCAAGGGTTAAGGTCTCTGGACCTCTTTGAGTCCAGATCCAAGGCACAAACTCGAAGAGGGACCATTTGTTCCACATAATCACTCTCCAAAGGGGTTATAAAACCTTAACTCTAATGATCAACACCAAAACTGAAGGAGGTTCGAACTATTACCTCAAAATGAAGTCTCTGAATCCCTGGAACTGCTAGAATCGCACCTCCCCTCTTGCTCTTGCACCTCCTTCTTGCTAAACCAAAGATACAAGGATCAAAAGTGACTTCTTCTTCCTCACAACGATTTGGCTCACTTAGGGTTCTCTCAAGGGATTGGTAGCCGCAATGAGAGGCTATAAGTGCCCTTAAATAGGCTCCAAACCCGGGGATTTATGGTTTCATTAAACAGCGTGGACTCGCCGAGTCCAAAGCGAATCCGGATGAACAATCACGACCCTACTCGGCGAGTCTACGCATCAACTCGCCGAGTTCCTTCTCATAATTCAAAAATAATTAAATAAAATAATATACATGCAAACCCAGCTGTTACACATAACAAGAAGAAACCCTAATGTCTTGGCTTGGGGGCTATATAAATGTCATTATGGTTCATTTTCTCTAATCATTCTCAACCTCCATTTTCCAGAAACGTCACGAAACCCTAGTTTTTGTGTGAGAGTGTGAGGTGGTGGGTATTTTGAGCTCTTGGAGGTAAAGGCATTGCACCAAGAAGTTGGAGAAGAAGATTGGCTTGAAGATCTGAAGTTGGTGTGTATTCTAGAAGCTCCATGAGGTAAAAAGCTTGTAAATTTATTCTTGTACGAGTTAGATCTAGTTATTTAAGCTTCATGGAAGCATTCTTGTCCCAAAAAGTCCCAAAATGGTGCATGTCATGATTAGGACGAGATGAGTTGTCCTTTCAGGCTCTTGAAGAGGTTATGTGTGTTAAAAATGAGGTCTCAATGACTTAAGTGTCCCATGAATGCATTAGGAAGGTCTTAATGGATTAATCCCTTAGATTAAGAGCTTTCTAGACATCCAAAGTGATAAAGTTCGAGAATTTATGAGTCCTAGGAATAATTGGTCGATGGATCTGAAGTTTGGGCTTAAGTGCTTAAGCCATTAAGCACTTATGAGAGTTTTTGTTCAGCTCGCATATGCCCCACGTAGGTACAAGTATGCCCCGCGTACTGGTTCAATGGCCCATTTTCTAGTCAACAAGAGTCAAAGTATGCCCCACGTACCAGAGGGGTACGCCCAGCGTATGTCCTCTAGTGGGGGTTTTTGATATTGGGCTTCAACTTTGGGCTGTCTATGGACTAGATGGACTTGGACCTTTACTGGACATTGTGGGTAAGGTGTTTTAGGCCAAGTCTTGGTTTTGGATGTTGGATGTAAGCCCAATTAGGTTGTTGGGCCCAGTTTGGAAAGTTGGGCCAATGTTGGGCCTTGTTATATGGAATTAGATCATGGGTTTGGTTTTGGGCTTTAGCCCCAAATTTTAGGAAATAAAATTGGCTATTATTGTATGAGTGATTCTTGGTCAAGATTTATACTCCCGTGTATTGAATCATTATTTGCTATTCTGGATAGTTCGGGATTTTCGGTGAGATGGTGGTTCAGGAATCTGCTTCTTCGGTTCAGATCGGCATTTCGAGGTGAGTTATCCTCACTATTGTTGGATTAGTGTCTAAGTCCATAACTATTTTGGTATGTACTTGACCTGATGGTGCATGGTCCTTTTGGGTTACCTTCAGCAAAGCAACTTGATAGGATGAATTATGGAGAGAAAGGATTAAATATGATTTATTAATATATTATGAGAATAATATATTAAAGGAGAAACCATATTGTTTAATTAATATTAGTCAAGAATTAATAAGAATTAAGTTTGTGGCTAAAAGAGATTAATTAAACTTAAGGGACTGAATTGTAATTATAAGATAATTGCAATTGGGCTATGGATTACCTTATTATATAAGGTTGGACGAATTCTATGGGGAGACCCATTAGAAATCGTCCAAGGCCTTTAAGAAAGGAATCCATGGGCTACGTAGGGCTTAAGTAGTTAGATTAGGGTTTCCTAGTTTAAAACCCTAATAGCCTACATGTATAAATAGCACCCTTTAAGCCCCAAAAACGTGGTGATGAGATCCTCTAGGGTTTTGGATGGTTTTGGGCAGCCTCCTTCTCTTCTTCTCTTCATCCTCTTGCTTTTGGTGTTTGTGAACCATTAGAGGAGTGACATTTGTGACTCTAAGCTTTCTAAAGTCAATACAAGAAGGATTTGAGATTGTTATTGCTACATAACAATCAAGGGAATATCTTGAACCCATTATTATGTTAATATTGATTATCATACACTAGAATTAGGGTTTATAGTCTTGGATGAATTGCATGTAAAATAAAGAAACCTAGATCCAAGCATTAGGGTTTGCATGAGCACATAGGATGTTATTATGGCTAAAACCCATCAGTGGTATCAGAGCCTTGATTGGTTTCTATTGTATTGATGCCTTGTATGTTTGTTCAAGTTGAAAAAAATCGAGTTTTGAGCCACCTGCCTAATGAACTCGGCGAGTCCCATTGTGGACTCGGCGAGTAGGCTCCTACTCGGCGAGTTCAAGCGTCAGAAAGAGGGGATTTCGGGATTTCTTGCTGTTTTACTCATAAATACTTTCCTTATCTGTTTTAGGTCATTAAAATCCGATTTTAATCATATTTATGAGTATATCCTTCATAAAACAAAAGATAATTACCAATTAATTAGATAATAACTTCCTTATATGATAAAGTTTGATTATTTGTATTAATTGGGTAACTTATTTTGCAAGAAATTAAAATAGCGTCAAATATAGATAATGATGAAATTAATTGTTTAATTTATATTATTTGTTATTTGATCCTTGTATTATGAAAAGTTTCAATTTTTCCCTTTTAGGTTTTATAATTTAAAATTTGAACTCAAAAGTTTTGGTTTTGAAATTTAGATTGTTAAAACCCTAATGTTTTGAAATGTTTCAATACTTGCCCTTAAGTTTTGGAATTTAAAAGTTGATTAAAAGTTTAATTTAGAAATGTTAAATTCTAAAACCCTAGTATTGTTTTGAAAAGTTCAAATCACACCCTTATGGTTTTATTAATTAATTAAGGTGTATAATTAAAAGAGGTTTAATAAATCCATAAAAGTTTTGGTTTACAAGTTGATTGAATTAACAATATAATTGTTAAATTGGACCACCTAGTATTCTAAAAGTGTAGAATACACCATATACTATATATAACATTAAAAGTCTAACATTATACATATGTATGAGTAAAAGTCAGTCTTACTGTTAGTAGGCCTCATTCACGAAGCTGGTCTATAAGGGGTGTTTAAGGAAATTGCCTATAAAATGGCGATTGAATGGGTATCCACTCTTACCCACCGCACTCTTGACTAGTGGAGGGTCGTTAGCCGAACGGGTAGGATAGGACAAAACCTTCCATTATAAGTATAATGAAGTACAAAAGTAACTAATTTTTTTTTACAAATTCCCAATCTTAGTTACTTTAGGCAAAGTGAATTGATGCAATTCCATGAAATTACACTTTGTGCCCTTGCGAAGATGTTAGTGGAGCATGTATAGTTTACCAGCACACTAAATGGTTCTAAGAAAAGGTAGCTAAGGGTGATTCAATGTTTTTCATAGTTCGTTGGAGCGTGTGTGGTTTACCGGCACATCAAATAGGTGACCGTAACATGTGAGGGCACCATGTAAGTTTGCATGGTTATTCACACCCGCTTTGTGATCCTCGGCATCCCAGTCACAAACTAGAGGGGCATATCGAGATTCAAACATGCCGTTGAAAAGTTCAATGAATCTCAAAGGACCTAGGAGTTTTCATAGATTTAAAACTTAAATTTCTTTTTTGTTTTTTTTCATGGTGGAAATTAGTGAATCGTCATTCACTTACTTTCAAATGTTCTGCAATTTGGGTTATGGCATCCCTCTCCCGAGTTGTAGAATATTGTGTTGGGTCCTAGCCTTAGTATCTCATTTAGGTGATTTATTAAGGACTCAATCTATCAACTAACTTGAATTTATTTTTCTCCCGTTTTGTAAATGTCAAAGTACGACAGCTATGGTCTTCCCAAATCCCGTGGAACAAGCTTTCCACATGAAGATGATATTCCACGATTCAATCGAGGAATAAGAAATCATGCTTCACTTCCTCCTCCTCCTCCCGTTGTTCTCCCTAACCCACAAGATCGAAGAATTGAAAGGTTCAATGTCACCAAAGCCCTATTGGAAATGAAACATGAAGATGGTAAACCCGTGTGTGCACACATTCTAGGAATGAAATCACACATTGATAGGATGAAAATGTTGGGTGTGTCATTCCCGGATAAGTTGGCTGTGAACTGGGTTCTGCAGTCACTTCCCGAATCATATAATGAGTTCAAAAGAAAGTATTATATGATGGACCATGACGAAAACCTCATTGACCTAACTTACATTCTCATTGCTGCTGAATCAGAAATGATTTGGCAAAGCAATGGGGCGTATTTGTTGGGAAAGTCAACCAACCATGCTTCCAAGGACGTTCTAGGAGAACCGACCTGCATTTGTTGCCAAGAGAAATTGCGTTGGATACAAGTATGCCCTAAGAACCTGAAGAGTCCAGAAGATGGGAGAGTCAAAGAGTATCGCTGTGCTTCAGGTAAAATCCACTATCTAACTCAATTAAGTTCCTATTCGTTGATTCTTAATGTGATAAGATTGCATTTGAATGTTTTGCAGGATTAATGAAAAGAGAGGAAGCTTGATGAAAGAGCAAGATGAATCTAATCACGAAGAAATGGATCTCGATTGCATGGATTCGAAGATTAGATTTTGAGCTTAGAAAGTTATGATATAGTTGTTAGAAAATTTTCTTTTGACTGCATAGTTTTCAGTTGATTTTGCATTGTAAGGACAAATGTTTTCCGCTGCTTTTAAAATAAAATATATTTTGTTTGACGTATTTATTTATTTATTTCCTTGCAATGAGATCGTTACGAAAAATTGATGTTCGTATATTTACAACAAATGGATGTGATTCTTAATTATGTTATTTGTGGAAATGTCCAGAATTTACCAAATAGGGAGAGTTTCTCATCGCCGAAGTTTCAATCGGACAGAAATTTGGAATCACACAACTTGGTTGCATGATGAATGAGAAATTTTATATTTGGAAATTATACAAATTCGTTGACAAAATGTCAAGTGAAGGACTAGGAGATCAAGTACACAAGGTTGTGTGTTGATCAAGTCCACCACAAGAATAACAAAGATATTCGTCATGATTTACTAAAGGTTTAGTGGATATGATTATACTTATAAGATTAAGTGCAATTCCGAGTTGATTTGAAAGAGTTTAAATCAATAGCAGAACGAATAAGAAGAATCAAGTAGGCACAAAGATAAAAGTTTCTCTATTATAAGAAGAAGGGAGAGTACATTTTATTATATTTTATGATAGATCTTAATGATTAAGAACCATATCTCAATTGATCCTCTAAGTGAGTCTTTGTGCAATTGTATGTCTAAGAAGAGGAATCGGGATTTTAGGAAATGGTTAAACCAAGAAGTCAATCATACTTCGTGCCAAAACATGTCTTAGAGCTAAGATTGTGACATTGAGTGACAAGTATTAAGAAGGATTATAACATTCATCAAATGTAGAATTTGGAAAAAGTTTCTTATTCTTGCACATGTAAATTTGCTAAGTTGTGATGTCTTGGATTAGACAAAGACCAATGAGGACCAATTTTGTGAAGTGTTTTGTCTTGATAAATGCTACACTAACTCTTGAATATTTTTTTGTCAAGAAATGTTTATTGACAAGAGAATCTTATATTGTCACACCCCGAAAACCGAAGGCGGAAACATTTCCGGGGCGGACTCCACGTTAAGTATCAAATCCAATGCACATAGTAAGTAAAGTAAACAACCATTACATTACATACAGAATTTACATTTCAAAAGTAAAGTTATACAAGTGATATACATATGCATCATAATAACAAAAGTAAAGACGAGATCTTCAGTATGCTCCGTCTTCTCCAAAAGGATCGTTGGGTACCTGTCTATCGCTAACCTGAGAATACAAGCGGTTTGAAAATCAGCATAAAGCTGGTGAGTTCATAAGATGTTTTTTTTTTCTGAAAATGTACCAGTTTCCTTTAGTTTTCCGAAAAAGGTTTGTTATCCAAGAAAATCCCATATTTTCTTAAATGTAAGTTCGGTTGAATATCACAAAGTATAGTTTAATACACAAAACTATATATTGAAAATCATGGGATCACTATCCCGAACAAGATATAAGTGTAAAACATGGGATTTCTATCCCGAATGAGATATAAGATAGGTTGATACATATGAAAATACAGATTGAAGACCATGGGACTACCATCCCGGACTAGATACAAGATAATTTGATATATATGAAAATATAGATTGGAAACCATGGGGTTACTACCCCAGACAAGATACGATATAGTTTGATATTCATGGAAATATAGATTTGGAAACCATGGGACTACCGTCCCATACTAGATATAGGCTCAAACCCATGAGATTATCATCTCGTATTAGATATAGTTTCAAAACCATGGGACTACCATCTCGTACAAGATATAGGTGAAATCATGGGATTACTATCCCGTACTAGATATGAGTTAAAGACCCTGGGACTACCATCCCGCATTAGATATAAGATCAATAGACTGAAAACCATGGGACTACTATCCCGGACTAGATACAAAATAGTTTGATAAAATAGATTCTAACCATCGGAATAACATCCTGAAATAGATGTGAACCCTATAGACTAAAAACCATGGGATTACCATCCCGAACTAGATATAAGATCTAAAGATAGAAGATTGATATAAAATCAAATCCAAAACCAACTCGTGAATAAACTTATATTAATACGTGTTGTGAGTCGGGTAACCATGCTGATACGACAACGAGACCTCCTTGACGCTTGTCAGACGTCGAATGATATCCAAAATTTGTCATCCCAGGCGTGCCTGCCTAATTGTAGCTAGCAGTTAAGGTGTGGGATTGTCAGTCCCGAACAGATCTATTCGCAAATTCCTCGCTATCCCTCCAGGAGACTCTAGTTACACTTCCGGGGAGGATTTACTGATTATCCATAAAGGGTAGTGACTAACACACAAAATAGTACTAAACTATTCACAAGGTTCTCATATGATATCAAACATACAAAAGATTATGAAGCATAATACAGTGAATATAGATACATACAATGAAACTATCTGGCAATACATTCAAATGATACGGAGATAAACTGAATCAGACATAGTTTATCTAATAACTTTATATACATATTCGTACATGATAAAATTAACACTAAAGAGACCCAAATTATTCCCATAATAATTTGATTAGTTTGGTTATTTTCTTAACTAAAATCCATTTAGTTGTAGTTGATAAATCATCCCTTATGCTCAACATAATACATAAGGGGTAAAGGTATTTATAAATTTGCCAAATATTATTTGAAACACATCAATGTTATGTTTTGAAAACAGTTATAGTTTGCTTGTATTCCCCCTGAAAACATTGAAAAACACGGAAAAAGCGTAGGGGTATGAACTCACCGGACGAGAAATGTAACGATTTCGGATGTTAAACGTTGGTTCGGGACTTGCAAACGTACGAGATTCCTATGTAAAATGAATAGATACTGAAGAGGCCTTTAGATCAATCGATATATCAAACAAAGACAATAAATAAGAACAAGAGAAATTCACAAAGAAAAACTTTCACTAAGAAAGATAATCTCACAAAGAGATTATCGTGTGCACAAAGCGACGATTAGGGTTTGTGAAAGACACCTCTTCACAAACCCGTACAAAAGACTATATAGAACAGTTGTAGACAATCCCTACAAATCAGGGATGTTACAGCTAACTAATATACGATAACTATGGAAACAAGATAAATACTGAATTTGTTACATCAAATACATATACACTGAGTAAACTAAGCTAATATAAACTGAGCGGTAACATGTTAGTGTTGATGCTGAGATATGTGCTGACGCTGAGTCTGTTTTAAACATAATCATATTTCAAGGTTTGACCTTACAATCTCCCCCAATATGATGATGTTCAAAACAAACTAAATAAAGACACCTCTGGAAAGAAATTCTTCATACTCAGCTTCAGCTTCAATTTTAACTGGCGAGTAGGGACTGTCCAGCAATTCCTGTCTTCTGTTCAGCAGCTCCATGGCAATATGAATGTGAAATTCTCCAGATAGATCTTGATGAATCATGCACATTTGCCTTAAGCCAACAAGGTGAGTGATTGGAGCCTTTGGGATCTCAGTAGTTCTCTGAAAGCACATCCTCCTGTTTTTGTCTAGATAGAACATCCCGTGTTCAGGAGCTGAGATGAATTGATGCTGAACCGGATCAACACCTAGAGGAAGTGAATTATTAATTGCACCAATACCAAAGTCTAGAACCAATACATCTTCACCATCAACATGAAACTTGGTTCTTCGAGATCTAGGAACTGACAACCTTTGGCCTTGATGTTGAGGTTGTTCTTTAGGAACAAGATCCAAACGCTGAACTTTCTTAATCAGCAAATGAAGAGCACAAGCCAGTTCTGAAGAATGAGCCGAGGTTTGCTTGGATGCAAGATCAAGCAGTTCCATCCATTCCGAATACCCATACCTAATCAGGTCATCTCTCTTAACAACTTCAGTATAAGAGTGCTGAGGACCTTGACGAGTGATCAGCAACGTAAGAATTTTCTCGTTTCGAGGTTTAGAAGCTTTGACTTTGATGATCTTATCTCCACACATCCGCCGATTAAGAACATCTTCAAATCTCTTTCGATCAATCCGGTCAAGAACACTGTCAGTCTTGGGCTTGCTAGAGCTAGGAGGAGGTTGAGAAGACTGAACCCTGGACTGAAATTCCAGGAACTTCTGCATCTGAGCTTCAAAAGATCCCTTGGCCTGAAGTTCGTGCTGAATAAGAGATTCATCAGCTTGAGCAATGTTCTTTAGAAGCTGAGCTTGATTGGCTTCATCAAGAATTTGCTTGACTTGATCAGGGGACATGTTCCATTCAGTGGCAAGATTTGAAATACTGACAATGGACTTTGGTCTCTTCACAGTTGAAGAAGTATCAGTTTGAGAATGATCCAAGTCAGTATCTTCTACTTTCCGCTTTCGAGACAGCGGATGAGATTCTTCACTGGCAATGTCTGAATCCTCTCCTTGGACCGGAATGATTGGATCAGCAATAGGATCGGCTAATATCGGAAGAGATTCTTCAAGGTCATCTAAGCTTTCTTACTGAACTGGAATGAGAGGATCAATAAAGTTCATGTCAAGAATTTGACATTCATCATCAGGTTCATCACGCTCTTCGTCATGCTCTTCATCATGCTCACTGTCTTCAAACAGTTTTTCAGTGGCTGCTGGACTATTATGCCCCGCAGAATCAGATTCATGTTCTTCATCATGCTCACTGTCGTCAGACAACTTTTCAGTAGCTGCTGGACTATTATGCCCCGCAGAATCAGCTTCTTCAATGGGGTTGGGTGATTCATGCTGAAAGATAGTGTTGTCACTAGATTCTGTGTCTTTCTCATTTTGTTCATCATCAGCATGAGCATTTGGGTCACCATCAGCATGATCATCAGCATCAGCATCAGTATCTCCCCCTTTTTGAACATCATTGGATTTGGGACTAGAGGGAGGAGTAAGTAAGAGAACCTCCTTGATTTGTTGAACATCAGCCTCAATACGAAGCAGACGCTGACTCATGTCCCGAGTCAGTGACATCAGTTCAGAAAATGCGGAAGCAGGAATTTGAACCATTGAGGTACCTGGAGCAACTGGAGAGCTAGGTTGCATCCTTGGAGAGAAGTGGTGAGCTGCTGGTGATGGATGCTCCCCCTGAGACTGATGCTCCCCCTGTGATGGATGCTCCCCCTGAGACTGATGCTCCCCCTGAGATGGTTGCCCCCCCCCCAGAGGCATGGAATCCTGTGGTGCTGAGGAGGCATGGCCAGTGACTGGGATAAGGTGATGAGAAAGTTGAGGGGAGAAATGGCCGCCATCATAATGTTCCACTTCTTGATCAGCATGATCCACACGATCACCATCAGCACCTCCTTCATCAGTGTCAGCTGAGAGAGAAGGCATAGTGTATGGATGGGCAATCTATTCTCTCATCCTATCAGAGATCCCAATGTCAGTATCCAAAGGATCATCCTGATACATACGAACGGACATTCGAGGGCATTGGATTGGATTCCCAGAGTGAGAAAAGTAGTCAGCAGCGAAGAATTTGTCGAACACCAGGGCAATCCAGCGTGGAAAGGGAACATGATCAGCACGCACATTTGCACGTAGAAGCTGAACAAGCTGATCAAAGAATAGTGCCCCGTAATCTAATCTTTTGTTGAGAAGAAGAGAGCAGACGACTTGTTGCTCATAATTACTCAATTGATCACCACTGCGAGAATTGTGGCCCACACACTTGCATAAAGCAGCAGTGAAAAACTTCCAGCCTGGGGTCATGCACTGACGCAAAATAAGAGCTGATCGAGTACCAGCCTTTGAATGATCATAGCCCAGTTGATCAAACATTCGTTTACATCTTTCAATAGTTGGAGGTTCAGAAAATGGTTCGAAAAGAGGTAACCTTAACGCAGTACTGAGAAGTTCTGCAGTGATGAAGACAGAGTGTCTGCCATGACCAATGGTTCCGGTGATGGCATTGTTTTCTTCATTAACTGTTGCAGTATAGTAAAACTCACATACTTGTTCAGGGAAGAACTCGGATGGTACATCACTGATCGCATATCGGAGGCGGCAAGAAATCAAGAAATTGACGAAATCATCGAGTCCAAGACCTCGATGAACCTCTGGAATGTCAGGGTTGAATACGACATTGGTTGCCTTGATGTGAATTGGAAGTGGAGGAGAGTTTGGGGCAGGAATGACTCTTCGAGAGGTTGAGGAGTATGTGAACAGAGATGCCGCCATTGGAGAGTATTTGAGAAATCTAGGGTTTTTTGAGAAAGGTTTTGGAAGGAAAAATTAAACCAAGGGATAAAGAGATTTAAATATGGAATGAAAGGGGGTTTCCTTTTTTTTATTTTAAAAAGGTAATAATTATCTTTATGAAAAATAACGGCGCATCGTAACAATCTGTCATAGTAAAAAAATAGCCGTTGGATAAAAGAGCCGTTGACTGAAGGTGAAGTGTCAATCAGAGGTTGCGGAAGTGCTGAGCTCAGTGTCACAAAGGTTATGTGCTGAGAATATTTCTCCATCAATTCAAGGTACAACTTGCTTAATCTGGGCTAGCAAGCAGATTGGTGCGTGTGATAGATACTAGTTACATTATCTAACCATCGACACAGAGTGTTGTGATTTCATCAGTGAGTGGTTTATCTTACTGAATCATTAGACACTGAATAAGAGGAGGGTAGAGAAGGGATTGTTGCATGTGATAAACCTTGGTGTTTTGGTCTAACCATCGGCAAAGATCTTTAGACTCTCATCAGCGTGTGTTTTGGCACACTGAATCACAGAATCAGTGTAAGATTGGTGAGAAGGGGTAGTTGCGTGTGATAAATCTTGGTGTTTTGATCTAACCATCGGCAAAGATTTTTAAGTTGTTATCAGTGTATGGTTTAATACAGTGAATCATTCAACTTTTGTTTAGAAGACTTGAAGAAGAGATCAAGATAAGAAATCAAACCAAAGTGCTCAGTAGCAAATATCATCAGTATGTCATCATCAGCACAATGTACATCAGCTTATAAGACAATCTCAAACATTAGCACAATTAAACGTTAAAATTAATTACAAGGAAATCATTCCCAGTTCTCCGATAATTTAAGCAGTTGATTGAGAATCCAGTGCCTTTGTGAAGATATCAGCAAGTTGCTCCGAAGTCTTGACATGTTCAAGAACAACTTTTCCTTTTTCAACATTATCTCTGATGAAGTGATGTCTGATTTCAATATGCTTTGTCTTTGAGTGCTGAACAGGATTTTGTGTGATCTGAATGGCACTGTTGTTGTCACAATATATGGGAGTCTTTGAGAACTTGAACCCATAGTCGAGAAGCTGATTTTGAATCCATAAAGGCTGAGCACAACATCTCCCAGCAACAACATACTCAGCTTCTGCAGTTGAGATGGCTACTGATGTTTGTTTCTTGCTGGACCAGCTGATGAGACGATTGCCGAGGAAGTGACATCCACCAGATGTACTCTTTTTGTCTAAATTGCATCCAGCATAATCTGAGTCAGTGTATCCATAAAGTTCAAATGCTGAGTCACGAGGATACCACAGAGCAAGGTTTTGAGTTCCCTTCAAGTATCGAAATATACGTTTGATAGTCATGAGGTGAGATTCTTTTGGATTAGCTTGGAATCGAGCACAGAGAATGGTTCCAAACATAATATCAGGATGACTTGCTGTGAGATATAAGAGGGATCCAATCATTCCTCGATACAGAGAGTGATTAACATCAGTTCCAGTTGGATCAGCGTGTATCTTATCAGTTTTAGACACTGGAGTAGAGGCTGGTTTGCAGTCACTGAGAGAATACTTAACAAGCAGGTCAGATATATATTTACTTTGACAAATGGAAATAACTGTCTTTTGTTGCTGAACTTCAAGACCTAAGAAAAAGGTCATCTTCCCCATCATACTCATTTCGAACCTTTGAGACATGATCTCTGCAAATTCCTTGCTCAGTGTCTCATTTGGAGAGCCAAAAATAATGTCATCGACATAAATTTGAACAAGAACCATGTCTAATCCTTTGTTTTTTATGAAGAGAGTATTGTCGATTGCTCCTCGTCTGTATCCATTTTCAAGCAGATACGATGTCAGCGTCTCATACCAAGCCCTGGGAGCTTGTTTCAGTCCATAAACAGCTTTGTCTAACCGGTACACATAATCAGGATGATCTTTGTCCACAAAGCCTGGGGGCTGATTTAGGAATACTTCTTCTTCTAACACACCATGTAGGAATGCTGTTTTCACATCCATATGATAGACAATGAAGTTCATGTAGGATGCGTATGCGAGAAACAGTCTGATAGCTTCAATGCGAGCAACTGGAGCAAAAGTCTCCCCGTAGTCGATGGATTCAATTTGAGTAAACCCTTGAGCTACAAGCCTTGCCTTGTTGCGAGTGATGATTCCATCTTTATCAACCTTGTTACGAAAGACCCAACGAGTTCCATTGATAGTTTTCCCGGATGGTCTTGGAACAAGAGTCCAAACTTTGTGCCTTTCAAACTCATTCAGTTCTTCTTGCATGGCTTTGATCCAATCAGCATCTTGAAGAGTTATGTGTACTTTATCAGGTAAGATCATTGAAACAAAGTTAACATACATGCAAAAATTATTAAGTGCACTAGATCTGGTTCGGACACCATCATGAATATTCCCTATAATTCGATCAACAGGATGATCTCGATGTTCAATGACTGATGCTGATTCAGGAGAGATAGACACTGACACATAATCAGTTTCAGGAGAATCTTCAGTTTCAAGGGTTTCATCAGCACTTAATGAATTATCTACTGATGTGGCGGCAATATCTGGATTTAAGGAACATGGAACTGGAATAATAGGATCAGAGGAATCAGTCTTATCTTCTGCAGAAGGTGCTTCATCGAATGAACAAGAGAGGAGCTCTTGAAAGATAGAGGAAGAATGAGTGACCTTTTCATCAGTGTATGATTCCTCATCAAACTTCACGTGAATGGATTCTTCAATACATTGCCTATTCACATGAAAAACACGAAAAGCCTTTGAAATAGAAGAGTACCCAACAAAAATACCTTTATCAGCCTTAGGTTCAAACTTGGACCTTGAATCACGCTGATTTAGAATATAACAAATGCATCCGAACACATGAAAAAAGGATACATCTGGTTTTCGATCTTTCAGCATTTCATATGGAGTCTTCTTGTGAATCCTGTGAATTAGAGATCGATTCTGAGTAAAACACGCTGTATTGACAGCTTCAGCCCAAAAAGACATAGGAAGACCAGCATGGATCATCAAGGTTCTTCCTGCCTCAATCAGTGTTCTATTCCTTCGTTCAACAACACCATTTTGCTGAGGAGTACGAGGAGCTGAGAAGTTTTGTCCAATTCCTTTGATGTCACAAAATTCTTCAAGAGTTGAGTTTCGGAACTCAGTACCATGATCACTTCTTAGTTGCTTAACTTTAAGACCTGTCAGTGTCTCATTTTTACGAATCAGTGAGATAATTTCCTGTGCAGCATGACTTTTCTTCTTCAAGAAAGCTACCCAAGTAAATCGAGTGAACTCATCAACGACCACTAGAGTATACTTATTTCCACCTAGTGAACGAACAGGAATAGGTCCAAACAGGTCCATGTGGAGTAGATAAAGAGGGACTGATATACTGGAACATGATTTGGGTTTGAAGGAGGACTTGGTTTGTTTTCCTTGTTCACAAGCTGAGCACATCTTGTCTTTCACAACGCTGAATTTTGGGATCCCTCTAACTAGGTCTTGATTGGATATCTTGGATAAATTCTTGAAATTCAGATGAGAAAACCTTTTGTGCCAAATCCAGCTAAGATTCGTCTGAGACTTTGTAAAGAAACATTGCATCAGTGCCTTGTCACTTGAGAACATGTCAAGAACATATATATATATATATATATATATATATATATATATATATATATATATATATATATATATCATCTTTTCTACTTGCTGAGAGTACGATGTTATTGTCAGTGTTTACAACTCTTCCTTCCTTCTTTGAAAAATGAACTTCATAGTCAGCATCACACAACTGACTGATAGAAATGAGGTTGTGTTTGAGACCCTTTACATATGAAACGTTTTGAAAAACCACGTTATTGCATTTGATGTTCCCATATCCCTTAGTGAACCCCTTTCCATTGTCTCCATAAGTAACTGCAGGACCAGTTTTCTTAACATAATCTTCCAGGAGAGACTTTGATCCCGTCATATGCCTTGAGCAACCACTATCTAAATACCAAAGATGCTCCTGACCCTGCAGTACTGAGAAACTAGTTAGAACACACTGACCCATTCAAAGATGGGTCATTCACAAGGTTATTTGATAATAGGTTATAACACTCCTTAGGAAGACAGTTTAAAGAGTTTGACTTAAGAGTCCATTTTTCATTTCTAACTTTAATATTTTCAGCTCTTGAGGATGATTTATCAAAAGAACATTCACTGATCTTGTGAGAGGAATTACCACATCTGTAACAAACTCTAGTACCAAAGTTCTTCTTGATGAGCAAATTTTTTGATTTAACACATTTTGACATGTAAGATTCACCAAGAGAGCTTTGAGTCCTTTTGCTTATTATTGAGTTACGACTGAATACAGTATCAGGAGGAGTTTGATCAGTGTTAGGTGATAAACTATCAGTATCTGATTTTGACTCATTCACAGATGGATTGCAATCAGGGAAGTGCTTGAGTTGTTCATGAACAGCATGAAACACTCCATTTGAGATAGGAAAAGCAATAATATTCTCAGTTAGAGGGATTGGTCTAACAAGATGTGCAGGATAAGAGGTAGGATCAATTCCGGTAATTTCAACATAACACTCAGTGATACCATCAGAATTAGTAATGCAATATTCATCAATTAAGCTTTGATTAATAAAAGAGTTATTGACAAACTTATTTTTGAAATTGTTTTTCATCTCATTCATGGAATAGACCTCAGATCCCTTTTCTTGTGTTTTAAAAACTTTTTTAGCTTCTGCAAAATTACCCCCAAGAATTTTCTCACAAGAATGTGGAATTTGAGCTGAAATAATATAATTAGCATTCTTATGAGATTTTGCCCAAGTATGAAGCACAGTTTGTTCTTTGATCAAAAGATTTTTAACATCATCAATTTCAGCAGACAAAGATGAATTTGACAAACTAGTAATTCTAAGATTTTCCTGAGTGGACTCAATAATACTATTTTTCATGGACATATCAGTTTCAAGAAGATCAATTTGATTTTGCAAATTTCTTATGGTTTGATTCTTCTTAGAATTAATGACACCCAAATACTCAAACATTTTGATTTTTTCATTCATTGAATAGGAAACAAAGTTTTTAACCTGGTACATTGAAGAAGAGTCAATGTTGTGCTTCCTGGAATTTTCAGCATCAGACATATCAGTGTCAAAAGTACTTTTGTCTTTATCAGAAATAGCAGGGTCCTCCATTTTGACCATTAGACACTTGACTTCATCATCTGATGACTCTTCATCAGTTTTCCATTTTTCTTCTTCAGCTACAAGCACTTTATGTTCCAAGTTTTCAGCTTTCAGCTTCTCAATCAGCTTGTTGTACTTCTGCTTCCAGTATTCATCTGAGCCTTGTTTCTTTTGTTTACAATCCTTTGCAAAGTGATCAGTGCTTCCACAGTTAAAGCACTGAGCCTTCTCTTTCTTATCAGCACCATGCCTTTTATCAGCTCCTGACCCTTTTGAGAACTTTCCACCCATCTTCTTTTGAAACTTTGAGAAGTTTCGACCTGATTTCTCAAAGGTCTTCACAATCAAGGCTGCACTTGCCACAACTTTTTCAAGATCATCAGTGTCAGTTTTATATGAGTCAGTATCTGAATCACTTTCAGTGTCTGAATCTGACACCAACTTTTTGTTGGAGAACAAGGCTACAGAGGATTCACGCTGAGAATCTTTCATCATTTCCTTTCTTTGAAGCTTGGATTCTTCATAGTATCGAAGATTTCCATAGAGACTTTGTAAATCCATAGAGTTGATCTTCTCACTGTTTTTCAGCACATCAACATGATTCTCCCAACCTGCACCTAGAGAATCCAAAAACTTTTGCACTAGAACAGTTCTATGCTTCAACTGATCTAGTCTCCGAAGATCATTAACAAGAGTATTGAATATGTTAAAAGTTTGAGTCAAGGTTTCACCTTTCTTAGCAAAAAAATGTTCATACCTTCGATTTAGATCATTTATTTGAGTAGCCTTGACTTCTTCAGTTCCTTCAAAGGATACAGTCAGAGTATCCATCATCTCTTTTGCTGAGATGGAATTTTGAACCAGCCCAAAGATGTTGTATGGCAGAGACTAGCTGATTTCGGCACGAGCACGAACATCTAGACCATGTTTTCTCTTGTCATCTGCCGTCCAGTTTTCTTTGGGAGTTTTCTTCATAGTACCATCAGGAACATTATTTTTAAGAGGCTGATACATCGGAACATAAGGACCTTTTTCAACGATGTCCAGCATGTCTTCATCAACAGACTCTAAGGCATATAGAGCCTTTATTTTCCACATAGCAAAGTTCGTTTCATCGAAAGGAGGGATTTTAGCAGAAGGATGATTTGATGAGTTTGATGAAGAAGAAGATGAAGCCATTTGTTTGATAAAAGAAACCTGCTCTGATACCAATTGAAGAGGCCTTTAGATCAATCGATATATCAAACAAAGACAATAAATAAGAACAAGAGAAATTCACAAAGAAAAACTTTCACTAAGAAAGATAATCTCACAAAGAGATTATCGTGTGAACAAAGCGACGATTAGGGTTTGTGAAAGACACCTCTTCACAAACCCGTACAAAAGACTATATAGAATAGTTGTAGACAATCCCTACAAATCAGGGATGTTATAGCTAACTAATATACGATAACTATGGAAACAAGATAAATACTGAATCTGTTACATCAAATACATATACACTGAGTAAACTAAGCTAATATAAACTGAGCGGTAACATGTTAGTGTTGATGCTGAGATATGTGCTGACGCTGAGTCTGTTTTAAACATAATCATATTTCAAGGTTTGACCTTACCTTACAGATACACATTTGTATCTAATTAGGACTTAGATTACTTAATTTTTAGGGACAAACACTTTTAGTCGCGGAAACACCCCATTTCAAGTGTTTGGAAGGACCCGGGTGACGTTTAAGGACGTGTAATGATGCGAGGGACTTGGGAAATGAGTTTACTCCCCAAGAGTAAACTCCCTAATGGCGTTTTCAGCCATAACACCCATTCCCCATGAGTTTACGGCTGTAAACTAATGGTGGGGTGGTTTATGGTGCAAATTGGCTTGAAACACTTAGGGGAAAGTTTCTAGGGTTTGCTTTAAGGCTTGGAATTGATTAAATTCATCAAATAAGACCACTTAGGGGAGTTTATGGCCTTAGCATGGAGCTTATGGCCGTAAACTCCTATGCACCCTTGAATAAGTGTTTTAATGCTTCCAAATCAATCACATGTGATTCCTAAAATTGTCCCAAGGCCTTTCATGAATTTTTAAGGGACTTTTGATGTGTTTTTGGAGTTTACGGCCCATGAGACCC
Source organism: Lactuca saligna (assembly GCF_052625555.1). Classification (NCBI taxonomy): domain Eukaryota; kingdom Viridiplantae; phylum Streptophyta; class Magnoliopsida; order Asterales; family Asteraceae; genus Lactuca; species Lactuca saligna. Next base: position 87,945,159 of record NC_136417.1, on the reverse strand, counting down.
CCCTCATGGCCATGAACTCTCCTAGGGTGAGTTTGGTTGTGTTTAAAGCCCCTAAACTATTTTTGGTTGGTTCTATGATTTATTCCAAGGCTTTTGGTGGTGTTAGATGGCTTTCTAACACCTTGAAAATGAGTTTACACCCATGATTGAGGAGTTTACGGCCCAAGCTCATGCCTTGGACGTAAAATCATATAAATCCCCCAAAATTTATGTTTAAAGTGTTCTAAGTCCATTACCACATTTCTAAAAGTCATATATAGGTCTAGTTTGAGTCATGGAAGGGTTTAAGGGCTTAAAAACCCTTTAAATAGGTGTTTACAGCCTAGGCTCCTTCCAGGGCCGTAAACTCATATACAAGGCTCTAAATTATAGTTTAAGGCATTCTAGGTCCATTCCATAAAGTCATCTAGCCATATCTAAGGTCCAATTGTGGTTTGGAAGGGTTTTGTTGCTCCAAAAACCCCATTTAGTTGAGTTTACGGCCTAGGACTATTCTAGGGCCGTAAACTCATAATAATGGTCCTAATCCATTGTTTAAACTCGAATTTGAAGGCTAGAGAGGTTGCACAACAAGTTATGGAAGGTACCTCAAAGATTTGGAGCCTTAAATTGATGATTTGACCCTTAAACTTGGATTTAGGAGAGAGGTTAGAGAGAGAGAGTAGAGAGAGGAAGAAAAAGCTTCAAATGGATGCTTAACTACGTTTATATAGGTCCTAAAAGTTGGACACAGTGGAATTTTACCCGATACCGGCATTAAACGGGGCTTTAGGTCGCACCCGATTAAGTTTCCGTAACCCGACGGGGACATTTCTAACCTTTAGAAATAAACATTTTTAGGATAATTTCATGAGTTCCAAAGGGTTTTGGACACTCATTAGATTAAAATAAACATATAATTTAAATAATTTAACCCAAAACGAAACGGAACGAATTGAAAAACGGCAAATTTTTACGAGTAGAATGGGTTTTTCGACGATGGAAAACTTCGGGTTGTTACATTATCCCCCCGTTAGAGGGAATTTCGTCCCGAAATTCAAAGATTAAGATATAGATCATGAATTGGAATGAAATATGGATGGATTTGTTGCTTCGGATCTTCACACTCTCAAGTGGAATCGGATCTCCGCTAGGCTCCCCAACGAGCCCTCACCATCGGGACATGTCTTTGTTTCGTACGTTAACTCTCTCAATCCATAATCTCAATTGGTTTTCCCATGGTTCTTCCAACCCTTGATGACTTTGATATCCTCAAAGAAATCGCTAGGGGTTTGTCGGATAGGTACTTCTAAGGATTCAAGATGTTAAGTACTGGTTGTATGCTACTAAGTTCTGAGGGTAGCCGAAGTTTGAAGATTGTGGAATCGATTCTACGAGGATCACGAAAGGTCTGATGGTTCTAGAAGAAATTTATGGATATGCAGGCGATAATAATCGATGGGACCCAAGAATCGACGGGTTTCTATGGGTATTTCTGGTGTCGACTAATTCGCTATCGCCTTAGTTGTTGGAAAGGTTCACGAGTATGACTGCTTTACTTAGCTATATGATCAAGGAGAATGATTTAACCGAAAGGGTATCACTACTAACCCGTAGTGATCTTATCAATTCTTGGTCACCGTCTTGGATACGTCATTCTTACTGAGGTTCGGTTACGAGGTAGTTCCAGAGATTAGGCCAGTGTGAGACTTGGCTATATGTTCGGAAGGAATTCTCGGAATCCTTCAGGAAAGACATTTAGGAAAAAGAGTTGTAGACTTCTCATTTCCGATGATCATAGGAACGAGGGATGCGTGTAAATTCTTATTAAGAAAACTTTTCGAGCTTTAAAGTATGAACTGATACGAAGGTTTGATGTCGAAGATCACGAGAGTCAGGTCGGGGAAAGATCTATATAGGCGACCCTTTCGAATTCGAGGATAACAACATGAATGAAGCTCAGTCATTCCATGTCAAACATAGCATCAAAGCATTTCGTGAAAAGTTTCCCATTTAATCGAATGGAACAGAATGATCCTTCGGACTGAGAATACAATCTATAGGTACGAAGTTAGTGTTCTCAATCTTGCTGGTTAGCTGTCTCGATGGTACACATTTTTGATTACCAACAAACGATTAAGTTTAGACAGGTGTTCGAATAGATAGATAACAGGTTACTCTTCTAATACTAGAATCGAAAAGAGTTGTAGGTATAAGAATTGTCAAAGAGAAGTATACCTGTGGCGACAGTGGGATCAACGGTTGTAGCTTCTTTGGGGCAATTTCTTTTGAAATGCCCTACTTTGCCATAATTGTAGCAGGTTGGACTGATTCCCGCTCTGGATGATTGGTTCGTTGATTTGGCTGGTTTCCTGCAGGTTCGAGCAAGATGGCCCTTCTTGCCACAATTGTCACAGATCATTTCGCGACATGGACCAGGAATGCGGTGATGGTAGCTGCACTTACTACACCAAGGAAGGGTACCAGTGTATCCACTGGTAGGAGTTTGGGCCGTGGATTCAACAGCTGAAACAGCAACAGGGGTAGTAGCAGCATGGACTGCTACCGTTTGCTGTTTCTTGGAGGAACCTTGTGTACTTTGGGCCTTCCGCTTATTTCAGAATTTCTTTTTACTTCCACCTCCACTTGTGACTTGCTCAGGAGTGGTGGCCTCCTCATCATAGTTGTCTTCGTGATCGATCAGGATTTGCGCAAGACATTTTGCACTGTCATAGGTGTCTGGCTTCGTAGCCAAGACATTCCCTTTTGTTGGTTGGGTCAATCCCCAGATGAATCTCTCGATCTTTTTACTCTCCGGGGTAACCATTCCCGGACAGAGTAATGCAGGTCATTGAATCTTGAGGTATAAGTGGCTATGTCGGAACCCTTCATCTTAAGGTTCCAGAGTCCGTGTTCTAGCTTCTGTATTTCGCCCCGAGGTCAATACTTTGCAAGCAGAAGCTCCTTCATAGCTTCCCAACCCATAGCATTTGCTACAGGTAAAGTTAAGGATTTGACTCGGCCGTTCCACCAAGTCAGGGCTTTGTCAAGGAAGGTGCAGGCGGTAAACTTTACTTTGTCAGACTCCGAACAGGCACATATTTCAAAGATTGATTTGATTTTCTCGAACCATCAAGTTAGGGAAATGGCACCTCCAGTGCCATCGAACGACGTGGGTTTCGCGTTCATGAAGTCTTTATAGGAACCCCCTTTTTGGTGTCCCTGGCTGTCTTCTGGATTTTGGGGCTGGGGACCACCTCCTGAGCCACCGGGGTTCATTTGCGACATGGCTGCCACCATTGCGGCAGTCGGAACTGTCTGAAGTGATGCGAGATCAAACTGAGGAGGAGCTGGTGGTGGAGGAGGATTGTCGTTGTTCTTCGAGCTGGGTCTCTTTCTCAGAGGCATCGTGATCTAAAAAGATCAGGAAAGAGAGGATCATAAGTCCTCTGAATTGAATCAAGAGATATGGAACAGGGGATATCTCATCAAGACAGATATAGCATCATATCAAGCGATAAAGTAGTAAAGAGTTATCAAGGCAGAATATTTTATCGCTAAAGGAATGATCAAGTAACAACGCGTATATGAGGATTTTCTACAAAGGATTGACTTGAGAAATACTCCCATAGTATTTCTTGTCTCGATGCAATGATGTCTCATTGTCTGGGTATTGGGTAAGTTTTAGGCATGTCGCACACCACAGTCACTCCCAAGTACATGTTGGTCGTGTCTCGAATGAATATATAGTTGGCCAGGCTATATTGATCCTAGACACGACTACATAACTTCCCAGGTTTAACCATAGTACACAACACCCATTTACTTACGTTTTGTTCTACTTGTAGTTACGGATCTCGGCGGTTCGGTATACTTGTATACTTTTGAAAATACCTGTAGTTTGAAGATACTTTTAATTCAGAGCACTTAGGCCCTTTAGTGTTTATAGTTTTATACCATGTAAGGTTTGGTATACTTCATTCACTATAAACAAGGGCTCTGATACCAATCTGTCACACCCCAAAAACCGAAGGCGGAAACATTTCCGGGGCGGACTCCACGTTAAGTATCAAATCCAATGCACATAGTAAGTAAAGTAAACAACCATTACATTACATATAGAATTTACATTTGTTTCAAAAGTAAAGTTATACAAGTGATATACATATGCATCATAATCACAAAAGTAAAGACGATATCTTCAGTATGCTCCGTCTTCTCCAAAAGGATCGTTGGGTACCTGTCTATCGCTGACCTGAGAATACAAGCGGTTTGAAAATCAGCATAAAGCTGGTGAGTTCATAAGATGTTTGTTTTTCTGAAAATGTACCAGTTTCCTTTAGTTTTCCGAAAAAGGTTTGTTATCCAAGAAAATCCCATATTTTCTTAAATGTAAGTTCGGTTGAATATCACAAAGTATAGTTTAATACACAAAACTATATATTGAAAATCATGGGATCACTATCCGAACAAGATATAAGTGTAAACCATGGGATTTCTATCCCGAATGAGTTATAAGATAGGTTGATACATATGAAAATACAGATTGAAGACCATGGGACTACCATCCCGGACTAGATACAAGATAATTTGATATATATATGAAAATATAGATTGGAAACCATGGGGTTACTACCCCAGACAAGATACGATATAGTTTGATATTCATGGAAATATAGATTTGGAAACCATGGGACTACCGTCCCGTACTAGATATAGGCTCAAAACCATGAGATTATCATCTCGTATTAGATATAGTTTCAAAACCATGGGACTACCATCCCGTACAAGATATAGGTGAAAACATGGGATTACTATCCCGTACTAGATATGAGTTAAAGACCCTAGGACTACCATCCCGTATTAGATATAAGATCAATAGACTGAAAACCATGGGACTACTATCCCGGACTAGATACAAAATAGTTTGATAAAATAGATTCTAACCATAGGAATAACATCCTGAAATAGATGTGAACCCTATAGACTAAAAACAATGGGATTACCATCCCGAACTAGATATAAGATCTAAAGATAGAAGATTGATATAAAATCAAATCCAAAACCAACTCGTGAATAAACTTATATTAATACGTATTGTAAGTCGGGTAACCATGCTGATACGACAACGAGACCTCCTTGACACTTGTCAGTCGTCGAATGATATCCAGAATTTGTCACCCCAGGTGTGCCTGCCTAATTGTAGCTAACAGTTAAGGTGTGGGATTGTCAGTCCCGAACAGATCTATTCGCAAATTCCTCGCTCTCCCTCCAGGAGACTCTGGTTACACTTCCGGGGAGGATTTACTGATCATCCATAAAGGGTAGTGACTAACACACAAACTAGTACTAAACTATTCACAGGGTTCTCATATGATATCAAACATACAAAAGATTATGAAGCATAATACAGTGAATATAGATACATATAATGAAACTATCTGGCAATACATTCAAATGATACGGAGACAAACTGAATCAGACATAGTTTATCTAATAACTTTATATACATATTAGTACATGATAAAACGAACACTAAAGAGCCCCAAATTATTCCCATAATAATTTGATTAGTTTGGTTATTTTCTTAACTAAAATCCATTTAGTTGTAGTTGATAAATCATCCCTTATGCTCAGCATAATACATAAGGAGTAAAGGTATTTATAAATTTGCCAGATATTATTTGAAACACATCAATGTTATGTTTTGAAAAAAGTTATAGTTTGCTTGTATTCCCCCCTGAAAACATTGAAAAACACAGAAAAAGCGTAGGGGTATGAACTCACCGGACGAGAAATGTGACGATTTCGGATGCTAAACGTTGGTTCGGGACTTGCAAACGTACGAGATTCCTATGTAAAATGAAAAGATACACATGTTTATCTAATTAGGACTTAGATTACTTAATTTTTAGGGACAAACACTTTTAGTCGCGGAAACACCCCATTTCAAGTGTTTGGAAGGACCCGGGTGACGTTTAAGGACGTGTAATGATGCGAGGGACTTGGGAAATGAGTTTACTCCCCAAGAGTAAACTCCCTAATGGCGTTTTCAGCCATAACACCCATTCCCCATGAGTTTACGGCTGTAAACTAATGGTGGGGTGGTTTATGGTGCAAATTGGCTTGAAACACTTAGGGGAAAGTTTCTAGGGTTTGCTTTAAGGCTTGGAATTGATTAAATTCATCAAATAAGACCACTTAGGGGAGTTTATGGCCTTAGCATGGAGCTTATGGCCGTAAACTCCTATGCACCCTTGAATAAGTGTTTTAATGCTTCCAAATCAATCACATGTGATTCCTAAAATTGTCCCAAGGCCTTTCATGAATTTTTAAGGGACTTTTGATGTGTTTTTGGAGTTTACGGCCCATGAGACCCCCCTCATGGCCATGAACTCTCCTAGGGTGAGTTTGGTATTTTTTAAAACCCCTAAACTATTTTTGGTTGGTTCTATGATTTATTCCAAGGCTTTTGGTGGTGTTGGATGGCTTTCTAACACCTTGAAAATGAGTTTACACCCATGATTGAGGAGTTTACGGCCCAAGCTCATGCCTTGGACGTAAAATCATATAAATCCCCCAAAATTTATGTTTAAAGTGTTCTAAGTCCATTACCACATTTCTAAAAGTCATATATAGGTCTAGTTTGAGTCATGGAAGGGTTTAAGGGCTTAAAAACCCTTTAAATAGGTGTTTACGGCCTAGGCTCCTTCCAGGGCCATAAAATCATATAAAAGGCTCTAAATTATAGTTTAAGGCATTCTAGGTCCATTCCATAAAGTCATCTAGCCATATCTAAGGTCCAATTGTGGTTTGGAAGGGTTTTGTTGCTCCAAAAACCCCATTTAGCTGAGTTTACGGCCTAGGACTATTCTAGGGCCGTAAACTCATAATAATGGTCCTAATCCATTGTTTAAACTCGAATTTGAAGGCTAGAGAGGTTGCACAACAAGTTATGGAAGGTACCTCAAAGATTTGGAGCCTTAAATTGATGATTTCGACCCTTAAACTTGGATTTAGGAGAGAGGTTAGAGAGAGAGTAGAGAGGGGAAGAAAAAGCTTCAAATGGATGCTTAAACACGTTTATATAGGTCCTAAAACTTGGACACGGTGGAATTCTACCCGATACCGGCATTAAACGGGGCTTTAGGTCGCACCCGATTAAGTTTCCGTAACCCAATGGGGGCATTTCTAACCTTTAGAAATAAACATTTTTGGGCTAATTTCATGAGTTCCTAAGGGTTTTGGACACTCATTGGTTTAAAATAAACATATAATTTAAATAATTTAACCCAAAACAAAACAGAACGAATTGACAAACGACAAATTTTTACGGGTAGAATGGGTTTTTCGACGATGGAAAACTTCGGGTTGTGACATATATGTCAAAAAGTCAGTGGGAGTCTTAATGGTCTTGAAAGATTTCAAGAACAAATCAAAATAAACCTTATCGATCATCACTAGCACATGAGTAGAGGTTTACAACCTATCGTGTTGACATTATCTTGTTTCTGCGTCGTTCCAATCGAGTTAATTATGCATGTGAGTTATATGAGTTCTCATTTGAATGCATAAAAGGCAAGGACCTTGATCAATGAAAAGTACATTGATAGGAAAGGGTGAGCTGCTTAACTACTTGGAAGACATGGTGGGCAGCCGTTTTACCATAAGGCGAGTAATCAAGATTAAGAAAGTTCGGTCCATATGAGTTTAAATTTGTTGCAAACCTTGTTTTTGAAAAATTCACATGGATAGAAACATATACACCATTAAAATCTAAGTGTCATAAGATTCCCTCCTTCATGAAAATGACTGTGAGGAAATGCTTTCACTGAAAAGAGATTTTGAGAAGATAGTGATTGTGAAAATTGGATTCTCGAATTCGATTATGGTTACGGTATCCCTTTCCATGATTCGAATTGTGAGATTTGGAAACTAGTCTAATTTGTTTTAGACACACATATGAGCTATCTAAAAGAAAAGTGTATAAGTTCAAGAAGCCTTGATAAAGGATTATCATAGCATTATGTATTAGAAATATGAACTTGAGAAATTCAATAGGTATTGTTTTACTGAAAGTTAAGTTGTTTCTGAATACATGTCAAAACTAGTGGGAGCATAAGCGTTATGTTTATAATAATCATCATGATAGTGGGAGTATAAATGTTATGATTGTATGATTATTAAGACAAGTATTGCAAGTTAGCAATATTAATTATAGAAAACAAGAGTCATACTTTGCAAAGTTGTAAGGGTTGAATAGTTGTTTTGCTATAATTAAGGGAGAGAATATTATGCTTCATTTCAAATCTAAAGGCTTAGGTTGTGGAATATTAATAAATTTTGTCAGGGATACATAGTGCATTCTCAAAAATTTCGATTATGATTACGGAATCCCTCTTCATATTTCGAATTGTAAGACATTATGCATTGTGTCACATACGCTTCGGACATATGATTGATTGCTAGGGCTATAATATTTGACCATTCTAAAATTTTCCAAATGTCTAGTGCATTTAGAGGGAAAAAGAACAAGAATCGGTTCTGACTAAGATAATTAAACAACTATCAAAGGACGATTCAAAGCTTGCTGAGGATTGGTCGCTTGTGAGTAGTTGGAAGTATGATATTAGATGGAGCATATCGACATTATTATGAATAGATAAGATTTTATTAAGAATGAGTTGTCATATGGTAAGTATGTAAAGGTTTCCACATTGGGAGTTAGATATTGCGAATCTATGTATAGATTAGAAACTTTATGCAAAAGGATGTTCAAAGGAATGTACTTTGAGTGAGAGACATCATATATATGGAATTGTCTTGTAACAATTTCCGATAGAGAGCTTTGTAATTTCATTGGCAATAGTCATTGTGACCTTGGTGCAGTGACATTACAAAAGGATCATTACATAAAATGTTAGAATCTAATATATTCCATAAGTGGAAAGAATTTGATATTCTTTCACTTGTGATAAGGATTGGGAGTTGTGAAATGAGTATGATTGGAAATGTGTTCATTTGATCTATTTCACAAAGTAAGAACCATAGGTAAACATTGTGTGCATGCTAAGAGCATGGGACAAGTGTTGTAATTCAAGTAAGAAGTTGATTACCCGAAACGACAAATAATGAGTAATCGATATGGTGATAAATAAAAGGTGTTTTATTTATACTCAAAGGTTTGAGGCCATATGGGATTAGTATTATTCTTGTGTTTCACCTTGCATGTTTTGACTTCCCAAATAATTAAATTGGTTCAGAACAATCAAATTATTCGAACGGACCACAGTCGTTCATATGTTGGAAGTATGTATGAATGAAGACTATCATGAATTGATGTGTGGATTGTCTAAAGAGCATTAGACATGAGAAAATGTTTGTTGCAATGTTCATGAGTACTTATGAATATGATTTGAGCATTGGATTAAACCCACGCTCACTTGGATCACTTCATGGATTTTATCACGAGTGATTGGTGAGACGATAATATCTTATATTCTTGAAACCGAGATGTGTGAGCTGTATCTTGCGAGTCGATTACACATTGATAATATGTAAATGCACCAGTAACTTGGTGTTATAAAACATATTGTTTTGTGTGATTTGGTGAGTAAGTGCAAGCGAGCATTGAGTCAAAGTTTATCCGTTCTTTTTATCCAAAGTAGGATAAAAGCGATATCTGTGGGCCCCTCGATGATTTAGTGATGGCACCTAAGTGCTTGGCCAAGCCGGGACTAAATTGATGTGTTCAATTGTAGTCTGTTGCCAGTTGTCATAAAATTGAATTCTCGAAACAACACATAGATAGAGAAAATGATTTAGATCCATATATGTTTCAGTCTATACGATATCTAGAATGGAGGAATATATGATCCCTTATCTAAAGGACACGCGTATCTAATAAGATCAGAGTTAACAAGTGGGAGACTGTTGGATTAGTGTCTAAGTCCATAACTATTTTGGTATGTACTTGATCCGATGGTGCATGGTCCTTTTGGGTTGCCTTCACCAAAGCAACTTGATAGGATGAATTATGGAGAGAAAGGATTAAATATGATTTATTAATATATTATGAGAATAATATATTAAAGGAGAAATCATATTGTTTAATTAATATTAGTCAATAATTAATAAGAATTAAGTTTGTGGCTAAAAGAGATTAATTAAACTTAAGGGACTGGAATTGTAATTATAAGATAATTGCAATTGGGCTATGGATTACCTTATTATATAAGGTTGGACGAATTCTATGGGGAGACCCATTAGAAATCGTCCAACGCCTTTAAGAAAGGAATCCATGGGCTGCTTAGGGCTTAAGTAGTCAGATTAGGGTTTCCTAGTTTAAAACCCTAATAGCCTACATGTATAAATAGCACCCTTAAGCCCCAAAAACGTGGTGATGAGATCCTCTAGGGTTTTGGAAGATTTTGGGCAGCCTCCTTCTCTTCTCTTCTTCATCCTCTTGCTTTTGGTGTTTATGAACCATTAGAGGAGTGACATTTGTGACTCTAAGCTTTCTAAAGTCAATACAAGAAGGATTATGTTAATATTGATTATCATATGCTTGAATTAGGGTTTATAGTCTTGGATGAATTAAATGTACAATAGAGAAACCTAGATCCAAGCATGAGGGTTTGCATGAGCACATAGGATGTTCTTATGGCTAAAACCCATCAACTATATCAATAGGGTCTAAGGCAACAAGGTCGGCCCTTTCTCAGATTGTATACTTGTTTTGTTGATATGCTTATTGATCTGTTAGATTTGCATCCTATTAGTTAGGATGGTATATTGTTAGTGACCGGCTAGGTCGGTATCCTGTTTAGGATGTTGCTATGCTATATGATTTGTTAGATCGGCTTGTTTTCCAGGGACTGTTATGTGATTATCCGTTATATGTGCACATGGTTGTTTTTTTGGGGATGGGTTGAGGCGGTTCCTACTTTGTGTTGTAGGCCAACATACCCAGGGCGTACTGGATAGACAACAGAGCCGGAAGGGGCACATAGTCAGGTCGAAGGTCCAGTGAGCGGTCCGAAAAGGCTGAAGGGCCGAGAGGGCGGTCCGGATGTGCTGAGGCTCGAAGAGTGGACCAGATTGAGTGAAGGCCCGGTGCGGGCGGTCCAGTCATATCGTATACTCAGAGAGTGGACCAGGTGGACTGAACGTCCGGTGCAGGCGGACCAGTCACTCTATAGACTCGAGATACATGGTTGTTTTGTATTTTTTGATACGATATGATTATGGTTATAGAGGTTGGTATTTTGGGGGGTAACTCACTAAGCCTTCGAGCTTACATTTATCGATTATTGTTTCAGGTTTAGCGGACGACCGCGGAAAGGCGAAGGCGTGACCATACACTTTCCTCGATTGATGTTGATGATTTTTGGGAACTCTGATGTTAAACTATTTTGAAAACAAATTGTTATAATTGAATGGTTTTATGAAGTTTTAAATTGCTTCAAAGTTTGTGGATGTTACAAGTTGGTATCAAAGCCTTAGTTTGAGTGAATTGGAGGAACACTCGTGTGAATCAAGTCTCAATTCAAGGAAAAAAAATTTAAAAATGATTTTCAAAATGCTTTTCAAAGTAAGTAAAGGAGGATGCAGAGTGTACGATCAGACTGAGCCAGTAAGTAGACCCCAAAATACCATACAGTTAATTCATATATGGTTTGTTAGAACAACATGCTAGTACTAGGCTAGGGATCTTCAGGAATTGCATGATAGAATTGCATGATTACATGATGCCTACTAGCCTAGGGGTTTTACTTATATGAAATTGACATCATTACTGTGGTTATTTAGTGTACGAATCACGGTTATACATAATTAAAATCTTATAGCCTGAGAATGTTTGATTTGGCCTTATGTTCTATTCTTGTCTGATTGGGAGCTTAGGGTAGGATTGGATATTCGAAAGTCTATAGGGTCCAGCGTTATGTATGGCTAGCATACACTAATGCTATATGGTTGGTGGAAGCTTCATGGGTGGATTGTGAGAGGCTGGTAGGCCAGTTATGAGGTATTAGTTCCCTATGGGGGTAAGGATTAAGCGCTCGATATAGTTGTATATATTGTTACGGTGTTGTGGTGATACTTGAGACAAATATGGGTAGGTGTGGAAGGTAGTATGGGCCCGTACTAGTGAAAGCATAGGACCTATACGCGTATCAAGGAAGTCACAACCCCTAGGGTTTTGGTTGGGAGTCGGATCCCTATTATGGTATGGATTATTAGAGATGTTTGAGACCGGATCCGAATTAGGATTGAGAGGTGGCAGCTAGGATAGGCCAGTATTGTCAGAGGATCGTGTCAGGGAGATCATTTGTGAGTAGGTGATCGAGATCGTGCGGGGATAGATTTTGGTGATGATTGGGTCTTTCAAGACTGTCATAGTTGACTATTTTGTTGAGCGTCGTGCAGCCATTGCTGAGACGGCTGCTATAGCCGCTTCCGCAGCTGTAATGTCGGCAGGGGGAGGAACTGATAGAGCTTTCCAATACTGGGACTTGTTATTGGTACATATTCTGATGAGCAGAGGGCTGCGGTTATCTGGGATCAGAAAGATGATCTGTACTCATTATATTTCCGTGGGTTGAGCGGGAGAGGATAGCACATGAGTTTCTAGATTTGAGAATCGGGGGTTTGCTTGAGGTCGTAATGTGAGTCGTGAGGACTCCGGAAAGGGGTGATGATTATATTTAGTTAGGGTTTTGTAGCTGGAAGTGGAATGGTTAATTATTGGATTGGACTGTCATTTTTGTTTTGGGCAAGGATTGTGCCCTTTTAGTTTTTCGAGCTCAAAGGAATGAGCAGGCTTGAGACCCCAGGATCAGGTTGTATTCTAGCTCGGGGTTAGTTGGTAGCAGGGATTAACGATATTATTTCAGAGTCATTGAGCACAGGTGGGTTGATGTGACATAAGTACTTTGTGATGTCCAGTTTTCCTTGGATCTCTTGTATCAGGCGGTAAGGGTTGATTGTGCGATCTATTGCACTTTTGGGATTGTAGACTATATCTTGGGAAGTAGTTTGTAGCCCGATTTTGGGCGGAGGTTGTTTCAGCTATTGTATTCAGCTATGGACGATTGAGCTAGTGAGTGTGCCAGGGTGCGAGACCCTGATTGATATGATTTCTAGAGCCCGAGAGCGGAAAACTTGTTTCGAGTACCTTTGGGAGAAAGGGGTATTATGTGGAAGGTTTGTGGATAGGGTCCCACAGAAGGGTTATCCATCATTGTTAGGATTTAGTGGTGTCAGCAACCATTAGTGATTAACGAATGAAAGCGCCAAGGGAAGTAGTTCGTCCCCGAGGTATTAGTTGGGGCATTTATCTTTTGGTCTTCATGACATGAGTGTGGGGTCATTCAAGCATTAGTGATTGTCGGTTTCACTGGTATTCAATAAGTATTCATTTAGTTCTTATGAGGTGTGTGATCATTGGGATTGGTTAGTTTTAGAGTACTAGTTGGGAAGAGACAGTTGTCATCGGGTAGACTGTCAGAAAGTGAGAAAAATTGGGAATTCTCCAAATTATCATGTATTGTGAAGACTTAGTCAAAGCTAAGTTGGGGAGAATCGTCCCGAGATACAGAAGCATGAGCGGTGTTTAAAATGGGATAAGTCTTGCATCGTTGTCAGGAAGGAAGACAACCCAAGTGGCTGTTTGGTTGAGGGTTGTGTGAGTTGGGAGTTCGGTAAAAACTCCCGAGTATGTATCATGTCTTCTCGATTGTTGATAACTGAATTTGGGAAATCAGGTTGGAGTTCTAGTCATGATTTGTGTTCAGTTCGAGCATTCGGTCGAGGGTGTGCTCGACTTTGAGGATTTTTTTAGATTGATAGGTTGAAGGTTATGTTAGCTTCCATGGCTAGGCAACACTTTCAGCACGGGTGTGTGGGTTATTTAGTGTATGTGGTAAATACACGGGTCAGGGAACACACTCCAGATTTCCGAGAGGGTGGACAATCGACATGAGGCCTAGAGTTAGGCTGCGGTAAGAGTCTGCAGAATGGATTAGGAGTTTGGAACCCCAAGTGGGTGAGAACAGTCTGCATGGGAAAGGTCACATGAGGCCTAGAGTTAGGCTGCGGTTAGAGTCTGCAGAATGGATTAGGAGTTTGGAACCCCAAGTGGGTGAGAACAGTCTGCATGGGAAAGGTCACCAGTCAGGCCGAAGGCTCGAAGAATGGTCCAGACATGCTGAAGGTTCTGAGAGTGGTCTAGATAAACTGAAGGCCTAGTAAGGCGGTCCAGTCATACTGAAGACTCTGTGTGTGTTTGCAAATCTATGTGTGAGTATTGGGTATGCTGTTATGCTATATTATTCGGTATATCATTCCCCTAGTATTGAACATGCGGATGGAATATGTTGGAGACATTGTGTGGGTTTAGATAGTTATATGATCAGGTTCTGAGTATATATATGATATGGTGTAGCAACTGGTTCTACAAGTTAGGGATGTCAAAAAGTCCCGCGGGACCCCGATCCCGTGGGGGCCCCGTCCCGTATGGGGGGATTTGTTGAAAAAAATTGGGGATGGGGGCGGGGGCAAGGTTAACCCCTTGTTTTAATTTCAGGGATGGGGGCGGGGGTTGGTAGTCCCGTCCCGAAACCCCGTGGGGGTCCCATTAATAAATTATATAAATTGACATATATTAATTATATAAATATAATAAACAATAAAATGATTTTTACATACAAAAATTCAACAAAAAAACATGTAACATGTAAAATTATGTTACAAATATCTATTTGTTATCCAAAAAATAGTTTCTTTTAGCCCAAATAAGTTAGCCCAAAGTCAATCGGGGGCGGGAGCGGGGGTCAAAAGGGGAATTTGGGGCCGGGGGTGGGGGTGGAAAGGATGGATATTTCGGGGGCGGGGGTGGGGGTGGGGGAACGGGAAAATTTGGGGGGAGGGGGCGGGGGATGCAATCCCAGTCCCGTTTTCCCCCGTTGACATCCCTGCCACAAGTGGATATTATGGAGTGAGTTTTCAGTACTGTGACACTTGTTGGTGTTGTGAAGGACTTTGATCAGGCCCTTTTGGGCAATGGAGGAGGTGTGAATCTCCAGGGGGAGCATTGGGACAACTGAGGTGACGACAAGATTGTCGATAAGTTATCGCGAGCATTCTAGTCATAGGCCGTGGGCATAGAGATTTTGTTGATTTTTTCACATGTAGGGGTGCATTCAGGTTAGATATTTCTTTTGAACGTCTATGACGGCACATTATATTTGGGTAGGGTTGAGGCGGTCCTACTGTATGCAATAGGCCAAGATACCCGGTGCGGACCGACTGAAAGTCATAGGCATGGAGGCTCAAGGAGAACGGTAGGGTTGAGGTGGTAGGCCAACAAACCCTGAGAGTTTCAACTCGATGGTTGAATCGACTTGGCTTATTGGTATTCCCACCCGAAGGGTGGTATGGGATAGATATGAGTGTCGTGCCGATAGTGGTAGGTATGTTGTTGGTGGTAATGGCTTGCGGGACTATTTTTTTTATGGAAGTGGCGAATGGAAAGGATACTTCTTCTGATGGTCTATATTATGGCATGATGTGCTTGAACGGGCTGAGGCGGTCTTGCTCTATGCAGTATGCCAAGATACCCGGTGCGGACCGACAATGAGTCATAAGCACGAAAGGTTCAAGAGAAAGTAGAGTTGGGACAGAGGGTTGGCAGACCAGGATGGTCCGGGTAGACTGAAGTCTTGGTAAGGCGATCCAGTCAGGTCAATGCCCGACGAGCGGTCTGGGAAGGCTGTAGGCCCTGGGAGGCAGTCCAGTTATGTCGAAGGCTCAGTGTACCCTAGTTTGGTAATCTATGGAAGCATGAATTGTCATAGAAGTGGGTAATATGTTGTTCTATTTCTAGTGGGAAACCTTGAATTATCAGGAGTGGGTTAATCAATCTAAGGGATCAGTGGAATGGAAGTAACTACGAATCAGTAGATAAGGCCTGTCAGGATGACAGACTAGTTTCAAGATCTCAGATTTTAGGGTTCAAGAGAGGTGGGATTGGCTGTTTTGCGAGGTTATGAATTGATTATCTTCAAGGCAGGGAATTATGTTGGGTTGCTCACCTTGGGAACCATTATGAGTTCTAGTGGAGGAGATGCCCCTCAGGATAACGGGTTGTCAAGGATGGTAAGGAATGATTTTGAGGACGAAATCAAATTTAAGTGGGGGAGAGTTGTAACATCCCAAGTTTTAGCATTCTTAGTCCATGGGAATGGAAGGGTAAAGTCTTGAAGAGCCCAAGGGCTATATTTTAAGTTTGGGATCAGGAAGAGTATGATGCGCATATATAAGTGTACGCTAAGCGTACTAGGGTGCACCCTAGTACGTTGGGCGTACTCATAACAAGAGGAAACCCTAATGTCTTGGCTTGGGGGCTATATAAACGTCCTTATGGTTCATTTTCTCTAATCATTCTCAGCCTCCATCTACCAGAAACATCCCGAAACCCTAGCTCTTGTGTGAGAGTGTAAGTTGGTGGGTATTTTGAGCTCTTGGAGGTAAAGGCATTGCACCAAGAAGTTGGAGAAGAAGCTTGGCTTGAAGATCTGAAGTTGGTATGTGTTCTAGAAGCTCTAGGAGGTAAAAAGTTGGAACTTTATTCATGTATGAGTTAAATCTAGTCATTTAAGCTTCATGGAAGCATTCTTGTCCTAAAAAGACCCAAAATGGTGCATGTCATGATTTGGACGAGATGAGTTGTCCTTTCAAGCTCTTGAAGGGGTTATGAGTATTAAAAGTGAGGTCCCAATGACTTGAGTGTCCCATGAATGTATTAGGAAGGTCTTAATGAATTAAGAGCTTAGATAAAGAGCTTTCTTGACGTTCAAACTGATAAAGTTCGAGACTTTGTCAGTCCTAGGAATATTTTGGTCGATGGATCTGAAGTTTGGGCTTAAGTGCTTAAGCCATTAAGCACTTATGAGAGTTTTCGTTCAGCTTGAAGTACACCCCGCGTACCAGAGGGGTACGCCCAACGTATGTCCTCTGTTGGGGTTTTTGATATTGGGGTTCACGTTTGGGCTATCTATGGACTAGTTGGACTTGGACCTTTGCTGGACATTATGGGTAAGGTGTTTTGGGCCATGTCTTGGTTTTGGATCTTGGATGTAGGTTCAACCAGGTATTTGGGCCCAGTTTAGAAAGTTAGGCCAATGTTGGACCTTGTTATATGGACTTAGATCATGGGTTTAGTTTTGGGCCTTGGCCCCAAATTAGAGGGAAGAAAATTGTCTATTACTGTATGAGTGATTCTTGGTCAAGATTTATACTCCCATGTGTTGACTCATTATTTGCTATTCTGGATAGTTCGGGATTTTCGGTGAGACGGTGGTTCAGGAATCTGCTTCTTCGGTTCAGATCGACATTTCGAGGTGAGTTATCCTCACTATATCAATAGGGTCTAAGGCACCAAGGCCGACACTATCTTGGATTGTATATTGGTTTTGTTTGATATGCTTATTGATCTATTAGATCTGCATCCTGGTAGTTAGGATGGTATATTGTTAGTGACCAGTTAGGTCGGTATCTTGGTTTGGATATTGCTATGCTATATAATCTGTTAGATTGGTTTGTTTGTCAAGGAACTGGTATGTGATTATTTGTTATATGTGCACATGGTTGTTTGTTTGGGGTTGGGTTGAGGCGGGTCCTGCTTTGTGTTGTAGGCCAACATACCCAGGGCGGACCGGATAGATTGCAGACCCGGAAGGGGCACATAGTCAGACCGAAGGGCTAGTGAGCGGTCCGGATAGGCTGAAGGACCGAGAGGGCAGTCCAGATGTGTCAAGGCTCAGAGAGTGGACCAAATAGACTGAAGGCCCGGTGCGGGTGGTCCGGTCATACTGTAGACTCAGAGAGTGGACCAAGTGGACTGAAGGTCCGGTGTGGGCGGACTAGTCACTATGTAGACTCGAGATGCATGGTTGTTCTATACTTGTTGATACGATATGATTATGGTTGTATGAGTTTGGTATTTTGGTGGTAAATCACTAAGCCTTCAAGCTTACATTTATCGTTTATTATTTCAGGTTTGGCGGATAACCGTGGGAAGGCGAAGGCGTGATCGTACACTTTCCTCGATTGATGTTTATGATTTATGGGAACTCTGATGTTAAACTATTTTGAAAACAAATTGTAATAACTGAATGGTTTTATATGAATTAAAAAGTTTTAAAATTGCTTCAAATTTTATGGATGTTACACCAATAGGGGATTCAATTGAGCCAGCATCACCACCATGGGGTTGATCTGCTGACAAATTATATGATTTCTTGTGAGTAGAAGTTACTCCAGAACCTTTGAGTCTCTTATTTGGTCCTTATTGAGGTTATGGAGTCATAAAGTTTGGATCTTGAGAGCTATAAACCTTTCATGCATGAGTTGGTAATCATTTGATGAAGTTTGGAACTTAAGATTTAGATTTAGGCCCCATTGAGTTATGCTAAGTCATAAAGTTGGAAACTTTATGAATTAAGAAGTCCTTTGAAATCAGATCTAGAAGTTTGGACCGAGGTCTCAAGGTATTAAGAAGTTTTAAGAATTTTTGGGAGTGATTTTGACCTTTTGGGATCATCTTTGGTGTTGGGGTTCATTAAGCCATGCAAAGGATTAAAGCATTCGACTTTATGGATCAAGTGACTTATATTGAAACATTGTGAGGTTCTGGACGTCTTGGGTTAATGGAGTAAGATCTAGGATTGACAGTTGGTCAATAGGAGGAGTACGTTGGGCGTACAAGCCTTTAAGCCAATATGCTTAGCGTACAAGCTAAGTACGCCCCGCGTACTTAGCAAAATGGGATTTTGGTTTTTGGTCTTCGGTTTTGGCCACCTCCTGAGCTTTGCTGTTTTGGGTGCTGATGGATCATCAGGTTTTGGGCTGATATTTTAATTGTGGAGGCCCACTACAGTCTTGGGCCTAATTTGGAAAATTGGGCCATGGATTGGGCCACGAGTGGTTTTTATCATTTTGGGCTTAAGTGTTTGGATTATTATTGGGCCATCAGAATAGAGAGTGTTTTGGTCTGAGAAGGATAATTGGGCCATTGACTGGATTATGGACATTATAGGGTTGGACTTTTGTTTGAGTGGGCCTTAGTTTTGGAATCATATTGGGTTGGGGGTAGAATGGTCATTTTACCCCATGCATGGATAAAGGATTATAGTATGGGACCCAATTGCTAACTGGGTATAATGATTGGTATTGATAATTAAAGAAGCGGACAGGGAAGCAGCTAAGGAGTTCATTCGGGGAGCTTCTGCATTCGAGGTGAGTCTTCTCACCATACCCATGGGTCTAAGGCACCAAGGTCGGCCCATTATGTGATTACGATATGTGTACACTAGTTGTAGTAGAGATATGTGGTATGGTAGTTAGCTTTACGCTAAGTGGTATGCTAGTGGTTATATGATATGTGTATGCTATTTGTCTTTGTGATACTTGCATGGAAGACCCCGGGGGAGCCCGTGGAATTGGATGTAAGACCATGTGGGGTAGCCCATGGCAATCTAGGTAAAGACCATGTGGGGGAGCCCATGGCATTGGATGTAAGACCATGTGGGGTAGCCCATGGCAGTCCTAAGTAAAGACCTTGTGGGGTAGCAACTTGAACTTGTTTGTTTGCTGTTATTTACATTAATTATGAACTAAAATCTTTAGACTTCTGTTTGGGAATACAAAGTTGACAATATGGTTTGATTGATGGGTAGGATTAATTCCAAGTTGGTGAATTTTTGTTATTTTAGCTTGCTAAAGAACCTTGTGTATGAATAATAATTAATTTTCCGTTAATAGGAAGATAATTGATTAGCATGAACATCTATTGATTATCAACCTCATATGATATGTGACCACTATACTATATGTCTAGGATTAATGAATATGAAACTAGAATTAATAAGAAATTGAGTAAATTCATGTGCAAGCTTGTAAGATGACCATCAAACAAGAGGTTAATTAAGAATAATAAATTAATTAGCTATTGCAAGTCTAACTTAACCTGAATAATTAATCTAATAAATCTAATTAAATTAAACAATTGGCCACTGTTTGAGTTAGTTTATTTGCTAAGGATTAGGATAGTGAACATGAACCTAATCACTTGAATCGGTAACCAACGAAAGAATTAATCCATTGCACTATTACCTTGAAATCAACCATAGAGTTAACCGAGTTGAACTAAACAGAAGTTCCTTTCCAATTATTGAATCTAGTTAAATCGTTATTTTCTAGTCTTAATTTAGTTATAGTTAGTAAGTTTCTAGTCTTGCAAAACTAGAGAAAAACCCTTATTTCTTAATCAGCTTAGATAGAATTAGTTTTTAATTTAATTTGCCATTCCCTGTGTTCGATACCCTGCTTATTTAGCTATACCACAATTGATAGGTTCACTGCCTTTTGTGTGTTATTTGATAATTAATGTAGGTTTAAAACTAAGTGACTTTTACACACATCAAGTTTTTGGCGCCATTGCCGGGGAACGGTTCTAAAATTAGCATTAAAATTCTAATTCAATCGATCCTTTGTGTAAGATTCATCTTACACAAAGTTAATTTCTATTTAATTTCTGTTTTTTTTAGGTAAAAAAAAAAAAAAAAAAAAAAAAAAAAAAAAAAAAAAAAAAAATTTACCTTGGACTCGCCGAGTGCAATCGCCCAGACTCGGCGAGTACGGCGCTGAATCAGATTAAATTTTTTGTTCATTTTTACGCGTTTTTTGTTTTGTTTGCAGTTGTTTCATGACCCGAGGATCTGATACGCCTCTGGTTCCCCCTCTTGAAGATCCGGAAACTGCATTAAGAAGAAACAAAGGCAAAACCGTTGGAGAACCCACTTCTTCAAGGAACTCTCCACTCAAAAACCTCAAATCCGTTTTTAGCAAGAAAAGGAGCAGCAAATCAGGAGCATCCAGTGCATCGTTCACAATCAAGGACCCAATTCAAAAAGACACCGAGTACGAGACCGAGGAAGAAAACGAGCCCACATACGAGCACACATCCGAGTTTGAAGACGATTTAGCCACCGCTATGGCTAATATTGACGAAATCCCCATGGGGGAATGGAAGAAGAGGATGCGTGATGACTCCAGCCCGGGACTTGTGCAACCCGCAATTCCCGCTACCGCTACTTTTGAGCTAAAGGGCCATATTCTCGCTCAACTCAAAGAGATTCCTTTTCACGGGAGAGATCACGAAGATGCCTATAAGCACTTGGATGAAGTAAATGATGTGGCAGATTACTTCAATGTACCCAATGTGCCTCACGAGATCCAGCTACTACGCATGCTTCCTGTCACATTTAAAGGAGCTGCAAAAGATTGGTTAAAGTCACTCCCTCCCGGATCGGTCACCACATGGGCCAAGATGAAAGAAGAGTTCATAGATCATTTTTGCCCACCCTCCAAGATAGCCAAGCTAAAGAAAGCCATTGCCAACTCCGAGCAACAACCCGGAGAATCTCTTTATGAAGCTTGAGAAAGGTAAAAGAGACTACTTAGAAATTGCCCACACCATGACCTTAATAGCCAACAAGAGGTCTCCATCTTTTATGATGGAGTTAATGTCACCACGAGGCAACTACTCGATTCACAAGGCCCGCTCACCAGAAAGCCACCCCCGGAAATAAAGGAATTAATTGAAGAATTCTCCAAGCATTCTAGAGAATACCACAATCCGAGGAATGAAGTGAGTCATGGAGCAGTGAACTCGGTTAACGATAGCATGGCGGTGGTAATAGCTAAACTCGATAGCCTAGACCGAAGAATGACGAAAATGGATCAAACAATCCATGCTATTAGGGTAGGATGCGAAATTTGTGGCGGCCCCTATCTTACCAAGGATTGTGATCAAGACGAAAATGGAAATAAAAAGGCTTAAGTATTCTATTCCAGTGGCGATAGATACGATGAAGACTGGAGGAAACCGAAGAAGGAATGGCTCCCATACGAAGAATATAAAAATGCTAAGGAGGAGAAATACAAACAGAGGGAGAGGGGATTCTATCAAAAGGAAGAGCCGGTGACGGAAAAGAAGGCAAATTTAGAAGATATGCTCACAAGGTTCATAACCGCATCAGAGAAAAGACACAATGATCACGATGTAGCAATGCAAGAAACAAGAAACATGTTGAGGAATCAGCAAGCATCCATTCTCAACATTGAGAAACAGCTGGGACAGCTTGCATATCAAGTGAATGAAAGAAGACCGGGCCAACTTCCGAGCAACACCGAACCCAATCCAAGAATGGAGAACGTAAGCGTAATAACCTTCAGCAGTGAAGAAAAATTTACAGAAGCACTAAGGATCTCCAAGAAGAAGGAAGAAAAGGTAGAAGAATCGGAGCCAGCCAAACCCGACCCGACTCGCCGAGTCACTCCATTGGACTCGACGAGTCCATGCAAAATTGAAACACCTGCCATTTCTTCAAAACCTTATAAGCCTCCACTGCCATACCCAACCAAAGCCATGCCTGCAGAAAAAGTAGAAGCATACAGAACCTTCATGAATCATGTTAACGCTCTACAAGTTAATGTGCCATTTGTGGAAACAATACTTCAAACGCCTAAATACTTCAACTTGCTTAAGGGCCTTTTTGCTGCTAGGAAGGATTTGGTTGAAGTCGCAGAAGTATTGATGAGTGAGCTACCTAAAATGAAGGGTGATCCAGGAAATATTGTGCTTCCGTGCTAATTTGGTAATAAGGTCTTCACACGAGCATTAGCTGACTCGGGGGCAAGCATCAATATGATGCCTTTGTCATTCTATAAGAAGTTGAATCTACCAGAACCAAAATCGGTGAATATGAAGATCCATTTGGCGGACAAGACAATAATTCATCCACAAGGCGTTTGTGAAGATCTCCTTATAAAAGTTGACAAGTTTATTTTCCCAGTAGACTTCGTGGTTGTTGATATGGAAGAAGACCCCGAAATTCCAATTATTTTGGGGAGATCCTTCTTGAACATCGCGTGTGCTTTAATTGATATATGTGAGTCTACATTGACATTAAGAGTGGGTGATGAGGCTGTGACGTTTAAAGCTATTCCAGAAATCAAGCAAGAAGAGAAAAAGATTGAAGAAGTCTCAATGATCCAATTGGATGATGAGATATGTGACATCCCCAAAATCACGGCCAGAAAAGACCGATTTTGTTTATGCTTTATAAAAATCAGAGTACTTCATTTTATAAAAAGGTTGCGGAATTTGTTCCCAGAAAACACGAAAAATACGTTATTAAAACATTTTCGAAGGAATGTATTTTATTCATTTCAAAATGTTTGGGATGTCATCGTTAATACAGAAACATAAGCATAAACAGAACTTACATTTATTTACACTAGTGATCTACATCTCTTTAAATCTCTCAGTGTAAAGTGACTTCGTATCAACACCTGTGATATAAATAAACCGAGTGGGTCAGGTTGGGAAACCTGGTGAGTACATAGGGTTTTCAACCCACAATAATATAATTATTATTTTTTTAAACATCAAACAATCAACCCAATTACCCATTCCCGTTATCCTCACATTACGTCCCTAAAACATCTAACACAAGGGACCTAGTCAAAGGACTATCATTGGGATGGAGTATATCTGGTGAGCACACAGTTCACACAGTTCGAATAAACACACAGTTCGAACAAACACACAGTTCGGTTAAACACACAGTTCGAATAAACACCTACAGGTTGCGAGCCTGCTAGTGTTCCACTGGACTGTCTAGAATAGTCCGTGGTCGTAATCTATACTCCGCTAGATGACTAGATCATCAAGAACATCTATAACGACGCATCTCATTATTTCATTTTATCACACAGCAACTAATACATCTACCCATGTTTTACCCAACACATTTTGTAGATATAAAATACATATACAGTTTAAATCATTGAAAACATGTATAAAACGTTCATCCAGCATAGATAGCAAGTATACAGATAATATACACACACAGCACGTAATTTATATAAAATACTTCATATCTATGTGTAAGCTGAAAGTAACTATGCACTCACCTGAGAAGGTGGTGACTCGGTACTTGGACTGCGCTTCGTTTACTTTAAAATAATTTCTTTCGACGAAACCTAATATTATCACCAATAGATTTTAGTCTATTATTCGCCGAGACTAATTAATAGTCTAGCTATTATTACTATTATATAAGCGTTAAAAAAAATACTTATATAACCCATAATAATAGCCCAAGTATTTATTATATGTTCTTAATAACGTTAATATAATTAAATAAAAACTATATTAAAAATAGCGTAGGCGTAGCTCACTTACAGCGGGTTTTATAGAAAACCAGGCTTTGCTTGGAGCAGCGTTTCCGAGCCGAAAATCTCTTCTTCTCGGAGCCGTCGAGCACTCCGGGGCTTCCGCCTCGTGCTAGGGAGGTTCCCTAGGCTTTTCGGGGGATTTCGGGGCTAGATAGAGGTTCTAGAGAGAGAGTAAAGAGAAGAAAGAATGGGAAAGGTGTGAAGAAAATGAGGGTGGGAGAGGTGGTATTTATAGGGTGAAAATGGCTGAACTTGGTGCCACATGTCACCATCTAGTGGCAAGACTTGGGGAGAAAGCAATGGCCAAGATTGTGCCACATCACCCATTTTCTCACAGCACACTTCCGACTTCTAAAATCCGTAACTTTCACATACGACCTCCGTTTTTGAAGTTCTTTATATCCACGCGTAGGTAAAAATAATATCTACAACTTTCATTTTGACTCCGTCGGCTAATTCTCGACCGATCTTAAATTTAACAGTACGAGGCGTTTAGACTGTTAAATGACCGCGAAGAATTCGTAACTCCTTCATACCGACTCCGTTTTCGTCTGTCTTTTTACCGTTGAGTTCCTATTAATGAGATCTTGAACTCTCATTTAGGTCACGTAAGCCAAAAACCGCTTGAACTAAAATTCGAGTTTCGGGTCGTGCACTGCTAAGCCGAATCTTAGAAAAATCATAACTTCCTCATACGAAGTCAGATTTGGGTGTTCTTTTTATCGACGCTCTTATTTTAACATATTCTACGACTTTTGTTTAGAATGCTAAGGATAAATCTCGCTCTATCGTAAATTCACTATTTACGCTTCCCGGTGCCGTGCCGGTTTTGCTGTAAAACTTCGACGGGCCATAACTTCTTCGTTATAACTCGGATTTCGGCGTTCTTTATATGTACGGAAACCTTGTGACATATTCTACAATTTGGTTAAGATTATTTATTCTAAATAATCTTTTGTCGAAAAGTCATTTTCGACCCATATTGCCTCTAAATTGACTAGCCCGGATCTGCGGGCGTTACAAGATATTAGAAAAAGAGCTTGCACGTTTGCTAAAAGAAGACCCAAGAAAGTTTGTGATACACTCTGAAGAAGAAGGAGATGTTAACAAGGACTTGGATGAATTAGAAAAGCTACTGGAAGGAGCCCACTTAGAAAAAACCCAAGAATTTATGGAATTCGTTCCGACTCGCCGAGTCACTTTAATGGACTCGACGAGTCCAGTCGATTTGGGCAAACACTTGGCCGACTTAGATCTGCTTGTTACTAGTTCTTCACATACCTTGGATTTCGATAATATACATGATTCTTTAGAAGAACAAACAGCAGAAGGAGGAAAGGAAAGGAAAGTTCAATACGCCGATGTAGCATGTCTTGATACGGTTCATTTCGAGGATGGGTTAAGCACTGGAAACGACGCAGAGATAAAGAAAAGGAGGGAGGAAGCTGATCACCTATTCACCACTAAACCTAAAGCACAGACCATCATGCAATGTGAAGTAATTAAATTTAAAGAGAAGGAGGTTCATGAGAAGGTGAAAAAGAAGCGGGTAAAGAAGAAAAAGAGAAAAAGGGAAGCCCAAGCAGCTGAAGATGAGGCAATGAAAAGGAAAAGAGATGCATTAAAAAGGGCTTACAAGAAAAAGATCCACACTTACAAGACCAAGTACAAATCACAAAAAGTTAGGCGTGCGTTCCCGATGCTCGAAGATGACAAAACGTAGATGGGAAGGAGTCTAGCTAATGACTCCTCAAAAAGAAGCGCTTGGCGGGAGGCAATCCGTTATATAGAGTTTGCTTTCTTTTACTTTTTAGTTTTTTTTATTTATTTATTCTCCCTTCGTTTTTTTCAATCTTAATCTTCCAAATCATCGGACATGTCTGCTTGAGAGTGTGCATAGGCTAAGTGTGGGGTGAAATGATTTACAATAAACAGCAAAATTTTGAAAATTATGCATTTTTAAGCGACTCGCCGAGTCTCACCACGACTCGACGAGTCCACATGGATTTCAGAAAAAAATTTACTTCGCGACCAGACTCGCCGAGTCTGACCACGACTCGACGAGTCGGTATTATTTACAGAAAAAAATAATAATTTTGAAATTACTTTTACATTGGGTAAGTAGGGTTTTAACCCTAAGAATCAGTTTTCACAACCACACTCGTCGGTGCCGTCATTCTCATTCTCTCTCAAGCATTCATCATTCTTCTTCAAGTTCTTTCAATTTTCTCAAGCCCAATCTCGAAAGGTAACAAATTTCTTCTTATTTTCTGTTAAGAACATGATTATAAGGCCATCTATGGTAGCAATTGCATGAAAAACCCGTTTTTGAGAAGTACTAAATTTCTAGGGTTTTGATTTTTCATGAATTAAGCTGTTTTGAATGCTTATTTTGGCCTTAATACATTAATACTAAGTGTTTAGACAAAAACCTTGACAAAATTTACAGGTTTTATGGTCCAATTTGCAGCGACCCGTCGACTGACTCGTGCAGTTTGCGCGACTCGTCGAGTCGGGCATGGACTCGACGAGTCCAGTTGAGTGACATACAGCAGACATTTTTTTAATTATATTCTGTGTTTTCTGGGTTTTGTGTATTTGTTTTGCAGAAATCATGTTCAGAAGGGGACAAAGTTCAAGTGGCAACCAAGGGGAGTTTCCATGGCTAAACTTCCCACAAATTGAGTCCGCTTCAACAATGCAGAAATGGAAGAAGAAGCTATCTGATATGAAGAAGAAGGAGGTTTATGTGCCAAACACGATAGATTGGGAGTGGCTGCAAAGTGTTCGATATGAGGAGGAATTAGCTCCTTACCTTTTGAAGGAGTTTCAACATGAAGGCGAAAC
The DNA here is from genome assembly GCF_052625555.1 of Lactuca saligna. Taxonomy (NCBI): domain Eukaryota; kingdom Viridiplantae; phylum Streptophyta; class Magnoliopsida; order Asterales; family Asteraceae; genus Lactuca; species Lactuca saligna. The sequence continues at coordinate 87,918,027 of NC_136417.1, read as the reverse complement.
AATGGTCTGTGACGGGTGGAGCCAGGTCTTCCATATTCAAGAGCCGGTTTATTTGGAGCTTTGTTTAGATTTTTTTTCCACGGTATCTTTTACCGGGGGAGTAGATGTTTATCACCCGGACAGCTTTAGTTTTTGTCTTGGGGGCGAGTTTCGTCATTGCTCTGTGGTGGATCTTGCCTGTCGATTAGGGATCTACGATCAGCCCTTGGTTTCAACAAACATCTTTCGGGCCTTTTTGGCACACACTCATATGGTGTTTCCCAAGGGAGTTACAAGTACGGGCTGGTGGAATTATATTGGAAACAAAGTTTATATCCCAAAGTCTGCACAGGAAGGGAGCATCCAATCCCCAACACACCGCCTCATACACCGCCTTATTTCATCCACCATCAATCAAAGAAAAGATGATGACAAGGTTTCCAACCTTGACGTCTTCTATTTATAGAGCATAATTACACCCGGCGTCTTTTGCAACATTCCTTGGTGTCTAGCTTCATATCTTTCGGAGGGTGCGGTCAAAGATCGCAAAACCTCCCGTATTAATGGTGGGATGTTTGTCACCCGATTGGCCAACTCATTCGGGTTGATGAACCGCGGTGCATGGAACTTCATGACATTGATCCCTACACCTCCGTTCAATCCCATTCTTTTCCGAAGAGCGCGGATTATTGAAGACTATAGAGGTGGCCATTATGCCATCCCGAATGATGACCCCGTTATTGTTCCCGAAGCACCGGGAAGGAGGGTAAGATCAAGAAGAGAGCGGATGTGGAGGACGAGCCACCGGTGATTCCGGTTGAGAATGAAGACGTACCAATGGATTGGTACAATGTGGAGATGAGACGGCTGCAGGATCAAATGGCGCGGGGGTTGAATTTTAGCAACCAATCTCATATCCGACTTTTTGACCACTTCAATATCCCACATATTGATGGTGGAAATTACCCATTTATTCCATCTTGGGATGAGGTGATTGGTGCGCGACGAAGTGGAGCCGGAGGAAGTGGAGCCGCGGATGATGACGAGGATGAAGATTGATTTTTGTGTTTTAAATCAAACAATTTTTATTTTTCTGTTTTGTTTTTATTCTTATTTGGTGTGTATGACTTGTTTAAGATTTTATTGTGTTTAATGGTTGTATGCATTAGTTATTTTTCAGGATTGGATTAGGATTGCTTGCTTAGGAAGCGTTTAGAGTTATAGCGAACGGCTGTTATAACGAGTGAAAGCGAGTCAAGGAAGCGGAACGTTAACGTCAAAGTGTCGAGTCCGGTCCCTAGGGGTATGCGCAATTGAGTCTAATCAGGAAAATTTTTCGTTCAGTGGCCTGAGACAGTTGCAAAATACCAATTTTATTCGTTCAGTGGCCTACTCGTCGAGTGCACTAAACTGACTCGACGAGTCGCCTTGTATTTCAACATATTCTAAGAAGGCGCGATGGTACTCGACGAGTCGACCATATGACTCGACGAGTCATTCATTTTTAATACCGACGGACTGCTGATTTGATGCTGCTACTTGTACCACTTGCTCACTTATTATTCCATTTCCATTCTTGAAGAATCTTACACTGACTTCCGCGCATTTGGAGCGACCCACACGAGACGAGACACCCAAGGCATGGATGAGATGTTGCCATGTCTAAAGTTAATTGAAGTTGGAGCTTAAATGAAAGTGATCAACCTATCCACTGCTATCCCAGGGGAGTTTGTTCCAATTCCCTCTTTAGTATTTTTTTTTTATGTTTTTATGCATAATATGCAATGAGGGCATTGCATCACATAAGTGTGGGGTAGGGGGTTGGTTACATAATAGTCATAATAGTCAATTTTATAGTCAATTTTAAAAATTTTGCATACCAAAAGTATTACTTAAGACTTAATTAGAAAATTTTGGTAAAAAAATTAGGATTCCATGTTAGAATTGTGTTGATAATTGCATGAAGACCCAAATGTTTAGTTGAGCCTATATACGTTCTAGTGTATTTGTGGCTTCCTTATTTCAGTGAAATCATGAGACAAAAACACGACCTTGCTCAACCTGAGGGATGCAATATGTTTAGCAGCCTAAACCTGAAATGTATCCAGGAAAATTTTTATCGTTAACCAATAAAGGTTGAGATTGAGCGCCCCTTCTTAAGCATGTAGGGATTTGAGTGACAAAAGTGAGGTATACATGTAAAAAAAAAGAGAAAAAAGAATTACTAGAAAAGTTGTAAGAATTTTGGAGCAAATGAAGTGAAGATCTAAAGATCAAAATTCCAAGAAATCCAAAAAGTTGAAGATACCAAAAATCAAACCAAAAGGTGGTGAATTCAAAGATATCAAAGATCAAATTATCAAGTAAGTGAAGAATTCAAAGAGTTCCATAGTGGTATCGAAAAGTTGTAATTCTAGAATATGTATGCTTGGGTTGCTCAATTAAAAATACCTTGAGGGTAAAGAGGTTTTCTGAGGATGGATTCGGAGGGTTGCATAAAATGAGCATAGTTCGGGGTGAGTGGGAGAATGTTTATGAGGATTGTGAGTATTTGGAGTATGGGGGGTTCTTTAGGAAAAATTTTAGACACAAATGCATGCGTTGCGGTCTTGGCATAATGGTTGGGTTCGATTGGAGTTGTCTTACATAATTCTAATGTGTTAAAATTCAGTTTTGCTTGGGGGCAAGCAAAAGACAAGTGTGGGGTATTTTAATATGTGCATATTTAGTGTGTATTAAGTATAGTTTTTTATTCATATATTAGCTAAATTATCGCATATTAAGGACAAAAGGTACTTAAAAGTGTTAAATTATCTTTTTCAGTCCAAAGATGAAGCTCGAAAGCAAAAGGAAGCAGGAGAAGCGGTTAGGAGCTCAAGAATGGAATGAAGAAGAAAACCACTAAAAAGGCATCTACTCGTCGAGTCATATAGCCTACTCGACGAGTCCGGTCGAGGAATCAGAAGGATAATGACTCGGAATTCCAGATAGTTATCGCAATACGGGGAATGTGAGAGGGACTCGACGAGTCACCACTTGACTCGACGAGTCGGATCGCTTATTTAAAGATAACTTCATAGATCGATTAAAAAAAGTTCCGGGACGATTCAGAAGTGTTTTGCTGCGATTAAGAAGCCAGAAGAACCCTAGAAGTCGACAAAGAAAGCTAGAATTCAATTCCGGGAGTAATTAAGGCACAATTTCATCAGTCTACTTACTCTTTTGTTTCATCAATATGATTAAGCAACTTGAACTTGTTTGTTTGCTGTTATTTACTTTAATTATGAACTAAAATCTTTAGACTTCTGTTTGGGAATACAAAGTTGACAATATGGTTTGATTGATTGGTAGGATTAATTCCAAGTTGGTGAATTTTTGTTATTTTAGCTTGCTAAAGAACCTTGTGTATGAATAATAATTAATTTTCCGTTAATAGGAAGATAATTGATTAGCATGAACATCTATTGATTATCAACCTCATATGATATGTGACCACTATACTATATGTATAGGATTAATGAATATGAAACTAGAATTAATAAGAAAATTGAGTAAATTCATGTGCAAGCTTGTAAGATGACCATCAAACAAGAGGTTAATTAAGAATAATAAATTAATTAGCTATTGCAAGTCTAACTTAACCCGAATAATTAATCTAGTAAATCTAATTAAATTAAACAATTGGCCACTGTTTGAGTTAGTTTATTTGCTAAGGATTAGGATAGTGAACATGAACCTAATCACTTGAATCGGTAACCAACGAAAGAATTAATCCATTGCACTATTACCTTGAAATCAACCATAGAGTTAACCGAGTTGAACTAAACAGAAGTTCCTTTCCAATTATTGAATCTAGTTAAATCGTTATTTTCTAGTCTTAAATTAGTTATAGTTAGTAAGTTTCTAGTCTTGCAAAACTAGAGAAAAAACCTCTATTTCTTAATCAGCTTAGATAGAATTAGTTTTTAATTTAATTTGTCGTTCCCTGTGTTCAATACCCTGGTTATTTAGCTATACCACAATTGATAGGTTCACTGCCTTTTGTGTGTTATTTGATAATTAAAGTATGTTTAAAACTAAGTGAGTTTTACACACATCAGTCGTTACATCCGGAACTCCATCACACCTCTTGCTTAGCCCAAGAGAAAAAAAGGATCAGGTAGCTCCCGAATCAAACAACACCAAAGCAGAAATACTATTCACGAAGAATGATCCTAAAATAAAACACATAAATATAAGCAGCAATTCAATATAATTAAATAGATACCGAGAAAATACATACCCATCATCACGTCAGGAATCGCATGAGCCTCCTCCGCCGTCAACTAAACAGCCCTGATCTTCACCACAGGTGTATCTTCCCATCCCTGGTGGTCGTCGATAATCCTAAGAGTCGAAGAAGTGTGTGCTAACACCGACCCTAACACAACCAAACTCGGACATTGGGACTTCTTGTGGCCCCTTTAATTGCAATTAAAGCAAATCATTTCAAATCCTAGGGTGGTGGTAGCAGTACAATCTCTGTTATGATAACCCGTACGGCCGCACTTGATGCAGCCTGAACCACCCATCCTGCATGGCCCCTCATCTGTCCTGTCGCATTTCCCGCAGCAGCTTTGGCCCTGTTGGCCTCTTGATCTCGAATCCTGAACCTTGGAACTCTTGCATGATCCCCCTGAAACTTGAGCCTGATCCAACTTCCTGTTCCACTCAATCTCGATATCAATCTCCTTATCTCGGGCTCTACCTATCATACTCTCCAGTGTCTTGCAAATGGATTGGCTCACAAACTATCGAATACCGCTCCTCAACATCTCCTAATACCTCACCTTCTTTATCTCCCTTTCCACCACATACTGTGGAACTAAAAGTTCCCTCTCCTGAAACATCGCGGTGATCTCAACCATGTCTTAGTAGTCTAGTGGAGATCCTGAAACTCTCACGCTAATTGTTGTACCTTGATCACTAGTGCAAACTCATTCCATAACCTGGTTACAAAATCATCCCATGACATGGAATCAATAGCCTCATCACCCACAGAGCGCCTAACCTCCTTCCACTAATCCTATGCCCTGTCCTTCAGAACACAAGATGCAAGTCTGACCTTTTCCCCCTTGAGACAAATGTTGGTGTGGAAAGTGTTAGCAACTTTTTTCTAACCACTACCTACTCACTACCGGTTCCTTTTCCCTGAAGTAGTCTGAATCCCTACACACCCGAAACTCCTTAAAGGTAAAAGAACGCGCCACTACCAAGGCCACCATCTCATAATGAAATGAGCTCAACCACTCATCCAGAATCTCCAAAATACCCTATTTGACCTTGCTAAAGATCACAAAATTCTGCTCAAGAATGCAACGCGTAATCTCAAACGAGATGAACTCTCTATTTTGATCATCCAACTGCGTGGATGCAAAACCTAAGCCCGATCCCTCTCCAGCAACATAACTGCCAATAATTCTGCGTCGCAGAGTCACCATACTTAAAATAGACCATTTAAACCATCAGAATATATCAAGGGATCACAACTCTACAAGCCTCCTGGTTTCATCGTAGCTCTCCTTGACTCGAGTACGGAGCCTCTGCTTCCAACGGTACGGGCCCATACTACCTTCCACATCTATCCGTACTTTCATCAAGGATTTCCTTGAATCATCCAAATCATTTATATCCACACAATTAGTCCTCCTGAAGACAAGGCTCCCAACACTAGATCTCATCCTAGGTTTTTCTAGGGAAAACTTCACACCACTCTCGGCCATCAGCTGCAAAAGGAATTCCCACAAACTTCGTCTAACTAGCTCACGAATACCACTACATATCACTAAAAACAGATAATTATTTGAATGACAGGTCTTACACTACAATGGTTGGACTCAGACAAGAGTTGTACAATAGAGTTAAAACCTAACCTTGTAAAATTATTTAGTTCTAATAATATGTAACTTAGCGTATTCTCTTACAAGTTAACTGAAGCTAGTGAGAAATCCTAAAATGAATAGAGCAAGCAACATTCGAGCGTCAAGTAATCAAAACCAAGCATCAGCTAGTCTACAAGCTCGAGCAATAAGTATACAAGGCATCTCTCCAACCATTCTACGATGCAAATATTGAGCAGAACCTTATCCCTAACTAGCATGTGGTTTAAAGATTCATAGATCAAAGCATATTAGATAACATGTATGTGCAATTAGAGAAACATTCAAAGTCCAATATGGCTTAATTTTCCAAAGGCCTAATCCTATTGTCCAAAGGCCTAATTTCCATAATAAACATTCAAAGTCCAATATGGCTCAATTTTCCAAATTGGTCCTAAATCCCTTTTATGGGGCTATACCCACAAGAGTCCAATAAAATATTAATAGCCCAAAAGAAGAATTTTGATGACTCAACAAGGGCCACGACAACTAAAGTCTAAAATGGCCCAATACCGAGAAGCCCACATCACCGAAACCCACTGCTGAGTAGCAGGGTGTACTCAGCTCATACATGCAACATACTCACTTTAGGGCTTGTACGCTAAGCGTTCCTGCTTATATGCCTAGCGTACTCCCCTATTTGGTCAACTTCTATTTTCTAGCTCTTAACCAATTAAGACTTCAAATCGAACTCATATCTAACTTCCTTAAGATGGTTTATCATGTAAAGTAGCCAACTTTACATGCATACACGACTTAATGAGGCTCTTGAGCTCAAGAGAGCTTAATAAATGACTTAATATGTGCATGAGACCATAAATACCATAAAGTTGCACCTTTAAGCTTAAGGAACCTTCCAAACAACCAGATCTAAAAGATTTAACTTCTAAAATGGTCGTAACTCATCGAGACCAACCAAAAGGGACCAAAAAGGACAATAAAAGGCTAAAGAGTTGATCAAAGAAAAGAGTAGACAAGGTATGGACTTTATACCTCAAAAGTCAGTAAAAGATGGAGCTAAATCTCGATCTCTAAGCTTCCCTCCAATGAATAAGTCTTCCAACTTCTTCTTCTATCAATTCAAGGAGCACAAACCACCGAAAATCAAGACCAAGGCTCAAGAACACTCAAAGATGCTATTAGGGTTTTAGGACAGTAGAAGCTAATAAAGAGGCCATCTCTTGGGAGTTAAGGTGAATATATAAGGTGCAACACCCGAAAATTAGGGTTTCATTAAACCCCTCATACGCCCTACATAACCCTTGTACGCCTAGCCTATGAGGCTTCAAGCTGCGATCAACTTATGCGTTAGTACGCTAAGTGTAACATGTGGTACACCTTGCGTACTAACATCTCAGCTAGTAAACTAAGAGTACCATATGGTATTCCCCGCCCGCGTACTAACCCCAAGGACCAAAATGGAATATTTTAATTATGAAGGGCTAAAAGGAAACATGCCCATTTCAAGTGTTACAACGTACATCCTACACATACTGCATATTCATTATAGCATCCTACTTTTTTCATTTTTTTCATTATAACATCCTACTCTTTTTTTTCATTTTTTCCATACATATATAAACACACATCACATACATTTATGCATTCTATTACATATGCACACATCATGCACATTACATACATACAATATGAAGAACTACAGTAAAATACTTCATGAAATGGAATAGAACCTTTGGTTGAACGAAATCAAAATGGTGGCAGACGCAGAACATTTGAAGAGGGGTGTCAGTCGTATACAAAGGTGGTGTACCTAATAGAATGTTTTTTTACACTACGGGGCGGAATTGGAGTAGTGGCACGGGAACGCAAATGATCTACACAGGTCCGCCACTGAATAGTACAACAACATAAAACAAAATCAAGAAGGGGAACATCAAGCACGGGATTTTATGGTGTCTATTTAGGAAATCTAACGCGCCTTGTTCTAATGCCCTGAAGCGTAGTTCATCAAAGGATCTCATCTTCTAACTACAAATGAACAAAAATAAATAATGTGTCAGTAAGTCATGTACCTTTATGTAGATAATCCATTTTCCTCTTAAAATGTCCATATTGATGTATTTGATAAAAGTTATATTAATTACTTTGATAATAGTGATGTTCATACTTACTTGAATTTTCATGGCATCCTTTAGTTGAAACAGAACCTCAACAATTGTAGGTCGTTCATCCCGAGTTTCTTGCAAACATTGATAAGCAACACCAGAAAACTTGAGCAACGTTCTTGGTTTGATGTCTTCTCTTATTCTTGGATCAATAATCTTGTTTAGCTCTCCATTTTTATAGTAGGTTCTCGCCAAATGATGGAGGAATCGGCGCTCATCATTGTAACTTACAACACACGCCAGCCTTCCACACAAAACTTCAAACAAAACCACGCCAAATGAGTATACATCTGACTCTTTAGTTAATAAACCCGTTCTTTCGTATTGTGGGTCATAATAACCGAGTGTGCCAGCAGGGTTAGTGATCACAGAGGTGTTTTGTTGATTTGCTAGTCCTATCGTAGCCAATCCAAAATCCGCAAGTTTTGCATTCCACTGCTCATCCAGCAAAATATTCGCGCTTTTAATATCACGATGTATTATTCTATGCTTTTCTGCCACACGATTATGAAGATAATCCAATGCAGAAGCAACATCAATGCATATTTTCAGGAGTTGTGGCCATGAGAGTCCGGTTGAAGGGTTACGTAAATATTTGTCAAGGCTTCCATTGCTTGCATATTCATAAACAAGGATCATCTCCTTGTTATCGTCACAAAACCCAACAAGGGTTATGATGTTCTCGTGCTGATACTGTGAAAGCATTGTGAGCTCGGTGAGGAACTCCTTACTACCTTGAAGTCCTTTGACATCTAGCCGTTTTACAGCAACTTTCTGGTTTACATGATCCCCCCAGGAGAGGGTTCCCATGTAGACACTTCCGTAACCTCCCTTCCCAATGAAATTTCCTTCGTTGAAGTTTTGGGTACAATTTTTAATGGCTTGGAGCGGGATTACAGGGTGGTTTGGCTGTTTCATATAACACATACCTGGACTAATTAATAGCCAACTTGTGTGTAACAAACATACCTATATATATATATATATATATATATATATATATATATATATATATATATATATATATATCTATATATATATATATATATATATATATATATATATATATATATATATGTATGTATATACAACTTCAGGAACTAACCTCTGGATGAAACCTCGGGTCTGGCAGAGGACTCCTCGAGGATATGTGTAATCTACGACTGAGGTCCTTAACAATGTCTTGAATATGCTTCGTCTCTGGCCTGAAACTTGATTTTAGTAAGAACCACAAAACACAATCTAGAAAACTAACATAACAGTTTTGTAGTTTTAATTACATCATATTAAGCTATTATATATGTTTTATTAAGTTTTTCACATCCATGACACATAATATATTCATTTCTAACTACAGTGATATTTAATGATTAAGGTGATAATATTTATGTATTATGAGACCAGAGAACCTATGAACCATCACCCGAGTGGCTCAATGGGTCGAGTACAGTGGGGATACATTCTCCATAGGCCATATGGAGCTTCTCGGTTCATATCTAGCATGTTCCATTTGAGGGGTGGCCATGTGGGGGGTATGCAACACCTCCTAGGATGCTTCTGAGTGTTTGTTTTTTGTAGATCTTTTTGGTCACTTGTATATGCGTGCGAGCAAAAAATTGTAAGAAAGTTTGTTTTTAGAAGACTATGGACATAAAATTGTTAGGCAGACCATCATTCTGGAGACAAAAAACAAAGGCTTCTAAAGCTCGCAACTTCTTAACCTAGGATGCTTAGGAGGTGTTTGTTTTTTTGTTTTAGAAAAAAATCTTTTTGGTCTCTTGTATATTCTGTCTTTCTTTTGTTTTCTTAGAAATAGATTTAAATGGGGAGGACAATATTATGGGATAACCCAATGTATTGTACTTAACCTTATAATTTCTTTACAATGTTTATTTTTTATAAATTAAGATTTGCTCTTAAAAATAAATAAAAAAACAAGAAACGAAAAAATAGTGAGTACGCCATATGGCTAAAAGTACGTATGTCCTGTCCATAGAATTTAAACAAGTTTTGTATCTTATAAAATACTTATTTATTTTTTATTTTGTTTATTAAAGACTATTCTTCAAAACTATTAAATGTTAATATCGATCATAAGAGATTATTATTCGTTCAATTTAACCAACTATATTAAGTGGATCTGAATTTGACATTTTATACATTTTAGGTAAAATTACACAAAACGTCCCTTGCATAAGTGCCAAAAAGACACATTATGTTCTTATATTCAAAATTTAACTCAGATTATCCGTGTTATCGTTAATAATCGCAATCGCACATTATGTATCTCATAGCATAAACTGATTATCTTTCCTTTTTCTTTTTCTTTTTCAATTGTTTGTAATTTTCTTTTATTTTTGTTTTATTATATTTTATAGAAAAGGAAATTTCCACTTAAATTGGTTCCACCATCTCTTTATCAACCACCTCCGACCACTAACCACCTCTGGCTATCAGCACCTTCAACTACCTGCCACCTCCAACAAACACCACTAACCATCCCTGACAAACAACATTCACCTCAAAAAAGAAAACCTGAAATTAAACCCAGGGCCAACTCAACAAATTTGGGGGCTCTAAGCGAACTAAAAATTTGGGGCCCTTTGATATTAATATACTTAGCTATAAACCCTCCTCCTTTATCCGGACTTGGTACCGGCAATAATAAACTAAAAATTTGGGGGCCTTTCACATTACTATACACAGTCCATGTTGAATGTATAAGCAAGACTAAGGGTAGTTTCATCAATGATCTTTAAAGATAGTTATTTATGACAGTTTTTTGGTGGTTAATCATCACCCACCATTGTCTTGGTTCAAAAGTTGTCATGTACAATATATTGTTGGCTACAAACTACAAAGTTATCAATATTAGGTCGATTGCAAAGATACAAAGTTCTCTATTACAGTATATCCAAGTTTTGTTAATTCAAGGGAAATCTACCAAAAAACACAGCTAGAACATGAAACTTGGAATAAATAGTTTATTATCTTTTATGGAGTTTGGGAATGCATGCTTCAATGGAGAGAGAAGAAACCTGAAACCATATGTAGTGGAGAAGGAAGAAATTGTAAGTGTATGCAGTTGTGCGGCACAACTTGTGCTGTGAATCAGAACTCAGAAGTTAGAAGAAGAAGATTAGAAGAAGATTGAGCAGATCAGCAGAGCAGGCGATGACGGATCAAGGGCGCAAACACAGAAATCATATGCAGTGGAACTATGGAAGAACAAACGTCATTTTTTTAGCCGTTTACCTTAGCCGATTAGGGATATAATACATAGACCCCTTGGTTTGTGGGGCCCTCTTGATGTGGGGGCCCTAAGCCCTAACTTTGATTTACTATGCATTAAGTCGGCCCTGATTAAACCCTAAAATCAAACTTAAATTCAACACTACATGTGAAGAGATATGCAAATGAGTGTTTGTATACCGAATCCATACCATAGATTTACAAACGGGTCAAACAAATAAGAGAGAAAAGAGTATTAGAGGAAGATTGTGACCAGAAAAAACATTTCAACCCATTGTCCACCACTTCCATGAAACTTGCAACTCCCGTTGTCTTGTCCCCCAAAATCGTGTGTACAAATTCCTGAAATCGTTTGGGAAGCTAAATCCTCTGACAAGTTTAAACAGTAAAAAAGAGGGAGACAGGCGATGGTGGATCAAATAAAAAGTTTGTGAGGTGGCAGTGATGCGTGATGTTCGCCGGAGTTGATGCTTGGGGTCGATGTCTGTGCTTCGGATAGGAGATTTATGGTTAGAGGAGAGGAGATTTATGGTTACAGTGTGATATACACCTAGTGGGGAAGATAATGCTCTTCTCCGACCAAACGTCATCATCACCCTCCATATTCATCTTATTCTTCTTCTATGATCTGACCACTGTAGTCACCCTCCCTCTTCTTCTCCAACCAAACTGCCACTCTCCACCCTCTTTTCCGACCAATCTCTTTTCAAGCACAATTTACTCATGATTTAGGTTTCTCTACTCATAGTTTTAGAGAAGAAAGTGGAGAGGAAGGTACAAAAATTAGATTAGATGGTAATGGGTTGTGTTGGAATTTATTTTACATTTTCTCCTTATTAATAAATACAAAATAATTTATAAGTAGCAATAAGGGTAATATAGCCATTTTATGTCCAAGGGATGAAGCATGAAAATGTAAATTAACAAGAGACGAAGATTGCAACTATATTAACCAAATGAGGGACGTTCTTAGTTCATTTTTGAAAATAGAAATTGAATGTGTCTTTTTTACTTTAGATTTTAATAAGTTTAATTGTTCTATCCGGAAGATTGGCATCGGTTGAAATCTGATTTCGATTTGTTTTTCGTGTTTTTGAAATCGGAATCCGAATTGTTTTTGGTTTCTATTAACACATATCTTATTTACGAGATGAAATAGAGATGAAACAACTGAGAAATTAATACCAAATATAAAATAAATGTTTTCAAAAATTTTGTTATTTCACTTGTTTGAAATTATTTTTGGAATTATAAAACTACAACTAATGAAACATTCTTTCAAGTTATTTAAAAATCAGTGTTTTATATAGCTTGTAGACATTCAAAAACAAACATTTTATTTATAAACTGTATATTTCTTATTAAAATCTTCTCTTATAGATGTGGAAAAGATTACATAAATTTTACATCCTCAAGAACAAACATCATATTAGTATCATTCACCAAAGACACACCCCTCTAGGGCTACAAACGAGCCGAGTCGAGCTCGAGTCTGATCAGGCTTGGGCTTGGCTCGTTTAACTATTTATAGGCTCGAGATCGAGCTCGGCTCGTTCAAGCTTTGTGGAAGAAAGCTCTAGCTTGGCTCGTTAAGAATTGTACGGGCTCAAGCTCGGTTTGAGCTCGGCTCATATACGGTATATTCTAATTTCCTAAAATGATATTTATTAAATTATTATTTATTTTAATATATAAAAATATAAATATTTTTTTATTATATATATATATATATATATATATATATATATATATATATATATATATATATATATATATATATATATATATATATATATATATATATATATATATATATATATATATATATATAGGCTCGTTTAGGCTTGTGAGCCTAAGTGAGCCAAGAAACATAGGCTCGAGCTTATTTAATAAACGAACCTAATATTAAGCTCGAGCTCGGCTCAGACTCGTTTAAAATCGATCTCGAATCGAACTTTTAACGATTTGATCTCGAATAGCTCACGAGTAGTTTGACTCGTTTGCACCCGTACACCCGTCCCCAAAAAGTTCCAAATCGGGGAAATCACAACGGGGCAATATGAGGAACATATTTCTAACAATAGAACGGCCAATGTAAAAGAGTATTTACCTTACTAGACTTCGTTAACTTTCTATAAGACCATCAAAATGGTTATTGATGTGGTTTTGCATGAATTGAAACAAAATGTCATGAAATAGCAAATCGTTGAAATAATAAATAAAAAGAAACTATATAAAACAAATAAAAGCTTTATATAAATTAATTAACTAATTCTCACTATAGTTTGTCATCTATATATGATTTAATTTATAGCTAATAGGTTATTTTGGGTGGATTCTATTGTCACTGTTAGGTGAAAGGTCGTAAGATTCTAGATAGACCTCTCATCGTTAATTAAATTTTTAAATTTTCTAAGGCTATTTTTTTTTACACACCATTTTATTATATACCTATTAACTAGTCGAATTTTCAAAATCAACGTTTTTATATGGTATTTTGGAAATCATTTATATCTTAATATTTATAAATATTTATAAGAACACACATTTTATAAGTATTCATATGTGCTCATTTTATTTAAATATGTTCATGCTTATTATTAATTTTTTTTGTACTAATTCATGGAAATGTTTCGTCGTCCAAGGCACAAGTTACATTCTTCTGATAAAGTATAGATTTACAAGTAGTCGCGAGTTCATCATTTTAGAAAAACCTATTCATAATGTTTTTTTATTTATTATACCAACTTATTTAATGTTGTCAGTTAATAATAATATAAATATTTTGTTTTGTTTTTTGAAACGATAAATATAATTTATTCTTAAACTACTATTTAAATCTCTAAATCCGTCTAATATAGTGGTTTACAAGTAGAGTGAGTTTATCATTTTTGAAAAAATTATTCATATTGTTTTTTTATTTATTATACAAATTTATTTAATGTCCATGTCAGTTAATAATAATATAAAGATTTTTTTTTGTTTTTTTAAATGACAAATCTTACATACTCCTAAATTACTTTTTAAATCCATCTATATTTATAACAAGATTTGAACCCTCAACCTCAAGAAGGAAAAAAGAAACTCAAGAAGAAAGACAACACTAAATACCGTTAGACCAGAACCCGGTTGGTATTAACAAAATTAAATTTATATTGATGAATTAATTGGTTAACAATATTGGGATGTCAGTGGTATCCGGTGTTTGCCACTCTTGTTGAGGTTGGTGGTTTAAGTTTTATTCTGGATATAGGTGGAATTAAAGTATAGTTTAGAAGTAGATTAAATTTATCATTTCAAAAAAAAGAAATTATGACTTTATCTTTTGTATAAATTAATTACACTAATACACTTGTATGGGTATTTTAATCATTTAACGTTGAAACAATTTTTTTTTTTTTTTGAATGTTAGAAAATAAAGAACAGGGTTATTGGTCAACAATTATGTCTCTTACATTGGATGTCTCGAGTTTAATCTAGGTGTTTGACGATTTTGTGATACTAACTTCTAACCACTAATCTTATCGTTTAAAAAATGATATTAGGTTTATGGAAAATGAAATAAAATAAAATAAAATGCGTTAAATTTGAGCGTTTACGATTAAAAACCAAGAATAAAAAAATTGTTTGGAGTTTTTTAATAATGTTATTTATATTATTATATTATAAAAATAATATTATTTTTGTTTTTAATACCTTAATAAAAATTTAGTTTAAAATTATTAAATTTTAATAAATTTAGTAATAATAATTACATAGTAAAGCAATAATGATTACATTATAATGAAGTAAAGTAAAAAAAATTACTCAAATAATAATTCATTACCTAAAAAGTAAGACTATATATGATAATATATAGGGACTACGATGATATGTTCATAATACAATCCATTTTTAATTGGTTTAAGTGGGAAAAAAAATTCTTATCATTCTTAAGGTGGATTTCAAAAATGATTACAACTCCTTCGGTTTGGGATATTTGGATCGAATTATGTCTTTCTAGCGGTTCTCTAGCAGGTGAAGGAGCTGATTTACGGTCTTCTTGGTGTCTTGTAGGTCGTTTATCAATGATAATTTTAGCTTTACTAAAGATTTTCCATTGCACCACTCTATCTATTATATTACATTTTATGGTCTACTTTTTATTATTCCTATATCCTATAATGATTAAAAATCACCTAATCAAATGTCATTATTATAATAATAATTAAGTAATGATTATTACTTTACTTTAATAAACACATATAATATAAATGATTGATTTTTTTAAGAAAAATAAAAAATAATTGGATTTTTGTAAATATAATATATAATAAAACTAATAAAAAAAATTTAAAAGCACAATACGAAATCCTATATATCATTCATTAAACCTTAACATTGATAATGTATTATTGTATATTAAAATAAATTACATCATCTTAAATTATTTATCAAATTAAATAGAAAAAAAAAAAGTTAATTGTATTTTTCTAAAATTATTATAAAATAGAACTATTAGAAAATTTTAGATACCCAATTCATGCATTCGCCCATTTTAAATTTCATACTCTTAAGGGATAACCTAAAAATGTAGCTTCTCTCTTCAATTGGAGGACTCGTTTATATCATATTGCAGGGTGTTAAAATATATTATACTGAAATATTTTTAAAAAATAACATAAATATCTAATTTATCTTTTATTATATATTATATTTTAAACATTTTAATAAATAAATTATATTAAACATGGTTTAAAAAAAACGATATGTGTATCTTAAAAAGTCAAACAAAGCATAAAAAAAGAAAAAATAAATAAATAAAGGTGGGCGGGTTTACAAACAAATAAAAAAAAGGCATATTGGAGGCTTTTTTATACTTTACAAAATGGTAAAGGAGACCTGAAATAATATAACCCAATGTATAGAATTTGTAAGATTTAATTACTTAGAATGAGTGTTGGTAATACGATACCTCTTAGACATCTAATTGACATTTTTATAAAAAGTTAATTTATAATTAATTATTTATTATTAAAATTTTCAGAAATAATGCACTTTCAACCGGTAAAAATATTTTAAAAATTAATTAATGTGTTTATATATGAAAAAAATGATATTTCTTTTTAGCCAACCCCTTTAATTTAAAACTAAATTGTTGTGTGTTAGGTGTGTTTTAGATTGATGTAAAAAAAATACCTCTTTCCATTTTACAGAGGTTTTAGACAAGGAGACCGGTAGGGAGTCGAGTGCGGCCTCAGCTGAAACTGCAGACAGCTGAAACCGCAGTAAACACCGCCCCCGTATACAGTTTGGGGTGTGCGGCCAAAATTAGGAGCTCCGTCTCTCCATGGAATACCACTCCTTGGGTGTGGTAATGAAGTAGATGATGTTGTTTGTGGCTTCTTTCGAGGTGTTCATATTGGGGGTTGCAATTTCTTTATCTGGTATCTTTTTTATGCTGACGATTCTTTATTTATGGGAGATGCAATGCAGAGAATGTGCAAAACTTAATTAATATTAGATGTTTTACATGGCTTATGGCTTTTGTATAAATTTGTAGAAGTCAAGCCACACTGGAGTTGGTGTGGATACTCAAACAAATTAGTTTGTTGCTATTTTAACCGGTTGTGGGGCTACCTCACTCCTATTTTAGTATCTCTGTATTCGGTTAGGGAAAATATGTATCGCTTGAATGGTTCAGGGTTAATATGGAGAGATTTCTCCAGATGGAATCTTAAAATGCTTTCTTGTTGTCGCGGTCTTACTTTGTTGAAGTTTGTAATTGGTAGCCTGAGCATTTATTATATGTCCATTTTTAAGCTTCCTATTACCATCCGTCACACTCTTCATGATTCGGGAAGGTAAATTTGATCGGTCAAATGGGACGTCTTACTTAATTTGAAGGAAAAGGGTTGCTTGGGTATTGGTAGTATGTTTACATTTAATCAGACTTAATTGTACAAATTGAAGTGGCAGTTTTATATAGATTCTTCTTGTTGGGAAAAATTAGGGTTTGCGGTGGAGATCTGGATACCAGCTTGGATCGTGATATCACTTTCCGAACTGATATTTCTACCCTATGCCTGGGTTACAAGAAATTCAGCCTACGATAATCCAAGCGGACACCTACGTTTCTAGGCACAGAAAACGTAAGCTATTATGCTAAAAGGTTCTGTGAATGTGTGATGAAAACGAGAGCTAAAAACGTACGTCTTCTGAAAAGGAAGAGTTGTTTATATACTAAACACGATTAGAGTTTCATTAGGGTTGGGCCATCATTAGTTGCATAGGAAGCAAGTAATATTAATCCGGATTAGGGTTACCAAAAACTAACGAGTTTCGTTAGTTTACCATAATCACCCTCAAGAGATTTAATTTTACATTATGTTCCCATCCGGATTAGTTTTACCATAATCACCCTCAAGAAATATTAATCCGGATTAGGGTTGGGCCGTCCTTACTTGCTTAGGAAGCAAGTAATATTAACCCCGCTAGGGGCGTTGTCCCTAGACCCCGCCTAAGGGGCGCTGCCCCTATGGAAACCCCGGACCCCCGACTAGTCGTCGAACCGAATTCTAACTCGATCTTATACATATGTGCACTCCGCACAAACCCGTACATGTATTAGAATACAAATCATGAAACCCCTTAGCTCACATGTTAGTTCCTGATACTTAAAATGACATGGTGACACTAAAATCACCAACACTTCTTCTGTATGGGCTGCGTTATTAAAGCTTGTCATGGTGATCAGTTTGGATTACAACCTTCAACTATGTTTTGGTGGACATGTGGTAGTGTTTGGAGGGAGATTGTGAACTCTGTTAACCATTTGCATGATAGCCAGTTTATCCATGACTCGGTTAAGCAGAAGGTTATTAGTAATGGTGAGAACACTAAGTTTTTGTTTGATCTTTGGTGCGGACGAAATCGTCAGATGTTTTACGCTCTACCGTTGAACAAGCAAGGTTCCATTTAGGATTTTGGGTCGTCTCAGGTTGGACTTTTAAATGGCGTCATTAGATAAGAGGAAGTGTTTAGGCCGAGCATTTCAAGCCTCACTTCGGGCTATAGAGGGTGTGGCATGTTCAGCTGGCTAAGATCCATGGCAATGGGATTTGGAACCTTCATGTCTTTTTTCAGTATGCGTCTTGATGAACGCGTTCGAATTGGTTTGTTCCAATCAAGGTTAATGTTGTGGTTTGGCTCATTAGTCTTGATCACTTATCGATGAGGACGAATTTGGAGTGGAAAGGGATCGATCAATTTGTGTTGTGTTCATGTTATGAGAAGGCTCCTGAGAGTGTTCATCATTTTCTTTTTTTCTTGCGAGATTGTTTCACAAGTCTGGAACCCTGTTGCTTGTCGGCTTAATGTTTCATGTTCTAAAATTTCAGGTGTTCGATGATTTATTCCATTTGATTGAATTTCATCGATTCTCGCGGTTGAAGCTTCCTATCTTGTCTTTGGTGTTCATGACCGTTTTATGGGTATTATTGTCATGTTGAAATGCTTTGGCATTCCGGTCCAAGAAGCATCGAAAGGATACAATAGTTGATATCATTATTGTGTATTCTTTTAATTGTTTTTTCATAGAAATTCCAAGGCTTCTAGGAATTGGATTGTGTGGTAAAAAAGTCCAGTGGGACATCTTAATTTTGTTTGCTCTATTTGCAGCATCTACAAATGATTTCGTTTCAAAAATGTATATACCATTAAATTTATAAGATTAGATATCTAAAACATATATCAAATTTATGTTTTTCTCTATTTGATTAACAACATTAGAAATATGTCTATTTGATAATGTTAAAGAAACCTATTGAAATGCTTAAAGGAGAAGATTTATCCACATTTCAGGTGTTAAGCATACAAAACAAAGGAATATGGAATTGTGGGTAAAAAAGTGGTTACCTGCTGCCATTTATGTGCATCCCTTTTAAATCGGCCACTTGTGCAAGCGCTTTTTTCCATAGGCCTATATTTTGAGCCCATTGAATTTGTTCATTTACAGTGGTGTTCGCCTCCATCCTTTGTCCATGTGAACCCATCGCATCTCCGAAGCCACTTTGTAGATTCTTGACATGGATGGGCTCGACATGATAAAAGATGGGAACAACAATATGGTTGGATGTCATATGTTGCTCAAGGATCTGCACCAATTCGTCAAGACACCATACAGATTTAGCATAATTCTTCGACAACACAATAAGAGAAGCCTTAGATCCTTTAATTGCACTCATGATCTCTGGGTAAAGATCTACCCCTCTTTGAACCTCTTCATCATAAAAAAAGGTAGTGATATTGGAATCAACGAGGGCATGATTAAGGTGATCAGAGAAACTATAACGAGTGTCGGCACCTCTAAAGCTAACAAATACGTCATACTTATGACCATCAACTGGTGAAGAAGATGAAGCTCCATCTTCAATATGAGAGAGAATAACCATTATGAGTTACGAGTTACTGGAGGATATCAATGATTTCAGACCAGATCTACAATGGATGCAGCAAGTATTGGTATTTCATAAAGGGAGATGATAAATCCACGATATTTTTTGATACAGCCACTGATTTTTAAGATAAAATGACATTTATGCCCTTGTAATTAATTATTCAAACGCAAATTTTCCTTTCAATTGAAAATCACCGTCTCTCCATAATTGGGTCAAAGAAGAAGAGGCGACAACCTCCACCTGGGATCTCCTGGTCGCTTCTTGAGGCTGCAACAACCATCATTCACAAGCCATTGTTTGTGCTTGCAGACGTCACCGTCGGCTAGTACGCCGTGAAATCTTCATGAGGCTACAACAATTGTCGGAAAATTTCTTTTAGTTGGGGCAAAACATATTCGTAGTGAAATTCTTGAAGGCATGATTGCTCACGTTTTGCATCTGTATCAACCTTGTAAGTGTGACCCTTGTGCTTACCTTCACCATTCCAGACATCGACAACAATTGGCTCACCCTCACCTTTTTCAGCCCATTGGCGACAACCTCTCTGTCCTCCACCGCTATCAACAACCTTCTCATCATCCACTGAAACCATCAACGATTCTCTACTGAAACCACCGCCTTCTCACTTCGTTTCTTCGTTCTTCATTCCCCCAGTTGAGTTGATGTTTTCCCCTCCAACATTTTCACGGATTTTAGGTTTCTTCTGCAAGTTCGGTTTTTGGGTTTAAAGTTCAAGCTTTTCCTGGTTTTATATATATGGCAGATTAAGCAAGAAATCTGGAGATAGAATCTATGGCGATTTTGGCAAGAAAACTGGAGTTCAATTTAGGTTTAAAGTTCTGCGATTTAAGCAAAAAATATGAGTTTGCTTTTGGGTTTAACATTCTGTGATTTTAAGAAAGATATACAGAGTTCAATTTTTGGATTTTGATGTTACTTTTTTTAATTTTGTATTTGGTTTTAAAGGAATATGATTTAGGCAAGAAAATGCCTTGATTTTGGATGAGAAAATGGTGGTTCACAATGACGATTTTCTTAGTTAATTTGTACTAGAAAGAGAATTGATAAAATAGAGATTGCATTGGAGAGTGATTGTGGTGCCAGAGAAGGAAGAGTGGGATAACTCTTTTGTTATAACTATTTTGCTTCATATCAGTCTTTGAATAACTAATTATAATCTAATTATAAATGAGGGTTACATTTGTCATTCTACTTTGAAAATCAGTGGATGCATTAAAAAAATCCATGGAAGTATCACCTCCCTTTCATAAAGGAAATTCAAGTCAACGACTTTTGATATATGATATAGTTTTTTAATTTTCTTGTAAGCTTAATGATCGGAAAAGCGAAATAACAAATTACTAAGAAATGGGCTTTAATTATATGATGCTAAGAATAACATAATATACTTTAAAACTTTATTATATTTGGAAATATTTTGTACCAGAAATCACAAGTTTTCAAATTTTGGTTCAGTTTTCGGTAATTATATTAATTATTTGACAATGCCGAAAAGATGCTTTTTCAGTTCGTAATTTTATTTGGTCTTGGTTTTTAAAAAAAAAATCATATTTGTTTCTATATTTTTATTTGATCAAACAACTAATAGCAATGGTTTTAGTTTTTTATTTAGCAAGTTACAAAATAACAACTGCGCCTAACTGATATTTTTATTCATCTATAAAAAAATTGTTTATTAACTATTATACCCTTAATTTTAATTTCTAAATGACATTTTTTTACACAATCTTACTCTACACACCAATCTATTTAGACCATTTATATTAGGTTCATGTATAAATCTTAAATATCGTGTAAATGTATGACCTAATATGAGTCATTGGTCAAATTCAATCTTTCAAAAATATATTAATAACTTTAATTATATTTAATTACGGTAAAACAGTTAATTCCCTAAATATTTCTCTATTATCTTGTATTTATTGATTCCTTTGTTTCTTCACCCCCACCCCACAATTATTTTTCAGGGTCTTCTCTTCTTATTTGGTTCATCATCCATTTTTTTTGAAACGACAATATATATAGATATAAATTAGAATCCAACGTATAGCTAGAAGTAGTACAAAATGAGGTGAGAATAAAATAGTTATAGGGTCCAAGATAAACTAAACAATTGTAAGGCACCAGTCCAAGGCACCAAACCAAATGGGAAACACATCAGATTGTAAGGCTGGAGAACCTAAAGACTAATATCTCTTTATTACGACCTTAGCTCCAAGGGTCAATAGTAACTTTGTATTTCCTCATAGTCAATCCATTTCAATCTTCATTCCACATCTTTGCCCAACCAATTCAGATTAGACCATCAACTTCATCAATTTGGCAGTCACAATGTAGTGTAGAGCTCTCCAAATCAACCATTTTTAGACAGGGGTAAATTCGTCCATAATATCCAGAAACCATAAATTCCAGCTTAGCTTATGTCTGTAATATAAGCAAGATCAGTGCCGACTTTGGGAGGCTTCAATTACCGACGTGTGTGTTAACTTTAATTGACTTCAAGCTCCGATATTCTTCAACACCTGCAAAATAAAGATACAACACCAGAAAAAAGGAGAAAAACGCACACCAAGAGTTTATTATGATGTCCACCATCCCACGTCCCAATTTTCACATGAAAGGCAACACCACGAAAAGAACCTAAGTAGATGAAAGAGACTCACACCAAACACACGCTGGCTATAATTAGGCACATCACCAAGGACCCCAAAGTCACCAATAAGAAACCAATGAACTCACACCCAAACCTCGCACCCCCCTTTTTTTTCTCACCTTTTGCATTTAGCTATCGGATCACAACACCACTCCGCCCATCCAAATTTTTTATGCTTGCTTCTTGAGTTCATCCAAAAATGGCTTAGTATGTGTACTTGTAACGACCCGTTTCCGGTATGTTAATTCCTTGGTATTTGTTTTGAAGTTTTGCAAGAGGGACTCGGCGAGTTCATAGCCTGACTCGCCGAGTAGGGTCGGGATTTCGAGCACGTGTTAGCTGGAGACTCGGCGAGTCCATATTCCGGACTCGGCGAGTCTGTCCGTCTGGGAGAAACCCTAAATCCCCGGGTTGCCCACTATTTAAGCCACCTTATGGCCCTCATTCTCGCCTCCATCACCCTCAGAAGCTGTGAGAAAACCCTAATTCGTTCTTGAGTGATTGTAAGTGATTTTTGTGTGCTTTTGTGAAAGCTTGAAGAAGGAGAAGAAGAAAGGAGCAAGGAGAAGGAGTGTGGAACAGAGATTCAAGGGAAAAGCAAGAGCTCTTTGAGGTATTCTTCTGATTTCTTTCCCTTTTAAGCTTAAAAACCCTTCTTAGATCTATTTGATGCCTTTCTCAAGCCTTATGTTGATATGGAAGCCCTATTATGCCGAGATATATTTAGATCTGTTTATTTAGGAGTTGTAGAGCCCAGATCTATTGCCTTTATGGAGCTATTTTGCATATTAGCCCTAGATCTACCTCTTTTAGGCATCTTTTAGCCTTTATTCCCTTGTTCATGTGTTTGTGCACGTAAAGTTGGAAACTTTACGTGGTAAACTAGCTTATTGGACTCAGATCTATCATTTGTATGTTTTGGATTCGAGCAGAAACGAGTGTAGAATAGTTGCATAGCGGTGACTCGGCGAGTCGGAAAAACGACTCGGCAAGTCGAGTCGCGAGTCCCCGATTCCTTCCTTTTGAGCCGTGTCTGTCGAGTGGGACCAGTGAGTAGTGGGGTGGACTCAGCGAGTTGAGGGTAGACTCAGTAATGGAGGGACTCGGCGAGTTGTTCATACAACTCGGCGAGTCCAAGGCAATCTTCTTAAGATCAAGAACAACTCGTCGAATTGTTCATATGACTCGGCGAGTCAGATGAAGATTGTCTGAGTTCTTGGATCAAGAGGGTACTCGTCGAGTCGTTGCCATACTCGACGAGTAGCAGTGAGTAGGATTGAAAAGTGAGAGTAGGACTCGGCGAGTTGGCGGCCCAACTCGGCGAGTCAGTTCAAATGAGAGTTGACTTTGACCAAGGGTAAAAGATTTATTTTACCCAAGTGCAGTGTTTAGTATTTGATTGAGTGTGTTTATGGACTTGTAGCCGGGGAGATACCGGAGCAGCAGCAGTTAGCTTCCAGAGCCACACACTCAGCAGCCAGTTTACGAGGTGAGTTTCCTTCCCGTAGTTAGAGTGCTTGATGTCTTTGTGATACAAGCATATTTGTGTTATGTGTTCCGGACTCTGTTCCGACACAGTATGCAGTATATGTGATTATGATAGTGTTATGTGTTATGCTATGCCATGATCGGTTAGTTCTGGACCTCGGTCCGATGCAGTCAGTTCCGAGCTTCGGTCCGATGCAGTTAGTTCCGAATTTCAATCCGATGCAGATAGTTCCGGACTCTGGTCCGATGCAGGGGACAAGGTCCCAGTCAGTTCCAGACTTCGGTCCGATGCAGCTAGTTCCAGACTTCGGTCTGATGCAGCGGGCAAGGCCCAGTATGTGCTTTATTTATATGTTGTATGGTATGTGGTAGTTTGGGGGAGCTCACTAAGCTTCGTGCTTACAGTTTCAGTTTTGGTTGCAGGTACTTCCGCAAGCAAAGGGAAGAGCTCGGGGTGATAGCATCGCACACACCACAGCTTTAGCTTTTATCCTGGGAATTGATTTAGTCTGTTTTGATTTGACATAGTATGACACAGTTTTCCGCACAGTGTTTTTATTATGTTTGGGATACATCACGTATGATTTTATGATATGACACTCAGATTATGGTTTTGGTTATATTGAAAAACGAAATTTTTGGGTCGTATTTTTGGGTCGTTTCAAGTTAGTATCAGAGCCCTGGTTTAAGGGATTTGGATACACTTCCGGGTGTATCTGAACTCAAACTAAGGGGAAATAAAAAGATTTAAAAAAAAAAACGTCTTCTAAAAAGAATTTTGAAAGCACTTAGAAAGAAAGAAATTTTTAACGAGATAGAGGTGTGTGCATGCGATCAGCCGAGCTCAAGTAAGTACTCCCAAATTACCCATACAAGTTATTTGTTCAGTTTCAGTTTCAGTAGAATAGCATGCTAGTATAGGACTAAGGATCTAGGAGAATGCCTTATGTGCCTGCTTTATGTGTTACAGCTTTATGAGTATTGCATGCTAATATTGAGTAGACAGCAGTAGGATAGCCTGTTTAGGTTATGCCTGATAGTATGAGCTTAACATCCTATGCTAGTACAGTTTCTTGTTATGAGAATAGTTTTGCCTGAGTCTGTTTCCCTTATCCGAATGCTGCTTGCTTCGTGCTTTGTGGGGTTCTGAGTGATGGGAGTTAGCCATTAGGTGAACACGTCACACCACATATGATCAGGGTTGAATAATCCCAGAGTGCTGGAACTGGCCCCATTGCGCATCTCTTGTTTGAGTCCAACCGTTATAGGGACAGGTCTTTTACTTGAAAGATTATCTGATCCTCATCACATGTGATGGTGTTCAGGTGGTGGCTAATTGGCATTATAAGGAAACCTTCAGCAGCTGAGGACCAGTTGTGTTGAGCCTGAGGTTTCCCTAGGGCAAGCCTAGGATGAGAGTAGCAGAGAGCAGCAGTAGTAGAAGTGACTTGGTGGAGTCAAGGCAGTTCTTGAGGAAAGTACGGATAGATGTGGAAGGTAGTATGGGCCCGTACTACTGAAAGCAGAGGATCCGTACTCGAATCAAGGAAGGCCAAGACAAGACCAGGAAGCTAGTAGTAGTATCATGATCCCTTGAGATATTTCAGTGTTCTGATGTTGTTATGATATGTTTCAGAATGGTAGTTTTGCGTTCGAGACCAACAGTCGGCAGCTCAGATGCCGGAGGCGGATCAGGATCAGGATCAGGCCCGGAGGTCGGGCAGATGGATGAGCAGACCAGAGAGTTCCTTTCTTCTGAGGTTACCCGCATCATACTGGAGCAGACTCCTGTGATCTTCGGTTCGATCAAGGAGGGTATTTTAGAGCTGATGGATGAGATATTGGGTATTTTCCGTACCGAGATGGCGGCCATGATGGGGTCGCGCACACTTACGTTCAGGGAGTTCAGGGCATGCGGAGCTCCAGACTATCATGGGGCGCGGGACCCCATAGCGAGTACCAGATGGTTGGCGGATGTGGCCAACGCTTTCCGCACTAGCAGGTGTCCCGAGGGGGACAAGGTCAGATTGGCATCCTGTTTTCTGAAGGACAGGGCACGTGATTGGTGGGAAGAGGTCGGACATGCCATCGGGGATGATGCAGCATTGGACGCCATGACCTGGGCTGATTTCTCTACCAGGTTCAGGGCGGAGTTTGCACCGGTCATTGAGGTGCAGCAGTTAGCTAGGGAGTTTCAGGACCTTACCCAGACTACAGAGACAGTGGCGGAGATCACCTCCAAGTTCAGGGAGAGGGCTCTTCTTGTTCCTCAGTATGCAGCCGATGAGGAGATGAAGAAGGTCCGTTATCATGAGATGTTGCGGAGTGATATCCGTATGTTTGTGAGCCGGTCCAGCTGTAAAACGCTGGATGACATGATTGCTAGAGCTCGGGAGAGGGAGATTGATCTCGAGATGGAGAAAAAGAGGAAACCGGAGGTGGTTTCGGGTTCAGGAGGTTCGGGCAAAAAGCCCAAGGTATCTGATCACAGGTCCAGGAGTCAGCAGAGCCATGGTCGATGTGGCAAGTGTGGGAGATTGCACGAGGGAACGTGCAAGGCAGGGAGTTCCGGCTGCTACAAGTGCGGTCGAACTGGGCATTTGAGCAGGGATTGTACGGCCCCTGCTACTGCTGTTGCAGCATCAGATCTGATTTGCTTTCAGTGCAATCAGAGGGGATATAAAAAGTCCCAGTGTCCAAGTTTAGCTGCATCAGGGAAGGTGGTTGCACCTGCCCCTGCTACTTTGAGGATTACAGATGGCCGTCAGGGCCGAGCAGAGACACCAGTGGCTAGGAGCCGAGCTTTTCAGTTGACAGCAGAGGAGGCGCGAGCGACTCCTGATGTGGTGACGGGTATGTATCTTTCCTTCATCTCTTAATTATTATTATCGTTTGAATATTTCTTGATGGTATGTTTTATTTAGGGTCGTTCTCAGTGAACGGCATTTCTGCTTTGGTATTGTTCGATTCGGGGGCTACCCGATCATTCGTATCGCTTGCACTTAGCAAGAGATTTAGTAGAGCTCCTGGGGAGCTGGATTGTCCACTAGAGGTTGAGATAGCAGATGATAGGACCGTGAGGGTCGGCAGAGTGCATAGAGGGTGTTCCCTTCAGATGTTTGATGAGCAGTTTTCAGTGGACCTGGTACCTATTCCTCTGCGTGGGAATAAGGTTATTGTGGGCATGGATTGGCTAAGCCCCAATGGGGCGGTGATTGATTGTGAGCTTCAGCTAGTGAGGGTTCGCACTCCCAGTGGGGGAGAGTTAGTGATTCAAGGCGAGAGGCCACAGTGAGGACCGACCTTTTGTTCCGCCGCGAGGGCGAGGCGCTATGCTCAGCAGGGTTGCGCCGCTTTTGTAGCTTACATCTTGGATTCCCGGGAGAAGGGCAAGACGACAGTTGATGATGTTCCTATTGTTCGAGACTACCCTGATGTGTTTCCCGAGGATTTGCCAGGGATACCTTCTGAGAGACAGGTTGAGTTCAGGATCGACCTAATTCCTGGTGCGGCTCCGATAGCCAAAGCACTGTATCGACTAGCTCCCCCTGAGATGCAGGAGTTGTCTACACAGTTGCAGGAGCTGTTAGACAAGGGTTTCATTCGGCCGAGCAGTTCGCCTTGGGGAGCGCCGATCCTGTTTGTGAGGAAGAAGGATGGGTCACATCGTATGTGTATTGATTATCGAGAGTTGAATAAGGTAACGGTGAAGAACCGTTACCCACTTCCAAGGATAGATGATTTGTTTGATCAGCTTCAGGGAGCGTCTTGGTTCTCCAAGATCGATCTACGCTCTGGTTACCATCAGATGCGGGTTAGAGATGAGGATGTACAGAAGACTGCTTTCAGGACCAGGTATGGTCATTATGAGTTTGTGGTGATGCCATTTGGGCTCACCAATGCTCCAGCCGCGTTCATGGATCTCATGAACCGCGTGTGCAGGCCGATGCTGGATCGGTCAGTGATAGTATTCATAGATGATATCTTGGTATATTCCAAGACGCAGGAGCAGCACGAGGAGCACCTGCGGGAGGTGCTGGAGGCTTTGAGGAGGGAGAGACTTTTCGCAAAGTTCTCCAAGTGTGAGTTCTGGTTGCGCGAGGTGCAGTTTCTTGGTCATCTCGTCAACCAGAAGGGTATTTTGGTAGATCCGGCCAAGATAGAGGTCGTGATGTAGTGGGAGGTCTCGAAGTCTCCATCTGAGATTTGGAGCTTCCTAGAGTTGGCAGGGTATTATCGGAGATTTATTCAGGACTTCTCCAAGATAGCAGTGCCGCTCACCCGACTGACCAAGAAGTCGGTGGTATTTCGTTGGGGGCCTGAGCAGCAGGCAGGGTTCGAGACCCTCAGGCAGAGATTGTGCGAGGCTCCGATCCATACCTTTCCAGAGGGAGTAGAGGACTTCGTAGTCTACTGTGATGCTTCGATCACAGGTATGGGAGCAGTATTGATGCAGCGAGGCCATGTGATAGCATATGCCTCGAGACAGTTGAAGCCTCACGAGGCTAATTATCCTACCCACGATTTGGAACTGGGGGCAGTTGTGTTTGCCCTCAAAATTTGGAGGCATTACCTTTATGGGGTCCGTTGTGCTATTTACACGGATCACAAGAGTTTGAGGTATCTTATGGATCAGCCGAGTCTGAACATGAGGCAGAGGAGGTGGTTGGACGTGCTAAAGGATTATGATTGTGAGATCCTTTATCATCCAGGGAAGGCTAACGTGGTGGCCGACGCTCTAAGCCGCAAAGTGTCGCCCCTATCAGAGATCTGTGTTTGAGCATGACAGTGATCACTCCGTTGTTGGAGCGGATCAAGGAGGCTCAGATGGAGGGCCTCAAGGAGGAGAGGCAGAAGTGTGAGAGGATAGTGGGCTGAGTAGCCTCGTTTGATTATGACAGTCGGGGATTGTTGATGCTTCACGGGAGGGTGTGGGTACCGTACTGGGGAGGAGTATGGCAGGTATTGATGGACGAGGCTCATAAGTCTCGGTTTTCTATCCACCCAGGGGCGACGAAGATGTATCGAGATCTTCGACCTGATTATTGGTGGCCCTGCATGAAGCGGGACGTCGCCTGGTATGTTGAGAAATGCCTGACCTGCCGGAAGGTTAAGGCGGAGCACCAGAGACCTCACGGCAAGATGCAGCCGCTAGACATTCCCGTGTGGAAGTAGGAGGACATCACCATGGATTTTGTCACCAAGCTCCCCAGGACCGCACGAGGAGTGGATTCGATATGGGTAGTAGTGGATCGGTTGATGAAGAGTGCCCATTTTATTCCGATCCAGGAGAGTATATCGGCGGAAAAGTTAGCCGATATCTATGTGTGAGAGATTGTGGCACGTCATGGAGTGCCGGTATCGGTGGTGTCAGACCGAGACGTCCGTTTCACATCCAGATTCTGGAAGCGGTTCCACGATGAGATGGGTACTCGTCTCCATTTCAGCATCACTTTCCACCCTCAGACTGACGGGCAGAGCGAGAGGACGATTCAGACTCTTGAGGACATGCTTAGGGCATATGTTCTAGATTTCAGTGGCAGTTGGGATACGTATCTTCCGTTAGCGGAATTCTCGTATAACAACAGTTATCATGTGAGTATTGATCGACCTCCTTTTGAGATGCTGTATGGGAGGAAGTGTAGGACCCCTATTTGTTGGGGAGAGGTCGGTCAGCGAGTCATCGGGAGCACAGAAGTGGTGCTCAAGACGACTGAGTTGATCCAGCAGGTCCGTAGTAGGCTGCAGACTGTGTAGAGTCAGCAGAAGAGCTACGCCGACAGGAGGCATTCATACTTGGAGTTCCAGGAGGGAGATATGGTCCTTCTGAAGGGCTCACCTTGGAAGGGTGTCATCAGGTTCCGGAAGAGGGGCAAGTTGGGCCCCATATTTATTGGTCCTTTCAGGGTTTTGGCCCGGGTGGGTCGGGTTGCTTATCGGTTAGATCTTCCTGAGGAGCTTAGTCAGATCCACAACTCTTTCCATGTGTCTCAGTTGAGGAAGTGTTTGGTGGATGAGTCAGCAGTCGTTCCCCTAGAGGATATTCAACTTGATAGCAGCCTGAATTATATTGAGAGGCCGGTCGCGATTCTGGACCGGAAGACCAAGACCTTGAGGAAAAAGGTAATTCAGTTAGTGAAGGTGCAGTGGCAGCACCGGAAGGGTTCTGAGTGGACGTGGGAGGCTGAGGAGGAGATGAGAGCGCACTACCCAGAGATATTTGCAGATTCAGCCATAGCAGACTTCGAGGACGAAGTCTGAGATAAGTGGGGGAGAATTGTAACGACCCATTTCCGGTATGTTAATTCCTTGGTATTTGTTTTGAAGTTTTGCAAGAGGGACTCGGCGAGTTCATAGCCTGACTCGCCGAGTAGGGTCGGGATTTCGAGCACGTGTTAGCTGGAGACTTGGCGAGTCCATATTCCGGACTCGGCGAGTCTGTCCGTCTGGGAGAAACCCTAAATCCCCGGGTTGCCCACTATTTAAGCCACCTTATGGCCCTCATTCTCGCCTCCTTCACCCTCAGAAGCTGTGAGAAAACCCTAATTCGTTCTTGAGTGATTGTAAGTGATTTTTGTGTGCTTTTGTGAAGGCTTGAAGAAGGAGAAGAAGAAAGGAGCAAGGAGAAGGAGTGTGGAATAGAGATTCAAGGGAAAAGCAAGAGCTCTTTGAGGTATTCTTCTGATTTCTTTCCCTTTTATGCTTAAAAACCCTTCTTAGATCTAGTTGATGCCTTTCTCAAGCCTTATGTTGATATGGAAGCCCTATTATGTCGAGATATCTTTAGATCTGTTTATTTAGGAGTTGTAGAGCCCAGATCTATTGCCTTTATGGAGCTATTTTGCATATTAGCCCTAGATCTACCTCTTTTAGGCATCTTTTAGCCTTTATTCCCTTGTTCATGTGTTTGTGCACGTAAAGTTGGAAACTTTACGTGGTAAACCAGCTTATTGGACTCAGATCTATCATTTGTATGTTTTGGATTCGAGCAGAAACGAGTGTAGAATAGTTGCATGGCGGTGACTCGGCGAGTCGAGTCGCGAGTCCTCGATTCCTTCCTTTTGAGCGGTGTCTGTCGAGTGGGATCAGTGAGTAGTGGGGTGGACTCAGCGAGTTGAGGGTAGACTCAGTAATGGAGGGACTCGGCGAGTTGCTCATACAACTCGGCGAGTCCAAGGAAATCTTCTTAAGCTCAAGAACAACTCGTCAAGTTGTTCATATGACTCGGCGAGTCGGATGAAGATTGTCTGAGTTCTTGGATCAAGAGGGTACTCGTCGATTCGTTGCCATACTCGACGAGTAACAGTGAGTAGGATTGAAAAGTGAGAGTAGGACTCGGCGAGTTGGCGGCCCAACTCGGCGAGTCAGTTCAAATGAGAGTTGACTTTGACCAAGGGTAAAAGAGTCATTTTACCCAAGTGCAGTGTTTAGTATTTGATTGAGTGTGTTTATGGACTTGTAGCCGGGGAGATACCGGAGCAGCAGCAGTTAGCTTCCAGAGCCACACACTCAGCAGCCAGTTTACGAGGTGAGTTTCCTTCCCGTAGTTAGAGTGCTTGATGTCTTTGTGATACAAGCATGTTTGTGTTATGTGTTTCGGACTCTGTTCCGACACAGTATGCAGTATATGTGATTATGATAGTGTTATGTGTTATGCTATGCCATGATCGGTTAGTTTCGGACCTCGGTCCGATGCAGTCAGTTCTGGGCTTCGGTCCGATGCAGTTAGTTCCGGATTTCAATCCGATGCAGATAGTTCCGGAATCTGGTCCGATGCAGGGGACAAGGTCCCAGTCAGTTCCGGACTTCGGTCCGATGCAGCTAGTTCCAGACTTCGGTCTGATGCAGCGGTCAAGGCCCAGTATGTGCTTTATTTATATGTTGTATGGTATGTGGTAGTTTGGGGGAGCTCACTAAGCTTCGTGCTTACAGTTTCAGTTTTGGTTGCAGGTACTTCCGCAAGCAAAGGGAAGAGCTCGGGGTGATAGCATCGCACACACCACAGCTTTAGCTTTTATCCTGGGAATTGATTTAGTCTGTTTTGATTTGACATAGTATGACACAGTTTTCCGCACAGTGTTTTTATTATGTTTGGGATACATCACGTATGATTTTATGATATGACACTCAGATTATGGTTGTGGTTATATTGAAAAACAAAATTTTTGGGTCGTTTCAATACTTCATTTGCCAGAATTTTAAATGGTTTGACTGTGTTCGAGTGGATTCTATCATTTCTGAACTTCTAGATCACCCAAATGTATATCAACACAACTGCTTCCTGAATTTGATCGAGGTTATCACTACCCGGTGCTAAGTTCCTGCACTGAAGCATTTCATTCAGTGAACCGAAAGATAATGGGAACATATACCACCATTTCTGCACCATACGCCAAGTTTCTTGTGAGATTGAGCATTCAGTAAATAGATGTGATTCTGATTCCTCAACAATGTTACATAATGGGCAGGTAGTCAAAGATCTGATACCAATGTTGTTTAGATTCACTCTGGTAGGTAGCCGTATATGACAAACTCGCCATGCTAGGATATTCACTTTTCCAGGGACCAGGTTATTCCATTGCCAAGCACCAGCTGGTGTTTTTGGAAATATTGTTTCGTCAATGAATCTCCTAAGAGAGGCCACAGTATATATCCCTGAGGGTTCAAGGCTCTAGGTCATGTTGTTGTCCTGCCGAGCTAGCGATCGTGAGAAGAGATTCCAAAGATCCAGGTTATCCTTGGACAAGTAGTTGTGAAGATTCACGATGCTTCCCCAACAATATCCTTTCCTCTTAGCTCTGGAAGGGGCATTGAACCCCCCTGTCATTCCCATATATTGATTTTATGACATCTTTCCAAAGTTCATGTTTACGGGAGGTGAAACGCCACCACCATTTTCCTAATAGTGCTAAGTTGTGAGCCTTCAAGCTGCCAATGTCAAGTCCCCCATCTTTTTTTTGATAGAATTTTATCCCATGCGATCCATGACATCCTTTTTTTTCTCGAAGGAACCACCCCAGAAGAAGCGACGTCTCAGTTTTTCTAGTGTTTTTAGTACCTTAACCGGGGATTTGTAGAGGGAAAAGAGGAATGAGCCTAGGCTCCCCAAAACTGATTTACATAATGTTAATCGTCCCCCAAATGAAAAATTTGTGGCTTTCCACTTTGATAATTTTGTTTGGAATTTGGTTATAAGAGAGTTCCAATGAACCAGTCTAGACATACTTGCACCCACAGGCATTCCTAGATATATGAAGGGGAAGTTCCCGATTGAGCAATTGACATTTCTTGATAGCTAGTCTAGTTCCACCTCACAAACACCAATGCCAAAGAGTTTGCTTTTGGCCATGTTGACTTTCAGACCTGAGGATAGTTCAAAACATCTCAAAATTCTAACCAAATTTTTTGCGTTTTGTACCGACTAGGAGCCGAGGAAGATCGCGTCGTCGGCGTATTGAAGATGCGATATGGTAGGGCCATTATTTGGCAATTGAACTCCATTGAAGATGCCCTGCTCTTTGGCCTCTTCCAGTGCTATGTTAAGGCCCTATACTGCCAAAATAAACAAAAATAGAGACAGGGGATCAGCCTGTCGTACTCCCCTCATAAGTGAGAATTCTTTGGAGCCTGATTCGTTAATGATTACAGAAGCACGAGCTGAAGAGAGGCATCCCAAGATCCAGTTGCGCCACTTCTAGCCAAAATTCATTTGATCCATTAATGAATCGAGATATTTCCAATTGAGGCAATCGAATGCCTTCTCAAAATCAACCTTGAATAGGAACGCCTTCGATTTGTTCTTCCGGAGCCAACATATCACTTCATTTATAATCAATGGACCATCTAGAATGTTGCGGTCTTTGATGAAAGTCGTTTGTGTATGACTAACAACGTGAGGGATTCAAACTTTTAGCCTTTCCGCTAGGACTTTGGCTATGATCTTGTATATACATCCAATTAGACTGATCGGACAGTATTCACTGAGGGAAATCAGGTCAGATGTTTGGGGGACTAAGATGATGAATGAGGAGTTACACCCTCGATCAATTACTCATGTAGTTTCAAAATCTTTAATTGCTAGGTATATGTCGCTTTCCATCATATCCCAGTGTTTTTTTTTATGAATGTAAAGGTGAAACCATCAGGTCCAGGGGCCTTGTCGTGACCACATAGCCACATCGTTGATTTGATTTTCATAGCTGAAATTGGTTCTTCTAAGTTTTGAGTTTGGATGGGGCTTAGTTTGTTGAATTTTTGGCTGAGGAATTGGGGTTTGTTGCTCATTTGTTCAGTGAAATTTTGGAGAAGAATTCAAACGCTTCTCTTTTGATTGATTATGGATTAGATGTCCAGAAGACACTGATGTTAATGCCAGATAATTTTTGAGATCGATAATTTGTATTGATCAAACCATGGTAAAAACCAGAGTTTTCATCACCTTCCAGTGCCCATTTGCATCGAGATTTCTGCTTAAGGTCAAGTATATGTTTAGCCTCAAGATCCATCAATTCCCTATGTAGATTCTTTCGGTATTCTATCTTCGATTCATCTGTAGAGTGTGATTCTGCGTTAATATCGATTGAATCTATTTCATTTGTTAACTCCTCCACTCTTTTTTGTTCCTTTGCATTTTTGGATTTTCTCCATTCTTTGATTTTCTCTTTGGTATTTTTTAATTTGCCAGCCACCACATGTAAAGGGGAGAAGGAAGCAAAAGTTCCTAAAGATATGCCACATACCCATCCTTGTTTAACAACGCCTTCCAGCTCATCCTCTAGTAGCCAAGAATTAAAGAATCTAAATGGGGGTGCACTGAAGTCATTTACAGATGATGAGAGGATTAATGGGAAATGATCAGAATGTAGTCTTGGTAGATCCGTCACTGACAAGTGCAGCCAATCAGTAGAACAATTATGTGAGATTAGAAAGCGGTCAAGTTTCCTATGTTTGAAGCAGTCTAAACTCATATACGTGAACTTTCGGCCACCGATAGGCAAATCAATTAAACCTGCAGAAGCGATGAAATTTATTGAAGTAATATGCAGTGGAAGAGCAAAATATGGATCCAATTCTCTCATCTGCTGATCTGACTGCGTTGAAATCGCCGAACACCACCCATCGTATGTTATCGTCTGAACTTATGACGCTTTCAAGATTTGACCATAACGTTTTCCTTCGAGTTGGGTCATTTGGAGCATAAACGTTTATAAACCCATATGTTACATTTGAGGTAACCCAAGTTCCTTTCATTGCTAAGAAGTTTTGTCCTTTTATAGTTAAAGAACACTTAAAGGTTGATGGGTCCCATAATGAGGCTATTCCCCCTGAAAGTCCGATCAAGTTGACTGTTTCGCACAAGAAGGATGACGAGCCCCAGATTGCTTTATCTAATTTGCCCTTCAATTATGAAGTTTTTATTTCTTGAATTCCAAGTAGCGATATATGGTTTTTAAGTCTAAGGGTTTTGATCCATTCTCATTTTACCTCACAACCGACACCTCTGTTGTTAATGGTGAGAATCTTCATTGATTAACTATGATGACCCTCCTTTTCTTGATGATATTCCTTATTTCCTCTTGAATCACATTGATTTGAAATCCAATCCTCTCTTCAATGGCTATCGTCTGTGATATCACCTTGTTTATATTTAAAGAAGTTTCTGTTGGATTAGTGTCTAAGTCCATAACTATTTTGGTATGAACTTTACCCGATGGTGCATGGTCCTTTTGGGTTGCCTTCACCAAAGCAACTTGATAGGATGAATTATGGAGAGAGAGGATTAATTATGATTTATTAATATATTATGAGAATAATATATTAAAGGATAAATCATATTGTTTAATTAATATTAGTCAAGAATTGATTGATAATTAATTTTGTGGCTAAAAGAGATTAATTAAACTTAAGGGACTGGAACTGTAATTATAAGATAATTGCATTTGGGCTATGGATTACTTAATAATATATAAGTTGGACTAATTCTATGGGGAAGCCCATTAGAAATCGTCCAAGAGATATACCAAAGGAATCCATGGGCTGCTTAGGGCTTAAGCAGTCAGATTAGGGTTTCCTAGTTTAAAACCCTAATCGCTTACATGTATAAATAGCACCCTTAGGCCCCAAAAACGTGATGATGAGATCCTCTAGGGTTTTGGACGATTTTGGGCAGCCTCCCTTCTCCTTGTTCTTCATCCTCTTGCTCTTGGTGTTTATGAACCATTAGAGGAGTGACATTTGTGACTCTAAGCTTTCTAAAGTCAATACAAGAAGGATTTGAGATTGTTATTGCTACATAACAATCAAGGTATGATCTAAACCCTTATTCTTATGTTAATATTGATTATCATATGCTAGATTTAGGGTTTAAAGTCTTGGATGAATAGCATGTACAATAGAGAAACCTAGATCCAAGCATTAGGGTTTGTTTGAGCACATAGGATGTTCTTATGGCCAAAACCCATCAGTGGTATCAGAGCCTTGATTGGTTTCTATTGTATTGATGCCTTGTAAGTTTGTTCGAGTTGCAAAATCGATTTTTTGCCTCCCTGCCTGATGAACTCGGCAAGTACCATAGTGTACTCGGTGAGTAGGCCTCAACTCGGCAAGTACATTGTGGTACTCGGCGAGTTCGAGCGTCAGAAAGAGGGGATTTCGGGATTTCTTGCTATTTTACTCATAAATACTTGCCTTATCTGTTCTAGATCATTAAAATCCAATTTTAAACATAATTATGAGTATATCCTTGATTAAACAAAAGATAATTACCAATTGATTAGATAATAACTTCCTTATATGATTAAAGTTGATTATTTGTATTAATTGGGTAAATTATTTTGCAAGAAACTGAAATTAGGTCAAATATAGATAATGATAAAATTAATTGTTTAATTTATATTATTTGTTGTTTGATCCTTGTGTTATGAAAAGTTTCAATTTTCCCCTTTAGGTTTTATAGTTTAAATTTGAACTCAAAAGTTTTGTTTTGAAATTTAAATAGTTGAAATCCTAATGTTTTGAAAAAGTTTCAAACTTGCCCTGAAGTTTTGGAATTTAAATTTTGATTGAAAGTTTAATTTAGAAATGTTAAATTCTAAAACCCTAGTATTGTTTTGAAAAGTTCAAATCACACCCTTATGGTTTTATTAATTAATTAAAGTGTATAAATTAAGGAGATTTAATAAATCCATAAAGTTTTGGTTTACAATTTAATTAAATTAAAAGTATAATTATTAAATCTGACCACCTAGTATTTTAAAAGTGTAAAATACACCCTATACTATATATAACATTAAAAGTCTAACATTATATATATATATATATATATATATATATATATATATATATATATATATATATATATATATATATATATATATATATATATATATGTATGTATGTATGAGTACAAGTTAGTCTTACCGTTAGTAGGCCTCATTTACGAAGCTGGTGTATAAGGGGTGTTTAAGGAAATTGCCTATAAAATGGCGATTGAATGGGTATCCACTCTTACCCACCGCACTCTTGACTAATGGAGGGTCGTTAGTCGAACGGGAAACTAAATGGTTTTTACAAAAGCAACTAAATGTTTTTACAAATTCCCAATCTTAGTTACTTTAGGCAAAAGTGAATTGATGCAATTGCATGAAATTACACTTTGTGCCCTTGCGAAGACGTTAGTGGAGCATGTGTGGTTTACCGGCAAACTAAATGGTTCTAAGCAAAGGTAGCAAAGGGTGACTCAATGTTTGTCATAGTTCGGTGGAGCGTGTGTGGTTTACCGGCACATCGAATAGGTGACTGTAACATGTGAGGGCACCATGTAGATTTACATGGTTATTCACACCCGCTTTATGATCCTCGGCATCCCAGTCACAAACTAGAGGGGCATATCGAGATTTAAACATGCCATTGAAATGTTCAATGAATCTCAAAGGATCTAGGAGTTTTCATAGATTTAAAACTTCAATTTCTTTTTCGTTTTTCATGGTGGAAAATTAGTGAATCATCATCCACTTACCTTCAAATATTCTACAACTAGATTACGGCATCCCTTTTCTAATTTGTAGCGTATTGTGTACTCTTGGATCGGTTCGAGGTTATGGGTTGCGTATGTTGCAGTGTGATTACATTGGGAGGTCTGGCCCCGGTTAGCGATCTTGAGCAGTGAAGGTAGTGCATGGGCTTGAGAGTCCCTGCAATGAGAGTCAGAGTAGTGGTGATGTATGGATGTCGAGTGCGCTTTAAGGAGATGGTGTAGCGTGGGGTGAGCACCATAGTACCTGTCATGGTGATAGAGCGGACAAGTGGTTTCCTTGGTAAGGAAGGAGGGAGGAATGGAATTCCGAAAGGAAGTGCAAACTCACGGAAGTGAAAGCGGCAATGTAGAGTTATGATTGGAGTGGTCCGACGATGGTTTTGAGTAGCGTGTTGCGCCAATGGAATAGAAGCTCATTCGACTTGGGATGTCTGCTCAGGGCGCGGAGGGAATTCCGCAGGCGTAGAGCCAGGGAGAGGGGTTCGGAAGGGATGCAGGGAGAGAGTCTTGGACTCTCAGTGTGATTCTGATCAGGGTTTTGGGTATGTATTAGCGGTTCATCCTGGAAGGATGTTTGAGGATATCATCAGTGTATCAGGTTTTCCAAACCTGAGGGTGCTTGAGCTAAATCAGCATGTGTGTGTGATTGCGAGCGGAGAACTCGGGGGAGTTGCTCCAGAATTGAAGAATGGGTCTTTCTGTCGTCATGGAATGGATAGAGTGGGATTCGGATCGGGGATCCGATGGTTCATGGTTTTCTAGCCATAAGAGTCAAGTGAAAGATGAGAATTGGAGCAGTAAGGCATCATGGGTAATTCTCGGTTGTTGAGTGCGGCTATCGGAGGGTACAGCTGGTGCCTGGTTTGAGTAGGTGGTTGGGACACCGTATGGAAGGAGAAAGTGAGCTTCTGGTTTCTATGGTTGTACCTTGAGGGACTTGGTTCGGTCAAGGTCAGGTGACGCATCGTGGGAAGAAATTTGAAGATGAGATGCCGTAGACTTCGAGGACGAAGCCTAATTTAAGTGGGGGAGAATTGTAACATCCCGGAATCGCAAAAGTATGAGTTGAAGGGCTAAAAGTGTAAGTTTCGGAGGGCGACTCGGCGAGTCCATGGATAGACTCGGCGAGTCATGTCGCGACTTTGGTCGCGTATCAAGTGGCCTACTCGGCGAGTCCAAAGATGGAATCGGCGAGTAGGTGTTGTGTGGAGAAAACCCTAATTCTCGGGGTTGAGCCCTATATAAAGATCATTATGTTCCTCCACAGCCTCCTTTACCCCCCCCCCCCCTTGAGTCCCAGAAACCCTAATTTCGTGGAGATCCCCATTGTTGAGCAAATTAGAGCTTGGAGAGGTGTTGGTTGAAGAAATCTTGAAGGAGAAGTGGCTTGGATCAAAGGGCTTTGCTTGGATTTGAGTTTCATTGCTGTTGAGGCATCCTTTGGAGGTAATACTTTCGTTCTTGGGCTGTGTTTTCCTAGTTTCTCATTTTGGGGTTGTGTGGAGAGCTTAGTTGTGTGGCATCTTGATGTTTGGAGGATGGATCTGAGGTTGCTACCTCAGATCTGGAGTGGAGAAGATCTTAAGAGCATTAAAGCCCCTGTTCTTGTGTTGTTAATGGAGCTATCATGTCCCAAACCTTGGTTCTAAGGTGAATAAGGCCTAGATCTCTTTAGATTCACGTAAAGTTTGCCACTTTACGTGATGGATGGATTGTAGGAGGTTGGATCTATGTTTTGGATCAATTGCATGGCATGAGATGCTTCTGTATGGATTCAGACCGGTGGTACTCGACGAGTCACAAGGATGGACTCGACGAGTTGCTTGAAGATGGCCTGGAACTCGACGAGTTGGAAGAACAACTCGCCGAGTAGGTTGAAGATAGCCTTAGACTCAGCGAGTCTGTTCTTGGACTCGGCGAGTCTTGTCGAAGAGTCCCAATATTTCTGGTTGAGTCGATGAATCGGTGAGTCAAGGGATGACTCGGTGAGTTGGGTGCGAGTGGACTCAGAGTTGTTGGACTCAACGAGTCTTGGGGTGACTCGGCGAGTTGGGTCGCTGATTGAGGGAAGTTCTGAGCATAAGGACTCGGCGAGTCATCGGGTTGACTCGGCGAGTAGGGTCAGTCAGGGGTTGACTTTGACCTGTCCAAGGTTGACCAGTTGTCTTCCAGGGGTATTTTGGTAATTAAGGGTATTTATTGAGTTGTATGTTTTGATGTTCAGTGGAGGAGTTCGTGTCAGAGTTCGGAGCAGCGGGATCTTATCCTTTAAGCCGGCAGTTTCGAGGTGAGTTATCCTCACTGTATCAACAGGGTCTAAGGCACCAATACCGGCCCTTTATTGGATTGAGATTCGGGTATGGTTATTATGTTATTGTTGATGTGTCTGCATCCTGGTAGTTAGGATGGTACATGCTAGGAAACCTTGTTAAGGTCAGTTTCCCGATATATATAGAGTGATGCTATACTAGTGACCGGTCAGGTCGGTAACCTGGATAGGGTAATGATATGCTATGTGATCTGCTTGCTCGGTTTGTTGGCTATGACTGTTATATGATTGTATGTTTTGTGCACATGGTTGTTTGGACTGGAGATGGGTTGAGGCGGGTCCTGCTTTGTGTTGTAGGCCAAGATACCCAGGGCGGACCGGTTATTCCGAAGGCCCAGCGAGCGGTCCGGATAGGCTGTAGGCCCCACGAGGGCGGACCAGACGTGTCGAGGCTCGGAGAGTGGACCAGGCCGACTGAAGGCCCGATGCGGGCGGACCAATCACACTGTAGACTCAGAGAGTGGACCAGGTGGGTTAAAGGCCTGATACGGGCGGACCAACTAGGGGTGTTCACGGGGCGGTTCGGTTCGGATAGTAATAAAATTATGAACCATGACCACGGGGCGGGTACCTCATGTGCACTAACCGAAACCGAACCGAATTGGCCAAAAAATCGAACCGAACCGAACCGTGTGAAGGCGGGTAACCACGGTTCGGTTCACGGATACCCGCTAAATAAAAAAAAACAAATTTAATCAAAACTATAAACTCTATTTCGACCAATTCTTCTTTTTTTTTTTTCTAATTGTAACTCACGAGGTCAAAAAGAAAATATAAAGTTCAAATATCATTTATTAAATTTATATAATAAATATAATAATAAAATTAATAAGAAAAAAAAATGAATGTAGAACGTGAAACTGAAAATTGTCAATTAATTTTGTTTTGGCCACTGCGCAGTATCACAGGGATCATTCCAAACAATGTTGATTAGTATTTTATTTACTTATATATATATATATATATATATATATATATATATATATATATATATATATATATATATATATATATATATATATGTATATATATATATATGTATATATATATATATACACACGCCGGTTCGGTTCGGGTATCCACGGATATCTAAATATCGAAACCGAAACCGACCCGTAGAGAGTCGGTTTTTACGGTTTCGGTTTTTTCGGTTACGTTTTTTTTTCGGTTTCGGTTTTTTCGGTTTCGGATTGACCGGATCGGATCGGTTTTGCGGTTTTTTTGCACACCCTTAGGACCAACCCCACTGTAGACTCGAAGGACATGACTAGACCTGGAGGATGGATCCGATGGACTGAAGGCCCGATACGGCGGACCAGTCACACAGTAGACCCGATATGCATGGTTGTTCTATGTTCTGTTATGTTATGTATGTTTTATATGTTATGGGCCGGAAGGAAATATGCTTTGGACCGGAAGGTCGCAGCCTGGAAGGGCGTATTCGTGGTTGGTATTTTGGGGGTATCTCACTAAGCTTTCGGGCTTACAGTTGTGGTTTAATGTTTTTCAGGTTCTTCAGGAGACTGTGGAAAGGCGAAGGCGCGATCGTACCGCTCCTCATGATTTTGTAGCTATGTGATTCTGGGAATACTCTAAATGATTTGTATTGAAAACCTTTTTGTAAACAATTTAATGAAAATCAGGTTATTTTGGAAAATTTAAATTGGTTGTGTTTTTCGGTCGTTATAAGTTGGTATCAGAGCCTTGGTTTGCGTGAATTGGAGGAACACTTGTGTGACTCCAGTCTCAAATCGAGGATGGTTTTCAAAAGAGAATTTAAAATGGTTTTCAAAAATAAGTAAAGGAGGACGCGGAGGTACGATCAGTCGGAGCCAATAAGTAGTCCCAAAATACCATACATGACAATTGTTTTATTGAGCTTTGATAGAACAGCATGCTAGAGTTAGGCTAGGGATCTTCAGGATTTCTTGATGAGTTGCCTGATTTATGATGCCTGCTAGCCTAGGGTTCCTTGTGAGAGATTTCTAGTGTTCCTCTAGTTGTGAGGATAGAGCGTTGTTATGTATGTCGCTAGGGTGTTGTGGGAGTACTTTATACAAATTTGGGTAGGTGTGGAAGGTAGTATGGGCCCGTACTACCGAAAGCACGGACCCATACGCGTATCAGGGAAACCATGACCTCTAGGGTTGGGATGAGAGCTGGTTCCCGAGTTATTGGAAAATGTCTGAGATTTTGGTGTTTTATTTTTAGTATGGAGATTTCAGGGCACGTTGGGAGTGGATCCGGGTTAGGATCAGGAGCAGGTGAGGGAGTTCCGGGTGGATCTGTACAGCCCGAGGTTGTCAGTCAGATGAGTACGCACGAGTTGGATGCGAGGATTCGTGAGATCCTGCATGATGAGGTTGCTGCTTTGTTTCGGGCTGAGCTACCGGAGTTGTTTAGGTCGATCAAGACCGCCATGGTGGAGTATTTTGATGAGCGCTATGCGGCTCTCATGGAGACGGCTGCCGCGGCGGCTACAGCAGCTGTAGCAGCGGCAGGGGGAGGAGCTAGTAGAGGTTTTCAGTATCGGGACTTCGATAATACGAAGCCTCCCACTTTTGATGGAGTTCAGGATCCGATCGTTGCTATGAGATGGTTATCAGATGTGGAGGGATGTTTCTTCACGTGTTCATGCCATGCTGATCAGAGGGTGAGGTGCGCTCTGAACCTGTTAAGGCTCGGGGCAAAGGATTGGTGGAG
The DNA here is from genome assembly GCF_052625555.1 of Lactuca saligna. NCBI lineage: Eukaryota > Viridiplantae > Streptophyta > Magnoliopsida > Asterales > Asteraceae > Lactuca > Lactuca saligna. The sequence continues at coordinate 87,875,085 of NC_136417.1, read as the reverse complement.
ATTGACCACGGGGTCGTACTCGGATGCGCAGAGGGCTGCGATTTCATGGGATCAGTTCAGAGAGATGTTCAACACTCGTTATGTTCCGCAGGTCGAGAGGGAGAGGTTGGCTCAGGAGTTCTTGGAGCTGAAACAGGACTCGGAGTCGGTGACGGAAATCACCAGGATGTTTACTGAGAGGGCGATGTTTTGCCCTGAGTTCGCTTCGGAGCAGGCTCAGATGTCCCGATATCTGAGTATGCTAAAGAGAGACATCAAGCAGTTTGTGTCTGCGCAGAGGTGCGAGACCTTGCTGGAGTTGCAGGAGGCCGCCAGGCGGCGTGAGTTAGAGATTGAGTTGCAGATGCGTGAGCTGAGGCAAGCTCCGGTTCAGTCACAGTCGGCGACGAAACGGTCTAAGACCGTTGATTCCAGGATGGGAGATCAGGGTAGCCCCGTCTGTGGAAAGTGTGGAAGGGGTCATGTCGGAGTTTGTCGGTCCGGTGTAGCATGCCGCAAGTGCGGAAAGGAGGGACACTATGCGAGGGATTGTCGGCAGTCAGTGCCGGTTCGAGATTTGAGGATATGCTATCATTGTCATCTGGTTGGACATTTGAAGGTCAACTGTCCACGGCTTGCTGCAGGACCGGTGCAGGCTCCAGCACCGGCTACGTTGAGGATCACAGGTGGAGGTCAGGGTGGAGCGGAGCCCCCAAGGGCTTAGGGTCGTGTTTTTCAGCTTGCTGCTGCGGGTATGTTTCTTTCTGTTGTTTTGATTATTTATGATATTTGTGGAGTATTGTTATCTTCTAGTTTCGTTGGTTGGTTATGGAATTGCGTTTCGGGTTTTCGTGTGGTATCCGTTGTTCCTTGAGGGTTTGGCGAGTTGTGATCAAGATTTCGTTTTGGTATCCTTTGTCCCCTGAAGGATCGGTATGGTTATGGATTAGTACTTCGATCTATTGTGGATTATCTCTGTGAGGATTAGTGGTGGATGCGGCGTTGGTTTGAATGTCAGGTAGCCTCTGCAGTCTGAGGGATGGATATTTGAAGATTGGGTTCCTTTCGAGCGGGTTGTTCAGTGTGGAAACATGATTTTTTATGAAAGTTGTTAGCGCTGGTGAGAAACATTTTGCGTGTAAGTGTTGATTTTCTGCAAGGTTGCTTTGGGAGATTGGTGATGGCGATCGGTGATTAATTGTCAGTGTCTTTAGTGGGGGAGAATTGGAAATTCTCCGGATGATCGTTGGGCTTGAGAGGTTGTTTAGGTGCTTTGGGAATTCAGCGGTATTTCTTTCAGCCGAGAGCAAGCTTGTATGGGTGAGTAACAGGCATGCGGGGCGAAATACAGACCTAGGGCATTTGACCGTGGAAGGCCTGGGAGCAGGCCGGAATCGAGCATGTAAGATGGAGATAGAGTTCGGAACCCCTAGAGGGCTAGAACGACATGCATGGGAAGATTTCTGGAAGAGATAGCTCGGGATGATGAATGCTTGTTGAGCGGTCCGGATAGACTGAAGGCCGGTAGGCGTACCAGTCAGGCCGAAGGCTCGGAGGACGGTCCAGTCAGATTGGCTGAAGGTTCTGAGAGTGGTCCAGATTGGCTGAAGGCCTAGGGAGGCGGTGCAGTCATGCTGAAGACTCTGCGAGTACTGTTGGATCGGTTCGAGGTTATGGGTTGCGTATGTTGCAGTGTGATTACATTGGGAGGTCTGGCCCCGGTTAGCGATCTTGAGCAGTGAAGGTAGTGCATGGGCTTGAGAGTCCCTGCAATGAGAGTCAGAGTAGTGGTGATGTATGGATGTCGAGTGCGCTTTAAGGAGATGGTGTAGCGTGGGGTGAGCACCATAGTACCTGTCATGGTGATAGAGCGGACAAGTGGTTTCCTTGGTAAGGAAGGAGGGAGGAATGGAATTCCGAAAGGAAGTGCAAACTCACGGAAGTGAAATCGGAAATGTAGAGTTATGATTGGAGTGGTCCGACGATGGTTTTGAGTAGCGTGTTGCGCCAATGGAATAGAAGCTCATTCGACTTGGGATGTCTGCTCAGGGCGCGGAGGGAATTCCGCAGGCGTAGAGCCAGGGAGAGGGATTCGGAAGGGATGCAGGGAGAGAGTCTTGGACTCTCAGTGAGATTCTGATCAGGGTTTTGGGTATGTATTAGCGGTTCATCCTGGAAGGATGTTTGAGGATATCATCAGTGTATTAGGTTTTCCAAACCTGAGGGTGCTTGAGCTAAATCAGCATGTGTGTGTGATTGCGAGCGGAGAACTCGGGGGAGTTGCTCCGGAATTGAAGAATGGGTCTTTCTGTCATCATGGAAGGGATAGAGTGGGATTCGGATCGGGGATCCGATGGTTCATGGTTTTCTAGCCATAAGAGTCAAGTGAAAGATGAGAATTGGAGCAGTAAGGCATCATGGGTAATTCTTGGTTGTTGAGTGCGGCTATCGGAGGGTACAGCCGGTGCCTGGTTTGAGTAGGTGGTTGGGACACCGTATGGAAGGAGAAAGTGAGCTTCTGGTTTCTATGGTTGTACCTTGAGGGACTTGGTTCGGTCAAGGTCAGGTGGCGCGTCGTGGGAAGAAATTTGAAGATGAGATGTCGTAGACTTCGAGGACGAAGCCTAATTTAAGTGGGGGAGAATTGTAACATCCCGGAATCGCAAAAGTATGAGTTGAAGGGCTAAAAGTGTAAGTTTCGGAGGGCGACTCGGCGAGTCCATGGATAGACTCGGCGAGTCAGGTCGCGACTTTGGTCGCGTATCAAGTGGCCTACTCGGCAAGTCCAAAGATGGAATCGGCGAGTAGGTGTTGTGTGGAGAAAACCCTAATTCTCGGGGTTGAGCCCTATATAAAGATCATTATGTTCCTCCACAGCCTCCTTTACCCCCCCCCCCCCCTTGAGTCCCAGAAACCCTAATTTCGTGGAGATCCCCATTGTTGAGCAAATTAGAGCTTGGAGAGGTGTTGGTTGAAGAAATCTTGAAGGAGAAGTGGCTTGGATCAAAGGGCTTTGCTTGGATTTGAGTTTCATTGTTGTTGAGGCATCCTTTGGAGGTAATACTTTCGTTCTTGGGCTGTGTTTTCCTAGTTTCTCATTTTGGGGTTGTGTGGGGAGCTTAGTTGTGTGGCATCTTGATGTTTGGAGGATGGATCTGAGGTTGCTACCTCAGATCTGGAGTGGAGAAGATCTTAAGAGCATTAAAGCCCCTGTTCTTGTGTTGTTAATGGAGCTATCATGTCCGAAACCTTGGTTCTAAGGTGAATAAGGCCTAGATCTCTTTAGATTCACGTAAAGTTTGCCACTTTACGTGATGGATGGATTGTAGGAGGTTGGATCTATGTTTTGGATCAATTGCATGGCATGAGATGCTTCTGTATGGATTCAGACCGGTGGTACTCGACGAGTCACAAGGATGGACTCGACGAGTTGCTTGAAGATGGCCTGGAACTCGACGAGTTGGAAGAACAACTCGACGAGTAGGTTGAAGATAGCCTTAGACTCAGCGAGTCTGTTCTTGGACTCGGCGAGTCTTGTCGAAGAGTCCCAATATTTCTGGTTGAGTCGATGAATCGGTGAGTCAAGGGATGACTCGGTGAGTTGGGTGCGAGTGGACTCAGAGTTGTTGGACTCAACGAGTCTTGGGGTGACTCGGCGAGTTGGGTCGCTGATTGAGGGAAGTTCTGAGCATAAGGACTCGGCGAGTCATCGGGTTGACTCGGCGAGTAGGGTCAGTCAGGGGTTGACTTTGACCTGTCCAAGGTTGACCAGTTGTCTTCCAGGGGTATTTTGGTAATTAAGGGTATTTATTGAGTTGTATGTTTTGATGTTCAGTGGAGGAGTTCGTGTCAGAGTTCGGAGCAGCGGGATCTTATCCTTTAAGCCGGCAGTTTCGAGGTGAGTTATCCTCACTGTATCAACAGGGTCTAAGGCACCAAGGCTGGCCCTTTATTGGATTGAGATTCAGGTATGGTTATTATGTTATTGTTGATGTGTCTGCATCCTGGTAGTTAGGATGGTACATGCTAGGAGACCTTGTTAAGGTCAGTTTCCCGATATATATAGAGTGATGTTATACTAGTGACCGGTCAGGTCGGTAACCTGGTTAGGGTAATGATATGCTATGTGATCTGCTTGCTCGGTTTGTTGGCTATGACTATTATATGATTGTATGTTTTGTGCACATGGTTGTTTGGACTGGAGATGGGTTGAGGCGGGTCCTGCTTTGTGTTGTAGGCCAAGATACCCAGGGCGGACCGGTTATTCCGAAGGCCCAGCGAGCGGTCCGGATAGGCTGTAGGCCCCACGAGGGCGGACTAGACGTGTCGAGGCTCGGAGAGTGGACCAAGCCGACTGAAGGCCCGATGCGGGCGGACCAATCACACTGTAGACTTAGAGAGTGGACCAGGTGGGTTAAAGGCCTGATACGGGCGGACCAACCCCACTGTAGACTCGAAGGACATGACTAGACTTGGAGGATGGATCCGATGGACTGAAGGCCCGATACGGCGGACCAATCACACAGTAGACCCGATATGCATGGCTGTTCTATGTTCTGTTCTGTTATGTATGTTTTATATGTTATGGGCCGGAAGGCAATATGCTTTGGATCGGAAGGTCGCAGCCTGGAAGGGCGTATTCGTGGTTGGTATTTTGGGGGTATCTCACTAAGCTTTCGGGCTTACAGTTGTGGTTTAATGTTTTTCAGGTTCTTCAGGAGACTGTGCAAGGCGAAGGCGCGATCGTACCGCTCCTCATGATTTTTTAGCTATGTGATTCTGGGAATACTCTAAATGATTTGTATTGAAAACCTTTTTGTAAACAATTTAATGAAAATCGGGTTATTTTGAAAGATTTAAATTGGTTGTATTTTTCGGTCGTTACATGTTCGATGGTTGAATTGGTCCAACTTGTCGAACCGGTCCTAAAAACCGTATATATATATATATATATATATATATATATATATATATATATATATATATATATATATATATATATATATATATATATATTACTATCTTATAAAAGATATCCTACTATTTTTAAAAATAGATGAAATTTAATAATAATATTTTTTAAGACATACAAGCCATTAAGTTAATAATACAAATAATCATCAATAAAATTATATTAAAATATTCTTTATCTAAGCCTTTAAGATAATCACGTTTGAATTCTCCGAATTCTGGCCTGCTTTCCCTTATATCAAGTTTCATTTAAAATTTGAAACCATATAGTTCCCAATACACTTCCCTTTGTCTGTCTCTCTGTAGCCCTAATCGTCTCATTAAAAAATTCATCACCATCACACTACGCCTCTCTCCCCCTCTCATCGGCTACGAATCGAATGAAACCAATGTGCCACCTTCTCTGCCTTCTCCTCCTCATCAATATTCAACCTCATTCACGATTTCTCACTTTCTTTGCTGTACTCAGTTTTCTCTTCATTCTTTCTCGTCGGGCAACAATCGCCTACGACAACGATGTCACCCCACACAAGGTCTCTAGAAACAATAAATCTCTACCCACTGATCTTGGTTTTATTTAATTTTCGATCTCCTTCTCCAAGAGAACTAATCTTCCAGGTAACATGTCCAATTTTGGCCCATCTTTTACGTTTTCATTTTATCACATATGCAAAAGGTGAAAAAAAATGATGACACGAGGGAGAAGAACATATCACAAGGACTTCTATGCAATTATTGTAAGGATGCCCTTTCAGTTTTACTACTACATCAACTATCATTTTTTTACTTCCAAGTTTTAAATTTATGCAATTTGTGGGTACTGATGTGTGTAAAACCAACTAGTTTTAATCCTACTAACTTAAACACAAAGACAAACACACGAAAGGCAGTGTACCTATCGATTAGCAGTTTAGTTCAGGTAAGTAGGGTATCGAACACAGGGAACGGTAAACAATTAAAATAGATGCTAATATTATCTAAATAAAACAAGTAATAGAAAGGGAGTTTTCTCTAGTTTTGCAAGACTAGAAACTTAAACAATTAACTAAAACTTAAACTAAGAAACTAAGAGCTAAGCAAATAAAAATCAACTAAATTCAATAATAAAGAGGACTTCTGTTTAGGTTCGACTCATTTGTTCCCATGGATGATTTCAATGTATCGGATTAATTCTTCATTGGTTACCGACTAAAGTGATTAGATTCACATTCGTTATAGCTAATCCTTAGAAAACATATTAATTCAAGCAATGGCCAGTTGTCTAAATTAATGAATTTCCTAGTTTGTTGATTCGGGTTTAAAAAGACTTGTAATTAGCTAATCAAATTGGTGATTCAATTAACCTCTTGTTGATGGTGTATCACACAAGCTCACACATTAACTTACCTATCTTCAAGTTAATTCTAGTTTCACATTCGTTATTCCTAGACATACAACTATGTGGTCACGTAAATCATATGAAATTAGCAACTAAGAGATGCTCATACAACTTAATTACTGATTTATTAACAGAAGAATAGTTATTGTTAACACATAAGGTTCTTTAACAAGCTTAATAAAACATAATCACCAATTAAAATTAATCCTAATCAAATAATCAATCCATGTTCACAAATTCATCTACCTAAACAGAAGTTATGAGTTTTTAGCTCATCATTACAATGGAAACAAGCACAAAAACGAAATCAATTGGTAAAAACATAGTTCAAACAAGAGATTAGGTAAGAGTAAACTTGATTTTGACTTGATTCTCCTTAAAATTGAATGTAGGGTTGATTCCCTTGCTTCCCACGCTCTAGCAGCACCTTTAGTCGACAATTGGCCTCCAAGGGTTCATCTCTCTCCTAGGGTATCGATCTGAAAGTCCCTTTATATAGATTTTCGCAAAACATGGGCTACTCGGCGAGTCCATTGACCTACTCGGCGAGTCCATCACTTAAAACCCGTGTGCGGCAAGTCAGCGCGTCCAGAATCGCGAAACTTCTGACCAACTCGGCGAGTAATCGGCCCTACTCGCCGAGTACGTTTGGAATCAGCATTTTCTTAAAACACGAAAGTCGTTCGAAATTGTGTCTAGTTTTCAGAACATTTTGAATCTCATCAATCAGAGTTACGGTTCATGAGATATGGCCAAAACACTGACGAGGGGTCAAGCTGTCCAGCAACATCCTTCTTTCTTCAAAATCCAAGATCCATGCGTCCAATCGCTAGTTCCGCTTCATTTTCCTTTCGAGCATGTATTTGTTGCTGAAAATGAAATATTTAATCTAATTAAGCACCTTTTGTTCATTAAATGAGACAAAATCAACATAAAGTATTAAGATAATGCATGAATTTTATAACTAAATATGCTCATATCAAAATACCCCACACTTGACTTTTGCTTGCCCCCAAGCAAAACTGAATTTTAACACATTAGAATCATATAAAACAATCCCAATCGAACCCAGCCATTATGCCAAGACCGCAACGCATGCATTTGTGTCTAAAATTTTTCCTAAAGAACCCCCCATACTCCAAATACTCACAATCCTCATAAACATTCGCCCACTTTTTCCGAACAATGCTCATTTTATGCATCCCTCCGAATCCATCCTCAGAAAACCTCTTAACCTCAAGGTATTTTTGGTTGAGCAACCCAAGCATACATAATCTAGACAATTACAATTTGTGATACCACATTGGAGCTCTTTGGAATTCTTCACTTCTTTGACATTTGATCTTTAATTTCTTTGAATTCACCACCTTTTTGTTTGATTTTTGGTATCTTCAACCTTTTGAATTTCTTCGGAATTTTCGATCTTCTAATTTCATACTTAACTTTGATGCTCCAAAAATTCTTCAAACTTTTTCTTGTAATTCTCTCTTTTTTTTACATGTTCCTCACTTTTTTTCACTCAAATCCCTACATGCTTAAGCAGGGGCGCTCAACTTCAACCTTTATTGGTTAACGATAATAATTTTCCTGGATACATTTCTGGTACACGATGCTAAACATATTGCATCCTTCAAACTAAGCGAGGTCGTGTTTTTGTCCCATGATTTCACTGGAATAAGGAAGCCACAAATGCACTAGAACGTATATAGGCTTAACTAAATATTTGGGCTTTCATGCAATCATCAAATATAACACTAGCATGATCCCTAATTGCTTTACCAAAATTTTCTATATTAATCCTAGCAAATTTTATGCAAAAATTTCAAAAGTAACTAAAATTTCAAGATTTTCGAAATTTAACTTAAATTTTAACTAATTTAACCAACCCCCTACCCCACACTTAATTTATGCAATGTCCCCATTGCATATTATGCATGATAAAGAACAATAAAATAAAAAGGGAATTGGAACAAACTCCCCTGGGATAGTAGTTGCAAGGTTGAACCTTTTCGTTTAAAGCTCCATCTTCAGCTGACTTTAGACATGGGAACAGCTCATCCATGCCTTGGGTGTCATGCGTCTCGTGTGATTGATAGCTCCAAAATATAAGAGAAAGACTCTTGGAAATGCTAGGAAAATGATCTTCAAAGAATAGAACCAATGCCCATATCAAATGTCATCAAATCTTCAGCTCAAAAGTAAGAAGAATGAGCGACTCGTCGAGTAAGTATGTAGACTTGCTGAGTTGAAGCACACAAGTAATAGAAAAAGGAAAACAAACATCAAAATTAAAATCCTAAATTACCCTAATAAACTAGAAGTTTAGAAAGAAAAAGAAAAGAAAACTCTAATGACGGGTTGCCTCCCGCAAGCGCTTCTTTTTGTGCGAGTCTTTAGCTGGACTCCCAACTTAATAAACATCTAATAAATTTGATGCCCATCCATCCATTGCATTAAATATTTTCTTTTGACCAATGTGTAAAATTTGGCTCGTTGCTTCAAAAATTGGCCAAATGAGATTGAATTCATAAAACCCAAGAATGTTGACAAGGGTTGGAACCAGTTGGATACTAATCAAAAATGGATCGTGCCTTAGAACTTTCTCCAAAGTTGGAGTCGTCACCCCACGCTTCGAAACACAAACCGGAAGAACAGGGGACCACGTCGTGGTAATGGTCAAACAACAACTTGGTTCCTGCAACTCAGGTTTTTCTTGTTCTTCATCTGACCCCTCTGCTAGCAATCTTTCTAGTTCCTCCAAATCTCTTTCTGGATTAAATTCTTCATCTTTTAACTCTAGCTCTTGTGACTCAGATTGTTCTTGTGTGTTGGGCAAGATGTTATCTAACCATCTATCAAATTTCTTCAAATCTTCATCCCATCTACACTCCTCATCTTCTTGCTCAATTTCCTGTACTACTTCCTCAAGAAAAGCATCAAAAGCATCGAGATTCGGAAAATACATAATAAATAAAAATAAAAATAAACTAAATAAAAAAAAATTAATCAACAAAAAAAAATAATAATAACAATTAGCAAATAAAATTAACTATTTAGAACCGTTCCCCGGCAACGGCGCCAAAAACTTGATGTGTGTAAAACCAACTAGTTTTAATCCTACTAACTTAAACACAAAGACAAACACACGAAAGGCAGTGTACCTATCGATTAGCAGTTTAGTTCAGGTAAGTAGGGTATCGAACACAGGGAACGGTAAACAATTAAAATAGATGCTAATATTATCTAAATAAAACAAGTAATAGAAAGGGAGTTTTCTCTAGTTTTGCAAGACTAGAAACTTAAACAATTAACTAAAACTTAAACTAAGAAACTAAGAGCTAAGCAAATAAAAATCAACTAAATTCAATAATAAAGAGGACTTCTGTTTAGGTTCGACTCATTTGTTCCCATGGATGATTTCAATGTATCGGATTAATTCTTCATTGGTTACCGACTAAAGTGATTAGATTCACATTCGTTATAGCTAATCCTTAGAAAACATATTAATTCAAGCAATGGCCAGTTGTCTAAATTAATGAATTTCCTAGTTTGTTGATTCGGGTTTAAAAAGACTTGTAATTAGCTAATCAAATTGGTGATTCAATTAACCTCTTGTTGATGGTGTATCACACAAGCTCACACATTAACTTACCTATCTTCAAGTTAATTCTAGTTTCACATTCGTTATTCCTAGACATACAACTATGTGGTCACGTAAATCATATGAAATTAGCAACTAAGAGATGCTCATACAACTTAATTACTGATTTATTAACAGAAGAATAGTTATTGTTAACACATAAGGTTCTTTAACAAGCTTAATAAAACATAATCACCAATTAAAATTAATCCTAATCAAATAATCAATCCATGTTCACAAATTCATCTACCTAAACAGAAGTTATGAGTTTTTAGCTCATCATTACAATGGAAACAAGCACAAAAACGAAATCAATTGGTAAAAACATAGTTCAAACAAGAGATTAGGTAAGAGTAAACTTGATTTTGACTTGATTCTCCTTAAAATTGAATGTAGGGTTGATTCCCTTGCTTCCCACGCTCTAGCAGCACCTTTAGTCGACAATTGGCCTCCAAGGGTTCATCTCTCTCCTAGGGTATCGATCTGAAAGTCCCTTTATATAGATTTTCGCAAAACATGGGCTACTCGGCGAGTCCATTGACCTACTCGGCGAGTCCATCACTTAAAACCCGTGTGCGGCAAGTCAGCGCGTCCAGAATCGCGAAACTTCTGACCAACTCGGCGAGTAATCGGCCCTACTCGCCGAGTACGTTTGGAATCAGCATTTTCTTAAAACACGAAAGTCGTTCGAAATTGTGTCTAGTTTTCAGAACATTTTGAATCTCATCAATCAGAGTTACGGTTCATGAGATATGGCCAAAACACTGACGAGGGGTCAAGCTGTCCAGCAACATCCTTCTTTCTTCAAAATCCAAGATCCATGCGTCCAATCGCTAGTTCCGCTTCATTTTCCTTTCGAGCATGTATTTGTTGCTGAAAATGAAATATTTAATCTAATTAAGCACCTTTTGTTCATTAAATGAGACAAAATCAACATAAAGTATTAAGATAATGCATGAATTTTATAACTAAATATGCCCATATCAGGTACCCTGTTTAACCGAGAATTGGTTTTATGTCTCAGATTGTTCCAAATCAGTGAAAATCTTTGTATACCCTTGTTTGACCAGTATCGTGCTGCATATGTAGTCATTTGAGGGCCAGGAAAACTCAAATTGGTTTTTGATATGCTAAAAATTGATTTCATCATAATTTACACTTAGAAAAAAATACGACATACTTTTACAAAATGTTTGTTGTTTGATATGCTCAGTCTCTATGGGAGCTTGATGTTTTTTGACTTAAAAGTCCTTGGAATTACACTGGCAATGTATATTGTTTATGAGAGGTAACAATATCGTTCTTTTAAATATATAATTTGCTCCAATATGATGATATGTCAGGTTTACAAACAGAATTGGAAGGAGTAATCTGGTTAGATGATGTAAACCCCTTGTGATATAATGAAATTGAACTTTGAAGGGTTAACACAAGCATCGAGGCAAATAAAGAAATCTAGAACCCAGTTTCAAAGCTTAACCATAGATTATATCTTAATTTTATAACAAAAATATGTAACCTGACCTTTTTGGTTTTCTGTTTTCGGTAGGGTTTCATGTGAACAGACCTAAAGAAACATAAAAAAAAAAAAAAAAAAAAAAAAAAAAAAAAAAAAAAAAGGTTAGCATGGTTGAAGGTTCTTTTGACAGTTAGAGATAAAACTGAAATATGTGATAGTTCACATATCAATATTGTCAAAAGTTTGTTAGTTATTATGTTTTTATTGTTGGTAAATCACACGTTTAAATAATTTATTTGTTTATTTTTATTTTGCTATATTTTTATACAGGACAAGTTTAGTTCACATGATTGTCGTGCGAATGGAGACGTTTTCTAGGAAGAAGCAAAAAAGATAAAGCATCCCCACTTACTCATGTTTCATATCCCTTCAGGTGTTGGTAAGGCTTTTGAGTTATTTATTTAATTCTTGATTTTTGTAAATTTTTGTCATCAAGTGCGTGCTTTGATTTTGATTTGCATAAAATCATTAATTGACCAAATATGAATTGTTCTATCTATTTGTAGCAATAAACTTTCATTTTACTTGCATAAATTTATTAACACTACCATGTAGGGGCAGTTGTTTTCCATTTAGAGCAAAATACTTTCGTTTGATTTCTAGAAATTTATTAGAAAGAATCATATATGGGTAGTTTTTAGCATTTATAGCAATGCATTTACATTTGAGTTGCATAATTTAATAAAATCACCCTTAATTGGGTTGTTTTGTCATTTGCACTTTTAGTTGATTTGCATAAAATGAAGACTATGACACCGGAAAACCGAATGTTGATTTTCCAAGAGTGCAATTTCATCTTGCAATTTGATAATTTTGAAGCTTTGTCTATCTTAACTTAGTTCTACATATTTTCTCACCTTTTGAAAGTAAAAAGCAAGAGCGGAGAGCTTATTTTTTCCAAAATGTATTTTGACATAAAAATAATAAAATGTTTTTTAAGACTTAAAATGAGCATGTTTTTTGGCCTTAGTTCATGAAATTTGATGCAAGTCTGCATGTAAATGTATAATCTTATGCAAACAACATGTAGCTATAATCCACCTTCGTTACATTGTTTCTCTCTTTCTTCTTTCTTTTAGTTAAAACTAAATGTGTAAATTTATATTAAAGGTCTTAAAATGGGAAGATGTTGAAATCCCAGATCTAGAAGGGGGAGAAATCAGGTCGAAGAAAAAGGCAATCAGTCTAAAATTACTTGAATTCGGGAGTAACCAACTGCAAAACTAGAGATGTTGTGGTCAAAGAAAGAATACTTGCAGTAGATAGAGCAGTTCATATTTCTTCGTCTATTGATCCACTTTAATATGATCGGACCTTACTTCTAATTTCCATCCATTTGTTTAGACTGTCTTCAAAGTTCCAAACGATTTAGGCTTAGCCTAACAAGAGCAAGATCATACCCTCTATTCCCTCCTCAAACTAAATGATTTAGGGTTATTAACATCCAAATTTTTAAAAAAGATGACACATCACATTGTTCCTATTCAAGATGAAAGAGATAACAATTTCCTATTTAGATTATCTTTGTGATGACAATCAATAAAACTCAAAGGCAAACAACTTCAAACGTATGTATTTATCTTCCAGATCCAATATTCTCGGATGGCCAACTTTATGTTGCATTTTCCAGAGAGGTATCATATAACAATAACTTTTTTTTAGCGAAGCCTAACAAAAAGTTCAAATGTAATAAAGCCTATACAACAAATATGGTATATAAAGAAGTTTTGCGTCATTAATAATGTTTAATCGGTCATGAATTTTTACACACTATCGTATTTTATATATTCTTATATAATCATACTATTCTTTTTGATTCGCTAACACGGTTCATATTTGCGCCGCCTAGAACCATTTATTTTTATGGGTTATTTGATGTGGATATCTTTTCACAAATACCATCAAAATTGGGCTCTATTGGTTTAGACATGTACTTTCCTAACCTTGTAATATAACATTTTAGTAAAAGAAACTTATCATCCAAATAAACTATTCGTCGTCGCCGCTTTGCGCGGGTACACCACTAGTATATATATATATATATATATATATATATATATATATATATATATATATATATATATATATATATATATATATATATATATATATATGGAAAAGTCAATATACCCTTAAGGGTATATAAGCTTAGGTACCCAAACTCACTATAATTAGTTGTTTTGTTTGATATATTCATTATAATGTTATTAAACTTCAACCTTAACTTGATTTACTTTGAAGATTTTTCGAAATTTCACTATTGTTTTCCTCTTATATTACTTTTTTTTGCCGAACGCCTATTAGGCTATGTATATTAGAGTTTAAAATGAAAATTATGTAAGAGGAAGATAAATGTGAAATTTATAAAAATCTTATAAGTAAATCAAGTTAGAATTTGAATTATAAGAACATTAGATAATTACAATGTACACATATGATACAAAACAATATAGTATTGTGAGTTTGGGTACCTAAGTTTATATATCCTTAAGGGTATATTCACTTTTCCCATTTATATATATATATATATATATATATATATATATATATATATATATATATATATATATATATATATATATATATATATATGGAACATGAAGAATATATTGCACAATAAAGTATTAATAAATATGATTTTCTTTAACAACGAACAATATTATATATATATATATATATATATATATATATATATATATATATATATATATATATATATATATATATATATATATATATATATATATAGGTTCATGTTCATTTGAGATCATTCTAATTTTGTGAGACCGTGAGACCAAATCTAAAAATAATTTTAAAATGCAAAATAAATGGAAAAATCAAAAAAAAAATCTAATATTATTTTCCGAATTTGAATTAACTAAAAAAAATAAAAATAAATAAAAAAATCCCGTTTTTTTTAAAAACACGTGAAATATTTTAATAGAATATTACATTGTACATATTCTAAAAAATAATTTTAAAATGAAAAATAAAAGGAAAAATCTAAAAATTCTTTTTTTAAATATTATTTTCGGAACTTGAATTAACTAAAAAAAAAATTTTAAAAATCTCGTTTTTTTGAAAAATATGTGAAATATTCTAATAGAATATTACACTGTACACATTCTAAAAACTAATTTTAAAATGCAAAATAAATGTAAAAATACAAAAAAAAAATTAAATATTATTTTCAGAACTTGAATTAACTAAAAAAAATAAAAAAAAATAAAAAAAATGCGTCTCACGGTCTCACAAAATTAGGTCGTCTCACATGAACCTAACCCTATATATATATATATATATATATATATATATATATATATATATATATATATATATATATATATAAGAATGTAATACATATTATATTTTTATATTTTTATATAATATTTTTTCAAGAGTGATGTATATTAAATAAAGAATGTAGTGTGTATATATATATATATATATATATATATATATATGAGAAAATGATCCGGAACACATAATTCAACGTGTTAAAGCCGTATTCTAAAAAAAACCTAATGTTTTACACATATATAAACGGTATTTTTTGTATGATTCGTGTTAACATATCTTAGATATCTAGAGAATTAAAGTTGATTTTGATAACTGAATATACTTTTTAATTAAAATAATTATGTTTTCCTTAATTCACTTAACTTCCTAATTAAGAATTAATCAAAATGTAACTTATGCCCATATAATTATTATTTCTGATTTTATTTATTAAATAGAAATGTTTATGTGTGTTGTGTTCCAATGTAACTATGGTACACCATGAAATCTTAGCCATATATAGATCTAATCTAGTGGTTCAAAACTTGCCATACATTCACAGAATATATAGCATTCACATTTAATCCTAACCCTATATATATATATATATATATATATATATATATATATATATATATATATATATATATATATATATATAGGGTTAGGTTCATGCGAGACGGCCTAATTTTATGAGACCGTGAGACGCATTTTTTTTATTTTTTTATTTTTTTTTTATTTTTTTAGTTAATTCAAGTTCCGAAAATAATATTAAAAAAAAGAATTTTTGGATTTTTCAATTTATTTTGCATTTTAAAATTATTTTGTAGAATATGTCAGTGTAATATTCTATTAGAATATTTTCACGTATTTTTAAAAAAAATGGAATTTATTTTTATTTATTCTTAATTTTTTTTAATTAATTCTAGTTCCGAAAATAATATTTAAAAAAAGTATTTTTGGATTTTTCCATTTATTTTGCATTTTAAAATTATTTTTAGATTTGATCTGACGGTCTCACAAAATTAGAATGGTTTCAAATGAACCTGAAACTATATATATATATATATATATATATATATATATATATATATATATATATATATATATATATATATATATATATATATATATATATATATATATATATATATCTTTGAAATTGTGATGGAAATAATCATTTGAATTATGCACATGTAGGATATATATTATCTTTTGAGAAAAAAAAAATTAATGGTTACTGTAGTAAGTTTCATATGTAAAAGTAACGACATGATAGATAAAAATTCTTTTTAAAGAATGTTCAAAAAGCAAGTGGTAAATTGGTAGTAATGACTAGAAACCAAAAAAAAAAAGATTAAATCAAAGAGTTTTCTTATTACACTTTATTTTATGTTTTACATACATTACAAATTTTTATAAATGGTCCTTAAACTTTTCAGTTTGTCCCTAAATTAGTCCTTACAAAATAGTTTTTACATAGATGGTCCTACGGTGCAAACATTGCACACAGTGACCCTTATTGTTTTAAATTTGTCAATTCTTTTGATTAACTTTCTTAAAAGTTCTAGTTTTAAATTTTTCTCACTGCAATTCTTTTGATTAACTTTCTTAAAATTTCTAGTTAAACATATATGAAGTTATATTTTTGCCCTCTTATGTCTTGAAGACAACCCACTCTCTCTTTCTCTCTTCCCTATCACCTCCATCTTTATCTTTGTGCTTCAAACAACCATCGCCATCATAGTTCCGCCACCGATCGTCGATCAATTTTAGACACCATCACCTGTCAACACCACCGATGGTGGCCACTACCCTAACCCACCACTACCATTGAGAACCATCACATACACTACCATTAAACACCACCACCGCCATCATCATTAAACACCGCCTACACCAACACCTACTATGTTTTCTTTCTCTATCGACACCACCATTCACATGTATTTTATTGGTTACATTTGCAAAACCTAGCCACACTCGTAGATTCCAACACCATCAAAGCAACACCGAGTGCCAATTACTACCTACTAGTGATGCAAGCGGATCAGGGATTCCCCGTTACCGGTGGAGACCTGATTACCCGAAGCGGGGATGGAGGGGGGACGGGTATACTACTATCCGCTCCATTTAAGACCCGATATATATATATATATATATATATATATATATATATATATATATATATATATATATATATATATATATATATATATATATCAAAAATCAATTTTATTAAATGTTACCTTAAGTTACCAAGGCATGGGTTAGGGTATTGTATAGGTTAGCAATCTGCAACAAAAACGGGGACCTTCACTTAGCAAAACTGCAAGACCGGTGGTTTGAGTGTTTGACCATCTTTAAAACCTTTCATTCAAAAAACCCTAACTTCTCCTTTCTGATCATAGAACTTCAAGTGGTCTCGTTGTGGGCGTTTGGATTTTGAAATCAATTCTTATGGAGGTTCCATCACAGAATGCCCCTCAGGTACATTTCATTGTAATTTGAGTTTATTGTTCTTTGGTTTGAAATTGGTTTAATACATTGAATGGTTGATTTGAAATTGTTTTTTTTTTTTCTATTTCTACTCAAAAGCAATCAATTTTAAGTAAGGACTGTCTGATTGAAATTGATTTAACACAAGAATTTGTTTGAACAAATTTTGATTAATCTATTTTTTAAAATATGTTTTAATTAATCACTTTCATTCATGTCCTAGAATCTACAAAATTATTAGCTTGTTCCTAAACATTGTTTTTACTTTGATCGAAAAGATCCAGTTGAAAGAAATAGCAGCATTGAAGGCATTATTTTTCTGAGAGGGATCGATAACCATTGTTTTTTACTGGAATCAACAGAAATACAGAATTGACACTTTCAGATTTGTTTCGATCCATTAATGGTTTATTCGAATTTAAAAAAATTACTACATTATTGCTACATAAAAGTTTGACTCTTACCTTCCATTGCTTGTTTAATTCTTGTCCACTAGTTGGCGATGTCAAGGTTTGTTTAAAATAGTAAAAATACATGCATGGTTGGTTTGATTTTGATTGTTCCTTTCCACTATAAGTGAATATCATCTAATATTTGATAATATTTGATTGACTTAATTTCTATTTAATGCATTGTAACTCTTACTTTGTGTGATTATAGATCTTTAATTTTTTTAAAATATTTATTGTAGTGATAATCAAGATCAACAACCACCACAACCAAAAAGAACATTTACTTATGCACTTTGGACTCATTTTAAAAAGTAAAATATCAATGGAGTTGATAAGTCCATATGCAACTATTGTAGGAAACTATTAAGCATAATATGCATGGAACTACACACTTGTATAATCAATTACAGCTTTGTGGATCCAAGCCTTGAAGATTTTGTTACTTAGATTATGTTATGATGATTTGTTGGCAATGAAGAGCAAAAATGATTTTTTGAACAAAATATTAAGAGTGAAATTTATAATTTTAGTTGTAATTTGATTTTATTGTTCTATATTCACTTCTGATATAATTTCATAATGTTAGTATTTTGCATTTGATAAGGAGAATAAATACATCAACATTTTATCAAACCTTAGGGGTGAGTAAAAACCGAACCGCAAACCAACAACACCGTGGTTTTTAGTTTTGCAAAAACCGAAAATACTCGGTGCGGTGCGGTTTCTAGTCTCGTAAAAACCAACAAAAACTGAACCGCACCGTAAAATCCCCAGCCCTCAGGCCCACGAGAGGGGATACCCCATCAACCGGTCTGAGGTTTGACCTTTCTTCTGTCGGGTCAATCAAGAAATTAACATGTGCATCTTTTTTAGCGGAAACCCCAGCACGCTTATATATATCAAACAAGACATCCCTAACAATATACCAAAAAGGCTTAAGAAAAAAGATGTTTATAAACTGTCTTGATTCTTTTATAGTAAAGTTGAAAATTTTCAGATTTCTTTAAGCTTATGTGTTTAAATTAGTTCATATGAAACTTATTTTGAATGGATTTACCCTAAGCAAACCTTGACCACTAAACAAACCTTAACATCTATCGGTCCTTAAGAGAAAAACAAAAAATTATAATTTTCTTTAAAACAAATATAACTACTTTTACAATCAATAATTAATAAAGTTACCTATAAAAGTGTTAATTTTATTTCATGGAATTAAATCGATAGTTCTAGTCACTTCAATTTATAGATTTATATTTGTCTGATTTGTTAAATCAGACAACCAATGATCCCTCGAAGAGCTTAAATACCTTATATTTTTTTATGCAAATCACTAATATTTACCAAATAGATTTTTTTGGCTTCCAATGAATGGGTTTTGTTCAAACTTCATAACATGAAATCGTTTATTTAATTATGTACCTTATAAATTGAATTATCTAATAGAATTGTAGAAACATCTGGTTGCACAAGCAAACAATAACACTTGAGACACAAACCAGTCTGCTCCGATTCATTTAGGCAAACGTTCAGCACTAAAAACGCTACAGAATAAGCGCATTAGCGACTCTAAAATGTTGCCATAAATCGCATTTTAATCAACAAAAGAACTTTATAGGATAAAATATATAAATACATAAAGATGTAAGAACATCTGAATGCATAAGCCTTGTAAAACAGACATATGCCAGAATCTCAGTTACATATTGTTATCGGCAACGTACAGCACTGAATACACTACCAAAAAGCACATCAGAGACTCTAATTTGTTGCCTTTCATCCGATCATTACCGAATAAATCCAATTGAACTTCAAAAAAAATATGAATTAATGAAATTAATACGAGATTTTGAAAACGGAATCTTAGGCTCAGTTGAATGTTGTATAATCATCAAAGAAAAGCGTAAAGCTTTCAGAGTTTGATGGTATGTTTGTTTTCGTCATCATTGCCTTGATCAGCGATTAGAAAAGGAAAAAACACATGTTGAAACATACAAAATAGATTCGTGAATTGGTAAAACGAGAAGAATATAGAGCAATGAATCTAACCTCAGAAGCCAATTCATTGCAAGTGTTAACGGAAGAAGGAACGATGTTGATTTAGATGCTGCTTGAAGACGTAGTTATATACAAACTAATGAAACCTAGTTCCACTTCCACTATACAATTTATTGGGCCGGTCCACATTTATTTTCTTTTTCGGTTTTAGTTATTTGTTTTTTTAACATTTTAGGGAAAACTATAAAAGAGTTTTTTAAATATTTTCTCTTATAATCGATTTAGTTCTTACGAGAAATTGATAATATTTGTTTTTATCTCTTATAATCGATTTAGAAGAAGTTGATAGTTGTTCATTGAGTCTAATGGGACAGAATCACATGCATAAGTCTAGAGTTTATTGAATAACATTTGATCAAAACCATATTATTTAATTATACGTTTGACTGGCTGTGATGAATGTTAAAAATAATCATTTTTACCTTATATTTAAAATAATATAATATACCAACTAGTGCATTGATAAAAAAAACAATAAACATCGCATAATTATAACTACAAATTATGAGCATCAAAACTACTACGTAATGTCACATAATTAATATATAAATCGTTAAATTTGATAATATTTTTTCATTATTCATAAATTTCTTAAAAGTTCATAACTAAGTCACTATTCCAAAATCAATATTAGAAGTTAGAACCATCCTAATAAGTCTCATGACACTATTATGCAATGTCACATAACTAACATATAAAACGTTATATTTCATAATAATTTCTTATTATTCATAAACTTCTAATAAGTTTATAAATGGGTTCACATACTTGTTTACTTATTTAACATATATTTTATATGAAATAATAACATTAAAAAAATTATATTCTTATTATAGAATAATATGCATTGACCTTGTTTATAAGCTAAAACATTAAACACCTAAACAGGTAATAGAAATTGTTAAAATATATTTAATATTTATATTTTTCATAAACGTACATGTAACAGAGTAATATATTAACAATTATATTTAATTTGTCTAATAATAACAACTTAAAGCAATGGCGGAGACAACAGGGGGACATGCGGGTGTTAAGCCACCCCACCCCACCCCACCCCCCCCCCCCCCCCCCCCCCTAATCTCTTAATTTATGTACTGCATCTTGTCCATTCAAAGCCCATATGAGATCACTAAACCCTAAAAGCCCCTCCCATTATTTTTTAAGTTTTAACTGCCACTCATTTTTTTTCTATTAAGTAGCTAGTAATATAACAATAACATCAATATAATCTCTAAAATTTTGGAACACGTAAACTTCATTTGAGACTAATTTACTTTTTAAACAAAACCAAAAAAACAAGTTCGTTATTAATTTATATCTTCATAACTCAAATCCTATAAACTTTAAAACCCTAAATAATTACCAGGCATAGGCATATCGTAGCGGCCGCTCACTATCTACGTATCAATAAATCAATTCTTTTCAAGTTTGCTGTAAATTTTTGCCACTTTCGCTTCTGTTTGCATATAAAAAAAAGGAAGAAATAAAATTTTCTTCTTTTTGCCACAGAGAAGAAGAGATCAATATCTCTTATTCTAAATTATTTCAACCTTTTTTGCTATAGTAAAATTGTTGGCGCCGTTGTTGTTGTATGGTTAAGGAGAAAAAATCAAGAACATATTCTTTGTGATTTTTATTGGAAACAAAAGGTAACCTCCTAGCACTACTTTACTTTTATCGTTATCATTTTATTTGTATTAGTTTTGTGTATTGGTTTTGTTTCTTTATTGTGTTGAATAATTATTTATCATTTGTAAAATAGATCTTATGATTTAACAAGTTGAGATAAGTCTCAAGAAACAATTTCAAGTTGTAAAACAATCAAATCGAAAGATAATTATCACTAGGTCTATTAGAATTTAACAAAAATACACTTATTGATTGTTAATTTACTATCTTATGTTTTTATTTTTATTTTGTTTTTTAGCTAATGATTTCCTAAAATAATTAGTTGTTTGACAAAACTTATTTTTCAATTGTTATTTTGGTTTGTCAAACATGGGAGCTTTTTCAAGATCATGGTGAGCTACTAGCTTGCTATATTGTTTTTGATGAATATACCCTAAGTCTAATGATCTTATTACCAAGAACCAATCTAGAAAAGAAGAGAAAAGATTGGGTATTTCTTTGGGATTGTTTTGAAGTTTTAGTTTCGGTCTTCTAGTTTTTGTGCTTGTATACCGCCTTTGATTATAATGTAAGCCCCCCTTATTTCAAAATCCTGGCTCCGCCCCTGACTTAAAGAAGGGTAAAAAGGGATAATTATATAATACTCCCTCCGTCCCATTTTTATTGTCTACCTTCCTATTTCTAGTTGTCCCAAAATTATTGTCATTGCTAAAAATAAATGTGCACTTTTACAATTTTACCCTTTATTTGAGTCATCTATCATATCTTTAATATTCTAATTTTTGAGAAGGAAAATAAGAATAAATTATAATATGTACTTTACGAAAACAAAAGATAAAGTGGCAATAACTTAGTGAGCTTCAATTCCAAAAGAGAAATATCTTTACGTTTTCATTACAACAAAATCAAAACACAGTGAAGTGTTTTTTACAAAAACTTTTGATAAGCAATTTTTTAATGGTTCAAAAACATTATAGCATCATCTATTAAACTCTGATCACACTCAATTTGGAGTGGCAAGTTATCTTGTCGTTCTAACCTATTTTTACCAATATGCGGTACATGATAGTTGTTGCCACCTTGAATCTTCATGATCTCTTTCATGCATGTTTGTAGAGTTAAAAAAACATTGTTAAGTTGTTGCGATTGCATTCTTTCAAAAGATGTTTGAACCGCATCAACCAATTCATCAATTGTACGCAAAGCCTCTTGTTCTTGAAGTGATTGTATTGCCCGAAAAAATCCAAGGTCTAACACATTCAAATCCGGGCTATTTGGGGGCTGAAAACAAAGTCGAATATCAAACCCATCTCGAGATGCCGCTTCAAGAAACTCGCTATCATTAACATCAACATGGGGCTTTGCGTTGTCTTGTTGAATAAATATGGGACCCGTATGACCTCGCGGCCATTTAGCTCTAATATCCGGTAGAACTTTTTCTATCAACCATGACTTTGTTATCTCTTTGTTTACCGATAGAATAGGCTTTGTCTCCAATGTTCCCGCAACACGGTTTTTGCTTGAACGTTTAGCGGGTTCCAATGTTGTAAATGGATAGATACCTATTTTTCCCGAAAAAACTTCGTTGCCCGATGAATCAAATCTCGGTCTTGCTACCGCCGCTAGAAACATAACCTTTGTGATAAATTTTTTGCTTTTGCATGTTCTTAATGGTTCATCCTCACCGGGGACTAGATAGTAACGTTTTGATGGTTTTGACATGTAAAACCATTTCTCATCAATATGGACAACGTTAAACATATCATAGAATGTAGGAAGTGGACTAAATAATGATGACAACGTAATCTTTGATAAACAAAATTCTAACCTTGCTCTTTTATTCTCATGAGTTAGAGTCGGCTTGATGGCATTTGTATGCGGTCGAAGCACACCTTCCTTAATCCGTCTATGCATAGTTGATTTTGAAACATTTAAAGATTTTGCAAGAGATCGTATATTGGATCGACGACGTAACGGAATTTCTGAAACTTGATTCAAATTTATTTGTATCCTTTTCCGCCCGACAACCATTGACATGTTTGAAGATAAATCAACCGGTAATCCTTGGTCAACTTGATTTTTACCTTGACGCCAAATACGACTAACGGTCCGTTTAGAAACCGAGAATAGTGAAGCTACTTCACTTGCGGAACCTTTCTTTAATCGTCCATCCAAACTTTCTTGCAATAAGACTTGGAATATAGCTTGACGTTGTGCAATGGTAGTGTTTTTTTTAGTGAGTGGATTTGTGGAATGC
Organism: Lactuca saligna; assembly: GCF_052625555.1. NCBI lineage: Eukaryota > Viridiplantae > Streptophyta > Magnoliopsida > Asterales > Asteraceae > Lactuca > Lactuca saligna. Next base: position 87,851,424 of record NC_136417.1, on the reverse strand, counting down.
TCCATATGAAATTTAAGTGTGAAATGAGAATAAAGTTGAATATGGTGTATTAGGAACTGTTAGATGCAAATAAATACAGCCAAATTTATTGTTATGTACGTAGTTATGGCGGCATATTTGCCACCATAAGAATATGAAATTTAAAAGTGATTGAAAAAAAGTTGACGATTAAAATTCTTATACGGAATAGTAAAAAATTTAGATCATTTTGACATTAAAACATGGCGGTACTTTTACCTCCATTTGTTTACCAAAAAAAAAACAAAAATTTTAAAATAGGAATATTACTTTTGTTGAGTAAATATTTTACTGCAAAGTTTTTATTGTATATAGAGTAATTAAAAATCTAGAATTTTAAAAGAAAGTAATGTAAGATTTAAAAAAAAGGGTATAAATGTCATTTTACTTATTAAAGTAATCAGTAATTATTGTTTTCTTAAACTTTGTGTTTTTTGTCTGTGGACAATAAAAATGGGACGGAGGGAGTAGAAAATAAGTGAAAGTGCTATAATCTTCCAGTTTACTTTACTCGGTCAGTAATATTTTTTAGATGATTAGGTAAGAGCCCGAAAAGTAAGAGACTAAATTTTAATGAAACCAATGGTATGACTGTTGACCGAGTCGGAGATTACCTCGTACTAAACTTAGTAATAAACAAAACAAACAGACTTGTAGTGGTTATTCAATTATACAACTTGAAATGACAACAAATGATCCCCTTCCATGGACTTTAGACGAAGAGATCACAATCGTTCGATCTTGGTTATCATCAAGGATAATGTTATTGTCATTAGTCTCTTACATTTGATGTATAGATTGCTTTGGTTCCGTTTTGACAAATATGTTCACTACAAATTAAGTCGTAGAACATACCGAACAAAAGAAGAAGTGAATGATAAGTTTAAGGATTTTGAAAAAAGAGGTGAAGATCTTCAACAAAATTTATCACAATATCAACAATGAATTGTCGAATGAAGATGAAGATGTAACTTTGGATGCGAGTAAAGAGCCATACTAAATCTAACGTGACGAAGCCAACTTTTCATAAGAAGATATTTGGAATATTTCAAAAGTTGTTATATATTTCTAATTTATGTTTTTTATTTGTTGTATGTAATAATAAGTAATGATAATTGGTTGATTTTGATTATATAGTTTGCACCTTGACCTTTTTCTTTTGAGATTCATGTTTATGGTCATAATTGGTTGATTTTGGTCCCTTCATGGATGCTCTTGGATTTTGGGTAACTTCAGAGCTTTATTATGACACTCTTGTGGTCACGGACTTTTGATTAAGTGAGAAAAAGCTCTTAGTTTGAGTGTTCTTGATCCCATGCATAAATGTTGGCTATATTAAAGACTTAATGTACTTAGTGTTGTAGATCTTGTTTTGAGGTGAGGTCCTAATGGATTGTAGAGTCATATTTGTTATGAAATATCGAAGCTTAGGTATTTATCTTAATAGTGAATGTTATGTTAATGTTGAAGGTCAACAAGACTTTGATAGTGTATATATTTTACTAGGCGCTTTTTTAGGTTCGTTGTTAATGTCGAAGTCCTAGTATACATCATGCATTCATTGAGCACCCTATTATAATAGGTACATGAGTCAGATGTAACTTTTGTCATTGCATGCATTGTACTTTCTCTCTCTACATGTGTAATTGTACCAATTTGGATAAATCAAGCCGAAACATGATCTTATTTACATATTATGTTCAATTTGTGCTCTGATTTTCATTTAAAATTGATTAAACATCTTTTGCATTGGTATCAAAGAAGGATCGACATATCAATTGAAGAATCTCGTTTGTGTTATCATTTTATTGAATCTTTTGTTCTAGTTCAATCTTTCCATAAGTAAAAACATAATTCTTCGATTGATCCTTGTGATTTAACGATTCTGAGATCGTTAATCAATCGTTTTGTATCCAATTTCTTTCTCTTCAGGTTTTTCCTCTTTTCACCTCGATACAATGGTGAATTTGAATGTTAACACAATGGTGAACTATTCAAATATGCTTGGATCTTCCAAAAAAAACTCCAATGTTGCTTCTGAAATATTACGATCGGTGAGTGGGCAGATCGTATGGAAGATTACTTTAACGGGATCGATGAGGATTTATGGAGATTGATTGACAAAAGGTCTATATCGTGACGATCGTCTTCAAGTATTAGGTACAACAGGTGAAGCTAAAGATATGATTGTTCATGCTAACAAGAGAAAAGATAATGAAAAGAGATGTCTTTGTGAATTACGTGGAGTTTTGCCACTAGTCGTGTACAGCTACATTCAAGGTTGCGAGACTACATAAGATATCTGGAACACACTCAAGGAAAAATTCCAAGGGAATGATCGTACTAATAAAAGCTAGGTAACTCAATGCTTATCGGAGTTAGCTGACTTCAAACAAAAGGAGAATGAATTTATCGAAGCCTATTACGATCGATTCAGTGAGCTCATTTACAAGTGTACTAGGTATGGTGTTGCCTATACTACTCTCAAGTTCAACATTACTTTCATTCTAGGGCTGAATAGGGAATAGAAGAATATATGTTTGATGATAAAGACTCAGGAGAACTTCAACACATACTCATAGACGAATCTCTACAACATTTTGAAAGCTCACGAGTCTCAGGTGAAAGAGATTACAGAGTAAAATAACAAAATGAACTTTCGAGGTCCTTTGGCCAAAATAGCACAAACTAATGGGAAGGAAGCTTGTTCTAATGGTGAAGCTGATGAGACCAAAGAATGTTTATTGATAAATTCAGATGACAAAGTTGTTGCCTGCTCAAATAATATGTTAAAGAAGTTTTATAAGAAGCCAATAAGTGGAAACATTAATAACGGATCAGTTAAGAAGTCATTGTCGAATTATGGTTTTGGTCAAAAGAGTGTCGAAAAATTTCTTATGGATGAAAAGAACAACTTAAAAATTTCTTTCAAACAAATGTAACTATTTTTAGAATCAATAACTAATTAAGTTCTTATAAAAGTGTTCATTTTATAAGCACTAATCCCTTTATAATATATATGCAAATAATCTAGTCACTTTAATCTATAAATTTATATTTGTCTGCAATGAAGTTTATAAAATGTTCATTTTAATTCATGAAATTAAATCGATAGTTCTAGTCACTACACTTTATAGATTTATATTTGTCTAATTTGTTAAATCAGACAACCAATGATCTCTCAAAGAGTTAAAATAACCTATATTTTTTATTTATGCAAATCGTTACCAAATACTTTATTTTATACTTTCAATGAATGGCTTTTTTGGAATTTCATACCATGAAATCGTTTATTTATTTATATACCTTACAAATTAAATTGTCTAATAGAATTGTAGAAACATCTGGTTGCACAAGCAAACAATAACACTCGAGACACAAACCAGTCTGCTCCGATTCATTTAGGCAAACGTTCAGCACTAAAAACACTACAGAAAAAGCGCATTAGCGACTCTAAAATGTTGCCATAAATCGCATTTTAATCAACAAAAGAACTTTATAGGATAAAATATATAAATACATAAAGATGTAAGAACATCTGAATGCATAAGCCTTGTAAAACAGACAAATGCCAGAATCTCAGTTACATATTGCTATCGGCAACGTACAGCACTGAATACACTACCAAAAAGCACATCAGAGACTCTAATTTGTTGCCTTTCATGCCATTATTACCGAATAAATGCAATTAAACTTCAAAAAAAATATGAATTAATGAAATCAATACGAGATTTTGAAAACGGAATCGTAGGCTCAGTTGAATGTTGTATAATCATCAAAGAAAAGCGTAAAGCTTTCAGAGTTTGATGGTATGTTTATTTTCGTCATCATCGCCTTGATCAGCGATTAGAAAAGGAAAAAACACATGCTCAAAAATACAAAACAGATTCGTGAATTGGTAAAACGAGAAGAACACAGAGCCATGAATCTACCTCAGAAGCTGATTCCTTGCAGACGTTAACTGAAAAGAGGAGTAATTTTGATGATGAAGCTGCTTGAAGAACGTAGTTATATAGAAACTAATGAAACCCTAGTTCCAAATGTACACAAGCCCATCTACAGAATTCTTGCTAAGCCTCTTAATGCCAGTTTAGTCCGGTATACAATATATTGGGCCTCACCACAATTATTTTCTTTTTCAATTTGTGATTGGGTTTTTATAATCCAAATTTATCAAATTTAAATTTATAGCATTTTAATTTGGAGTTTACAATCTATGCTTCATTTTGGGATGGTTTATTAATCGGAATTAAGAATAAATTAAGATGAAAATTATGTTTGGCACGTTATAACTAATTTATAAACTAGACAAAATTACAAAAATGGTCCCTATGGTTTGCCAAAAGTCACAAAATCAGTCTCTGCTATTTTTTTTTTACGAACATGGTCCCTGTGATTTCCAAAACTTGCATCAATGGCCCTTTTTGCTGACGTCGTTATTGTTCATCCGTTAGTGTAAGGGTATTTTGGTCTTTTCAAGTACCAAGGACTGAGTTTGTGACTATGGGTAAACCATAGGGACCATATATGTATTTTTTTCTATATTTTATGTTTATGAGTTTGTGACTTTTCCACCCATTCACTTTTTAAAATATCACTTTGAACCCTTCACTTTGAACTTTGAAAAATGTTACTTTCACCCCTCTATTTTCTAAATTTTCGTGTTTAACCCTGTATTATATATAATTTGTTTTTTATTAATAGCTTTTGTTCGCTAACCTCAAAAACTATTTTTACGTGTTTATTTTCATATATTTGTCGGTATAATTCAAGTTGATGAACGTTTCGATTATAATTTAGAATTTTCTTTCGTTATTTTTTTTAAAGTTACATGTTTTTTTTTTATAAAATTGTCGGTTTAAATTTGAGCTTATTTTTCGACGTAGTTTTTTTTTAACTTTATGTACGTTTCCTACATATAAGACGAGTCATATATAATAACTTTCGTTTGTTAATTTTAAAAAATATATTATATTCGAGATTGTCTATGTGTTGATGTATTTTTTATACATTTTGTGCTTAATTTTATATACATTCCTACGTATCATTCGGGTCATATATAATAACTTTCGTTTGTTAGCTTAAAAAAATGTAGTATATTCGAGTTTGTCTATGTTTCGACCTAACTTTTGTTTCATGTTTTTTACGTATCAATATAGATTCGAGTTCGTCTATATTTCGACGTATTTTTTTTTTTTATGTTTCGTGCTTATTTTTATGTACGTGTTTTTTTCATTCATGTTTTTTTTTTATGTCGAAATGCAACTTTTATGACTATAATCACCAAAATTCAACTTACAAAATTCAAAGTTATAATTACGCTTTTATCTATTATATGGGAACAAACTTATACGTAAGAACATACATAAAATAAGCACCAAAACGTACAAAAAAAAATTAAATCAAAACATAAAAAATAAAGAAAAAGAAAAACTCAAATTTATATCAGCATGTGCCTAAAAATAAGTAAGATTTTTTTAAGTTAACAAACGAAAGTTTAAATAATAAAAAATATATAATATGTGATCCTAATCATAAGTAGGAAACGTACAGAAAATAAAGCACGAAAACGTTAAAAAAATATGTTTCGCAAAACGTTTTGGTGCTTATTTTATGTATGTTTCTACGTATAAGTTTGTTCACATATAATAGATAAAAGCGTAATTATAAGCTTGAATTTTGTAAGTTGAATTTTGGTGATTATAATCATAAAAGTTGCATTTCGACATAAAAGAAACATGAATGAAAAAAAACACGTACATAAAAATAAGCACGGAACATAAAAAAAATTACGTCGAAATATAGACAAACTCGAATCTATATTGATACGTAAAAAACATGAAACAAAAGTTATATCGAAACATAGACAAACTCGAATATACTACAATTTTTTTAAGCTAACAAACGAAAGTTATTATATATGATCCAAATGATACGTAGGAATGTATATAAAATTAAGCACAAAGTGTATACAAAATACATCAAAACATAGACAATCTCGAATATAATATATTTTTTAAAATTAACAAACAAAAGTTATTATATATTACTCGTCTCATACGTAGGAAACGTACATAAAGGTAAATAATAAAAAAAAAAAAAAAAAACTACGTTGAAAAATAAGCTCGAATTTAAACCGACAATTTTATAAAAAAAAAAAACATGTAATTTAAAAAAAAAAAAAATAACGAAAGAAAGTTCTAAATTATAGTCGAAACGTTAATCACCTTGAATTATACCGATAAATATATGAAAATAAACACGTAAAAATAGTTTTTTTAGGTTAGCGAACAAAAGTTATTAATAAAAAACAAATTATATATAATACGGGGTTAAACACGAAAATTTAGAAAATAGAGGGGTGAAAGTAACATTTTTCAAAGTTCAAAGTGAAGGGTTTAAAGTGATATTTTAAAAAGTAAATGGGTGAAAAAGTTACAAACTCATAAACATAAAATATAGAAAAAGAATACATAAATGGTCCCAATGGTTTACCCAGAATCACAAACTCAGTCCCTGCTACTTAAAAAATACCAAAATACCCTTACACTAACGGATGAACAGTAACGACGTCAACAAAAAGGGCCATTGATGCAAGTTTTGGAAACCACAGGGACCATGTTCGTCAAAAAAAATTAGCAGGGACTAACTTTGTGATTTTTGGCAAACCATAAGGACCATTTTTGTAATTTTCTCTATAAACTATATGATTTTTTTGTGTTTTTAGATTGTTATTTGCAAAAATCTTGGTCATATGTGATTTTTTTGCCAAACAACGTTGTTGTGGACATCGATTATTGCGAAAGTATCCCTATTGACCAAGAAAATCTAGGATGATTTTCGCAGATTACGTTTATGAACATCTAGTGGTTTTTCTAGCTTTAAACATTAATAACTTTACGTTTGAATGGTTTTTTTCATTATATAGTGCACATATCCTACTCAAATTTGGATGATGGGAAGGCATAGTTTTTTACCTCTAAAGGATGATCTTTATTCTTTACTGAAAAAAAAAAAAAAGAAAAAAAAAATCATTCAATTTTAAACTTTCATAACTCTTTAATATGAAGTATGATTGAGACAATAAATTTAAAAAAAAATATATATGTTGTGTTCTATATAAGAAGGACTATCCATGGACATATCACATTTTAAATTTGGATACTGGAAAGACATACTTTTTTAGGTCTAAAATAGTTAAATTGGCATGATAGATTCCTGGTGAAATAACAAGTTATTGGTGATGTGGCAATTCTAACTAAATGTTTGAATTTCGTACTTAAAATGTATATTTTTACAGTCAAATTGACACGACAACTCTCTACTAAAATGATAAGTCACTAGTGAAATGACAATTCTTATTAAATGTTTGAATTTTGTAGTTAAAATATACATGTTCATAGTCAAATTGGCATGGCAACTCCATGGTGAAGTGACAAGTCACTCTTGAAATGAAATTTTGATAATAGTTGTTTTTATCGACTATAAATAAGACTCGGTGATTATTCAATTATACAGCTCAAAGATGACAACAAATGAACCCCTTCTTTGGGTTTTATAAAATGAGATCACGATCTTGATTATCTTTAAGGATAATATTATTGTCATCGGTCTCCCACATTTGATGTATGGATCACTTTTGGGTCCATTTTGACAAATATGATTCACTACGAATTAAATCATAGATCATATCAAACAAAAGAATAAGTGAATGCTAAGTTTAAGGATTTAACAAAGGAGGTGAAAATCTTCAAAAAAAAAAATTATCACAATATCAACGAAGATGAAGATTCAATTTTGGAGGCGACTAAGGAGCAAGGAGCAATAGAAAATCCAACATGACGGAGCCGACTTTGCATAATAAGATGCTTGGAATAGTTGAGAATTTGTTATGTATTTATAATTTATTTTTTATTTGTGCCATGTAATAATAAATAATGACAATAATTGTTTTTTCATATTTCTAAATCCAAACATAATTAATTTTGATCAACCATAAATTATTCGATAACTATAGTTAAACCGACCATCATTGGGTTTGGTATTTCCCATTCAAAAGGATGTGACATAGGATGCATACTTGACGTTTGGTATGCAACTCGATATACACCATACCTCCAATATAGTTTAACCATGGGATAAAAGTTTGTGTAGGTTAAAAAGTATGTTTGTCGCTAGAGCATGACTGCATGTTATACCACGATTGTGTCACTTCCTACATGTACATGTTCAAAGTTGTAGATCTACAACACAAGTATCCCTAAATCCTTTACTTGGAATATGTCGTGAAGGAATTTTGAAAACCCATTTGTCTTGCCTGCCACCGGATAGACTTGTACATCCACCTTTGAAGCATCATCTCTACATAAGGGTGAGTACAACAGTAACCCCCGTGAAAAAATAAACATTTTTATTTAGTCATTTTGAAATTACATAATATTCCATTATTACGTTCCAACGGATGTTAAGGAAACTGGATCTTGCCCATTTTGCATGACCAAAATTGGCAAGTTACTCGCATAAAGTCGATGCTGCATGTTGTAGTCGACAAAAGTTTTCTTCAGAATCATACATTGTAGATGATTTTCATGTCCGCCAAAACAAAAGATCAGATGACATATTTCGACCAACGACAACGCACATAACATTAAGCACACTCTTACAACAATATCAGTTATATAAATTAGCGAATACCTAACTTAGGGGAAAAAATTATCACATCATACATATTGGTTATGAACACTACTTCCCTAGTGTCCCTAAGAGCTTACTTCAGCCTCATCATGAACCAGGTATAATAGTTACATTATTTGTCATGTCTGGATAAAAACGCTATATATATGGAAATCGCTATGAACATTAACTGTAGGTAGGCCCCTATTAAAGGGATACTACTTATAAAGATGACAGGTAGTGTGTACACGAGGTGTAATGACCTGACTATTCTAATATTGTCATCAAGGTTAGTTCTGTTATGTTTTATGTTAAATTACCATTTTATCTTGTTAGATTAAAGTTATGGGTAACAAATGTGCAAGAAAACAATATTTGGTCATGTATATGGGCCATGGAGTCATTTTCTTGCACTTGGATAGTCTAGTTTGTAACTTGTGTTGTATTTTAGGATACCTAACCCTAAAATCTACGAATTCATTCCATTTGCAGCCACCAAGTACTTATAGAGAGAATTCTTGAGAGAGTTATTGAGGGAGCTTTCATATATGAAGTTGTAAACATATCCTACCCTTTTTGGTGGAGTTTTAAAGTGGAGTTCTTGGATTGCTTCCTTTTAATCAAATATTTGAAGTTTCTCACATCCACAACTGGTATAAATCATTTTCTTTGAATTCATTTTTGTCCTTTTAAGTTACACTCATGAAGGAACCTTGGATGATGCAAAAATCCATGGTTTAGGAGTGTTGATTGGTCGCATTAGTGTTCTAATCATTATAGACACTTTGGTGTGGTCTTGAGGGGTTAAAATCATCCCAAGAGAGGCTTTGATCGAAGCCAAATCGATATAAAATGTATGATCATTGGAATTCTCATTTGTAGTTGTTAGCTTCACCACAACATGGTGCACAACCAACACAACACAATGACAAGATACTCAACATTTCAAATCGCGGCCTGATACCGGGATGCGGCGCAGCCTGTTACCCATTGTGGCGCATTTGGCATTAACATAATTGTTTTTGTTTTGCGCTTTGTTTTTTATCAGGTTGTTGTGTGATGTTCAGGGTACTTAGTTCTTGTTGGGAAGTGCTTCTCCTATGTTTATAACGCCACCACATCTTAGACTAGGGGCGAGTCAGTCCTTGTGGAAATTTTAAGTACTTTGTTAGAGAATTCCATATATTAGATTGGTTGGAATGAACCTAGAATGTTGTAGGATGCATATACCCTACTTTTGGTTGTGTATGCTTATTGGGAATGAAGATTCCTTGATGTGATTAAGATTTTAGGTTGTGTTACATGGTAGACTTTTGGTTTGGTATTTTGTTGTGAGGGTGTGATAGGTTCATTCCATAAAGAGGTTTTGTATTGATTGTGAATGGTGAATGTCATTTATGAAATTATTTGTATATGATGATCAGGACAAAGCATGCTAGTTATATGCTATGCCATAATGATTAAATGATGACGTGTACATGATATTGTATATTGATGTAAAATGTCTTAACTTGTATTAACTAGTATGCATGTTTACATAATGAAGAACTTGGAATGTAATATGCCTTTAATAATAAAAAAATGAGCATGATTACTTAGGAAGTTTTTCATATGTATTTCCTTGAGTAATGAATTAATAACATATTAGTAAAAGGGGGAATACAGTTTATGGGGTTAAGGGTAGCAACCTAAACATAGGTGTGTATCTTATCCGGATTTTATGGTGGCCTAATAGGTTGAAGTATATCCGGATTGTACGGTGGCCTAATAGGTGTGTATCCTATCTAGATTGTACGCTGGCCTAAGATGTTGAGTGGTTTTTCTATACAATGACTCGTGACATGGTCCTTGCAGTGGGTGGATTGGATTGATTTTGGAAATACGATAAGGCCAACGCAAACACCATATGGGATTTTGGAGGCATAACATAATGTAATTGGAACAACTTGTACCAATCATTAACTAAAATTCATGTACTGGTATATCCAACGTCGGAGTAGAGACACAACGAATCGGGGCAATGTTTCGGGTGAGAGTCTCACCTCACTTAGTGCACTGGGTCGTGTCGGTCGTGTAAGTAGTGAATGGGATACTTACCTTAGGGTTAGTGACTAACATATATACTTGTAACGAGGAAGTAAAATGAGGAATAATTACAAAATTAATTAAAGAAGAGTAATTATTGACAATTAAAATGAAGATTAATATTCTAAAAAATATTATAGTGATGAAAAATGACGAATAATTACAAAGAATAATAATGAAGTGTAATTAATTACGGAGACTCAAATGGATAATAATATTGTTATATTACCTTGATGATTATATGTTGAATTTGATGTCATGCAATGTGTGTATTTGATTGCATGATTATTTGATTATTCGTTTGACCCGTTTGGGATATGTACGTTCCATAACACTGTACTTATGAATGACTCACTTAGCGTATGGTGACACTTGTTTCTTTGCATGTTGCTCTTTCCTTGCTTTGGTACAAGTACCATGATTTTGATGGCTTGGTGAAGATGGTTACTTTTGGGTAGTTAAATTTAGTGTTACTTAGGTGATGATACATATTTGGACATGTCATTGAGTTTTCATTTACATTTGGTTTTGAGAACTTTTATTGTGATGGAGGTTGTTTTGGAAATAAAGTAATATTGGTGATGTTTTTGAATGTTTGTTAAAAAGACTTCCACTAAACATATTCTATTAAATGTGTTTTAAAAATATACAAAAAATGAGGTGAAAAATCACGGTGTTACATGAGGAATGTATGAAGCTACCTTTTTCAAGCAAAATAAAAAAAAAGTATTTGAACATAATTAATAAGTTTGAATATAACATATAAAATTTAGACCAAAGTTATGTTACCACACTTCCAACAACCCTAAAAAAAATTGAAAATAATCCATAACATATGTTAAGAATTCTGATATTGGTGTAACTATGGCGGTTCGTTCTTCCAAGGTTATGCAAGTAAGTAAACAAGTTGGCAAAACTTTCTTCATGACCACTATATAAGAAACTCATTTTGAACCAATGCTAAAACATAAACATTAATACTTGGTTATGAATGAAATATAAGAAGAAGGTGTTGATGCATAAAGTGACCCTCGCCGGCTAAATGTGTTATGGTGATATGTGAATTTATTGTTGGTGTATAAGATATGAAAAGCGTGTTTGTTTTGAGTCAAGCGAAGAAGTTCTTTTTGTAATATGTGAAGAGTTGTTATAGGATGATGTTGTTGTGTGAATTTTGGAGATAAAAAGGCTATGTAAAGATGTAAAGATCATTTTATCTTGAAGTGATGTGAATGGAAGTACAGTGTCATCCTTATCCCTGAAGATCTGCTAAAGATATTTTGTCAGAACAAGTGTGGTAAGCATGGCCACCTACACACCATACCTTTATATAACCAATCAATAGAGTGTACCTTGTTTAGCTACAAACAGAGGGTATTAGTTTATGTTCAAAAGTGTGTTTGGATTAATTATTCCTTTTTATAATAGTTTTTATTGAAATACAAGTCTCTTTTATCTCTAATTATACTCTTGTTGTTCATCACATACTAACATTGTATTTGCATGCAAAACAAGTAACGATTCAACAAAGTATTCCATGCTTATGTTTATTCAGTTATGTTGCATTCAAACCAAGTTACGATTCAACAAAGTATTCTTTTCATGAGACTTCCACCTCGCCAATTGACGGGGAAAATGCAATTACTAATCTTGTAGTAGTTACAACCATCGAGGTTCTAGTCATTGAAGAAGTTATCCCAACAATCAATCTCATGCCACTAAAGACAATGAAATTGAAAATATTAAGGACATAGAAACAAAACCAAAAGTTCCCAGAATCACCCTCGTATCAGCTCAGGGGGAACCATTAGTCGAGGGGCCATCAACTTCCCAGGGGAATCTTCATCATTAGCTGCACAACTAATTCCTAATGTTCAAGACCTATCTATAGGATGGTCATGGACTGAGGAGGAACAAGTTCAAAATGTTCAGAGAATTCAAGCTCCCAAAGTTGAAGACATTCCATCAAATGTGGTTGTTGAGCATCATCAATCACATCTACATACATGGATAAGAAATCATCCACCCAATTAGATAATAGGAAGTCCTTTTGCTGTTATCCAAACTTGATCATCTAATGACTTAACCAAACACCATCACTACGGAACATTTATGTCATCAGTAGAACCTGAAATGATTCAAGACACTCTATCGAGACATGACTAGATTGTTTCAATGTAAGAAGAGATAGCAGAGTTCAAAAGAAACAAAGTTTTGAAACTTGTTCCTAGGCCAAAGGGACATACCATAGTTGGCACTTAATGGGTATTTCATAAAAAATGGATGATACATGTGTGGTAATAAGAAACAAAGCACAACTGGTAGCAAAAGGCTATGGCCAATTGGAAGGAATTGACTGTTGGAATAGTGTCTAAGGCTATAACTATATTCGGTGGTGCATGGTCCTTTTGGGTTGCCTTCACCATAGCAACTTGAAGGATGATTTATTAAGAGAGAGTGAATATTATAAGAAATAATATTTAGCTATTTGATTAATATAAGTCATAAATTAATTGGTATTAATTTGGTGACTTAAAGAGATTAATTAAATAAGAGGGTATAAACTGTCAATTGTTTGATAGTTAGACTTTAGACTGTAAATCCATTAGGATGGACCTTGGACGGATTCTAAGAGCTTTAGGATAACTCAAAATCATCCATAGGGATATCTATGGAATGGATTTGGATAACCTTAAGAGAAGATTATCCAATTAGGGTTTAGGGTGAAACCCTTAAGGAGTCTGATAGTATAAATAGACCCTATGGATGTGGGAGTTCGACACACAACCTAAAGCAAGGAACCTCTGGTCGAATTCATCCCCTCTCCTCTCTCCTAAATCATCTTGCTTGCTATTGGTGTTTGTAAGCCATTAGAGGAGTGACAATTGTGACTCTAGAAGCTCCAAGACAAACAAGATCAACAAGGGATTCAAAGGTATGATTCTAGATCTGTTTTAATATTGTTGTTTAGCCTAATTAGCCATTAGAAGTCTTGGATTCAAAAGCATGTTTATTAGAAAGCCTAGATCCAAGCAATAGGGTTTTGCATGCGCACATAGGAAAGTTCTTATGGCTAAAACCCAACAGTGGTATCAGAGCCTAGATTGGTTTTCTTTAAATTGTTGCTTGAATAACTGAAACAAACCTGCAAAATTCGATTTTTTGGGTTTTGAGTCACTGACTCGTCGAGTTCCAAGGTGGACTCGTCGAGTAGGCCTGACTCGGCGAGTCCCCTTGTGCACTCGGCGAGTCCAGGCGTCAGGAATGGCCAGATTCGGGATTTTTTCATAATTATCTTATGGAAACTTACCTTAATCATATTAGATCAATGTAAATCCGATTTTTTGATAAATATGACTATTATCTTGATCTAATTAAAGATATTTATCATCTAATAAAATATTTAATTTCCTTATATGATAATAATTAATTATTTTGGTAATTATCTTCAAAGAAATCAAGATAAATCAAATAAAGATAATTAGAATATTAATTGTTAATTGGAATTATTTGTTATTTGATCCTTTATGTTTTAAATGTTTAAAACCTACCCTAAAGTTTTGAAATTTATATTTGTGATTAAAGTTTTAATTTAGACAACTTAAATTTCAAACCCTAAATTTTGAAAAAGTTTAAAATGCAACCCTATACTTATATGATATTACTAGAATAATATATATATGTATAACTAAATGCTAGTCTTACCGCTAGTAGGCCTCATTCACGAAGCCGATCTATAAGGTGGGTATAAGGTTGCGGCCTATAAAATGGCGCTTAATGGGTGTACACTCACACCCACCGCTTGCTTGATTGGTGGAGGGTCGTTAGCCGAACGGGTAGGATAGGGCAACCTCATCCTCTCATTAAAAGTATAATAAGAAATACGAAGTAACTAAACTTTCTTTTTAAAATTTCCCAATCTTAGTTACTTTAGGAAAAGTGAATTGATGCAATCCCATGAAATTACACTTTGCACCTTGCTAAGATGTTAGTGGAGCGTGTGTGGTTTACCGGCACACTAATTGGTTCTAAGCGAAGGTGGCAAAGGGTGATTCATTGTTTATCATAGTTCGATGGAGCGTGTGTGGTTTACCGGCACATCGAATAGGTGATCGTTACAATGAAGGCACCATGTGAATTTGCATGGTAATTCACACCCGCTTTGTGATCCTCGGCATCCCAGTCACAAACGAGAGGGGCATATCGAGATTTAAACATGCCATTGAATAGTTCAATGAATCTCATCCGAACCTAGGAATTCTCAAAAACACTTAGGACTAAAAGTTTAAGTTTTGTGATGGAGAATTAGTGAATCGTCATTCACTTACCTTCAATTTATTTGCATGTTGGATTACGGCATCCCTTTTCTAGTATGTAAATGTTATTGTTGGATCCTAGCCCTAATTTTTCTTATTGGGTGATAATTAGGGATTCTTGTTCTAATCTATCTTTGTCCTTTCTATAGATGTCAAACGCAAACAACGTTGCTGCTAGTTCTTTCACGTTGATGAGCCTTTGCCAAAAGGTCACCTTCGATGGAACGAACTTTAGCGAATGGATAAGATACATTCGCACCATTGCTCGCTATGAGGATAAAGAGTATGTCCTCGACGAGAAGCTCGAGAAAATCAACCCCGAAGTTGCTACTCCCGCCGAAATCACCGCCTTTGAAACTCATGAGCGAGATGCAACGAAAGTACATTGCATCATGATCGCCACCATGAACTCCGAATTCCAAAAGTCCTACGAGGACATGTATCCATACGAGATGCATCAAGACTTGTTGGAGAGATATCACCAAAACGCGAGACAAGAGCGTTACGAGATCTTCACTAACATGATTTCCGCCAAGATGGGTCATGGAGAATCTCTTACCGTGCACTTGCAAAAGATGCAAAGGTATGTCGACCGCCTTCGCAAGTTAAATGTTGACTTCGGCGAAGACTTGGCGATCGACATGGTGCTTCACTCTTTGCCTCCGATGTACAATCAATTTAGGATGACCTACCACATGAACAAAGAGGAGGTCACTCTAAGTAAACTCCAAGGTCTCTTGAGGGTTGCTGAGAGCAATTTCAAGGACAAGTCTGTTGCACCAACTCCCAATCCATCCGCTGCTCCTGTCTTGGCTATTGGTCAAGGGAAGGGAAAGAAGAGGAAAGCTTCTTCAAATAACTATCGAAAGGTGAAAGCCCGAGATGGTTCCTCTTCTAGTGGGACCAAAGTTGATCCCTCTAAGCCCTGCTCTAACCCGAAGGAGGCAGAGTGCCACCACTGCCACAAGATAGGACATTGGAAGAGAAGCTGCCCGGATTACCTGCAAGCCATCAAGGAAGGAAAGATCAAGCCATCTTTCGCAGGTATATATGCAATCAAATCTAACGATTCTAATCATGCTATTTCTTGGGTTCTTGACACCGGTTGTGGTTATCACATTTGTTCTAATGTGCAGGGACTAAGAAGAAGTAGGGATGTGGAGCAAGGAAGAATCAATCTAATCATGGGGAACAGAAGATCGTCGCCTGTGACCAAGATTGGAGTGTATTCTTTAGTGCTTAAGAATATTTTAGTTTTGGATTTGAACAATTGTTGCTATTCGCCAGAAATGGCTAGAAACATCATTTCATTTCATGGTTTATATAGACAAGGATTTAGATTTTCTTTTAATAATGAGAATGGTTCTATTTTGGTTTATCTAAATGGTGTCTTTTACTTTGAAGCTATACCATGTAATGGAATATATGAAACTGTTATGATTGTTGATAACTTAGGAAATGATGTTTTGAATATTGATTCTTCCACTAGTATGGATAAAGCATCCTTGTGGCATTGTCGTCTTGGACATGTCAACAAGAAACGCATAGCCCAACTCCAAAAGGATGGAGTGTTGGAGTCATTCGACCTTAGGGAAGATGACACATGCGAGTCTTGTTTACTTGGAAAGATGACTAAGTCACCCTTCACGAGTACTTGTGAAAGGGGTAAGGGACTATTGGACCTAATACATACCGATGTATGTGGACCTTTTAGATCAACCACGAAGGATGGAAACCGCTTCTATGTGACTTTTACCGATGACTATAGTAGATATGGGTATATCTACTTAATCAAGCAAAAGTCAGACACCTTTGAAAAGTTCAAAGAGTTCAAGAATGAAGTGGAGAATCAATTGGGCAGGAAAATCAAGATGCTTCGATCCGATCGAGGAGGAGAGTACCTAAGTCTTGAATTCCACGATTATCTCAAGGAGTGTGGAATAGTTTCGCAATTGACACCTCCTAGGACACCGCAATTGAATGGTGTGGCAGAAAGGCGTAATCGAACCTTATTGGATATGGTTCGCTCTATGATGAGTCGTGCTTCACTACCTATCTTCTTTTGGGGGTATGCCTTAGAGACTGCCGCCCATATCCTTAACCGAGTCCCTACTAAGAAGGTTGCCAAAACACCTCACGAGATGTGGAAGGGGAAAGCTCCCTCGTTAGCACATATCAAGGTTTGGGGTTGCGAGTCTTTCGTAAGACGAGATACTCACGACAAGCTTGAACCTCGAAGTGAGCGATGTATTTTCATCGGCTACCCGCAAACTTCCTTTGGATATCTCTTCTATAGACCGAAAGATAATGTTATCTTTGTTGCGAGGAGAGGAGTTTTCCGAGAGCGAGAACTCATAAGCCAAGGAAACAGTGGGAGGCAAATCGAACTTGAAGAGATTCAAGAGTCGATAGATGAAGGAACCTCTACCACTGGCATTCAATCTGAGGAGGAAACTCCGGTTGAACCGATTGACGAATCCTTACCTCTTAGACGTTCCGATAGAGTTAGAGTTCATCCCCAGTTTTATGGTTTTCATATTACTACCGAAGGGGACACGTATATTAGTGATGGTACACTAGTAAATCTTGATGAACCTAATAGCTATAAGGAAGCCATGGCAGGCCCGGAGTCTGCGAAATGGAAAGAGGCGATGGATAGCGAGATCCAATCCATGTACGATAACCAAGTTTGGAATTTGGTTGATTACGTGCCCGAACGTAAGACCGTAGGGTGCAAGTGGATCTTCAAGAAGAAGACCGACGTGGATGGGAACGTACACACATACAAAGCGCGATTGGTTGCGAAGGGCTTTACTCAAACTCCCGGAGTTGACTATGATGAGACCTTCTCACCAGTTGCGAAGATTAAATCTATTAGAGTGATGCTAGCAATTGCCGCATTTCATGATTATGAGATTTGGCAAATGGATGTCAAGACCGCTTTCCTTAACGGAAAGTTGGCTGAGGATGTTTACATGGCTCAGCCAGAGGGGTTTGTGGATCCGAAGCATCCGAATAGAGTGTGTAAGCTTGAGAAGTCCATTTATGGACTTAAGCAAGCGTCTCGCAGATGGAATCTTTGCTTCGATGAGAAAGTCAAAGAGTTTGGATTTGTACGAAGCGAAGACGAATCTTGTGTATATGTCAAAGCCAGTGGGAGTATAGTAAGCTTCCTCGTTCTATATGTCGATGACATATTACTCATAGGAAACGACATCCCGACTCTGCAGGAGGTTAAGTCCTGGCTCGGGAAGTGCTTCGCTATGAAGGACCTCGGAGAGGCTTCTTACATTTTGGGAATAAGGATAGTAAGAGAAAGAAGTAAGAGACTAATTGGACTTAGTCAGAATACTTACTTGGAGAAGGTACTAAAACGTTTTAGTATGGAAAACTCCAAGAAGGGAGAACTACCGATACAAGGAAATGCCAAGTTGAGTAAGACTCAAAGTCCGAGTACCGAAGCTGAGATAGCAGAAATGAGCCGAGTACCATACGCTTCCGCAGTTGGCTCAATCATGTACGCTATGACTTGTACTCGCCCTGATGTAGCCTTCGCTTTGAGCATGGTTAGCAGATATCAAGGGAACCCTGGCAAAGCACATTGGATTGCGGTGAAGAACATCCTTAAGTACCTTCGGAGGACGAAATAATGGTTCTTAGTCCTTGGAGGGAGTGATGACTTGAAGGTGCGAGGGTATAGTGACGCCAGCTTTCAGACCGACAGGGACAACTATCGTTCGCAGTCGGGCTGGGTCTTTACCCTAAATGGAGGAGCAGTGACATGGAAAAGTTCCAAGCAAGAAACCGTAGCTGATTCAACGTGCGAATCAGAGTACATCGCAGCAAGCGAAGCGTCGAAGGAGGCAATATGGCTGAAGAACTTCATCGGTGATCTTGGAGTTGTGCCGGCCATAAAGGAGCCCATGGAGATTTTCTGTGATAACGAAGGTGCGGTTGCCTTGACCAAGGAACCAAGGGATCATGGTAGATCTCGACATATCGACAGAAAATATCACTTCATTAGACATCGTGTAGAAGAAGGACAACTCGTAGTGAAGAGGATATCATCAGAAGATAACCCAGCAGATCCGCTTACGAAGGGACTGAGTAGGGTTAAGCACTTGCAGCATGCTAGGAGTATTGGGCTGAAGGATGATATTAGCATAGATTAGATAGTATTAGAAATGTATAATAGATAAATGTAATTAACATTTGATGATTAAATAAAGAAGTTTTATTTATGAGTAAAGTTACTATCACATGTTAGTTGTTTAACTATTGTTTCACTTTGCATGTTTTGACTTCCAGAATAATTGAGTTTATTAGGAATAATCGAATTATTCAAATGGTCCACAATCGTTCATATGTTGGGAGTAGATATGAATGAAGATTGTCATGAATTGGTGTGTAGAATGTCTAAATGGTATTAGACATAGCAAGGGTTGCTGCAACGTTCATGAGTGCTTATGAATTGGTTTTGAGCATTGGAATAAACCCGCGCTTGCTGGAATCACTTTATGGAATACGATATAAAAGGTGATCGCAAGACGATAATATCATATGGTCTTAAAACCTAGATATATGGTTTATTATTTGTTAATTGATTGTGCATTGATAATGCGAAAACGCATCAGTAACTTGATGTTATAAAACGCATTGTTGTGTATAGTTGGTTAATGAATAAGTAAATGCATATAAGTCGAAGTTTATCTGTAAATTTTATTCTAAGAGGATAGAAGAGATATCTTGGCCACTCGATGATTTGATTTGACTTATGTGCCGGGCCCGGTCAGAACTGAATTGATGTGTTCGATTAAGTTCTATGTCAAATAAATCGGAGATCGAGAAATCTAAATGCTAGACTAACCATTCCATAGGATTGTCAGCATGATATCTAACAGAGGACTGTACGATCCCTTATCTAAAGGACAAGATTGATTAGATCAGAGTTGACAGCGTCTTTGAGAGCTACGATTGCTAACCGTATTGTACTTGTATAGTTACTAGACTTATCCAAGTGGGAGACTGTTGGAATAGTGTCTAAGGCTATAACTATATTCGGTGGTGCATGGTCCTTTTGGGTTGCCTTCACCATAGCAACTTGAAGGATGATTTATTAAGAGAGAGTGAATATTATAAGAAATAATATTTAGCTATTTGATTAATATAAGTCATAAATTAATTGGTATTAATTTGGTGACTTAAAGAGATTAATTAAATAAGAGGGTATAAACTGTCAATTATTTGATAGTTAGACTTTAGACTGTAAATCCATTAGGATGGACCTTGGACGGATTCTAAGAGCTTTAGGATAGCTCAAAATCGTCCATAGGGATATCTATGGAATGGATTTGGATAGCCTTAAGAGAAGATTATCCAATTAGGGTTTAGGGTGAAACCCTTAAGGAGTCTGATAGTATAAATAGACCCTATGGATGTGGGAGTTCGACACACAACCTAAAGCAAGGAACCTCTGGTCGAATTCATCCCCTCTCCTCTCTCCTAAATCATCTTGCTTGCTATTGGTGTTTGTAAGCCATTAGAGGAGTGATAATTGTGACTCTAGAAGCCCCAAGACAAACAAGATCAACAAGGGATTCAAAGGTATGATTCTAGATCTGTTTTAATATTGTTGTTTAGCCTAATTAGCCATTAGAAGTCTTGGATTCAAAAGCATGTTTATTAGAAAGCCTAGATCCAAGCAATAGGGTTTTGCATGCGCACATAGGAAAGTTCTTATGGCTAAAACCCAACATTGACTACAATGAAACACATGCTCTAGTCATGAGGCTAGAGGCCATACACATCTTCCTAGCGTATGCGACATGTAAAAACGTCAAGGTACATCAAATGGATGTTAAAAGTTCTTTCCTCAATGGCGAGCTGAAAGAAGAGGTATAATTACAACAACTTCATGGGTTTGAAAATCTTGATCCACCCTATTATTATTACAAATTGGAAAAAGATGTTTATGACTTGAAGCAGGCACTAACGGATTGGTATGAAACTATCTATACATTTCTTATTGAGTCAAGATTCAAGTGTGGGGTCATTGATCCTATCCCCTTCTGACTATTAAGTGAAAAACATTTAATGCTTGTGTAAATTTACATGGATGACATCATTTTTGCTCAACATATCAAGTAATGGTAGACAACTTCACAAAGCTTAATGATAAGAAGATTTCAAATGAGTATAAATAGAGAGATTAGCTTCTTTCTAAGATTAAAAATCAAGAAAGTCCCTCAAAGAATCTTTTTTCATCAAGAGAAATACACCACATAACTTTTAAAGAAATATTCTTTGGAAACCTACTCATCATGGTCCTGATGCCCTTCAGTTACAAAATCACAACGGATCCCACCGGAGAGTCAGTTGATCAGAATATTTACGGAGGAATGATTGGTTCACTACCTTAATTAAACACAAGTAGGCCATATATATTATATTTGCAATAGTTTTGTTTGCCAGGTACCAGACTAATCCTAAAGTATCTCATCTGAATGCAGTCATACATATATCTAGATACCTCAAAGACTTTAGTACCCATCAGGAAATGACTTCGGTCTACAAGCTTTCACATATTTAGACCATGTGGGATGTAGAGTGGATCAGAAGATCATGTTTGGAGGATGTCAATTTCTTGGTGGTAGATTGGTAAGTCGGTCATCTAGGAAACAAAACTGTATATCTTTATCCACCACAAAAGCTAAATACATCACCAATTTCTGCTTGCAAGTCTTATGGATGAAAACTCAATTCATGGATTATAGCTACAAAATGCTTCACATACCAATTTATTATGATTTTGAAAGTGTAATTGCAATCTCGCATAATCCAATTCCACGCTCCAAGATGAAGCACATTGAATTAAGGTAACATTGAATTATTTTTTGTTCCTTCACATGAAGAAATAGTCGATGTTTTCACCAAAGCACTTAATTCCAACAAATAGAATGGTTTACTAAAATGTTAGGAATGAGGAATCCTGACCCTCGGTTCCTTTTAAATATATAAATTCGCATACTATAAAGTCTTCACAACTAACAAATATTTATGCTTCACTCATTATGATAAATTGATGAAGTACATACATACTTTATCATGAATCAAATGAATATTTTATTCACCGAGTAGATTCTCTAAACCTTTGAAGCACATATATTTTTCTATGTTTTAATTTTCTCATTTGTAAGTTTAACTCTTGAGCACAATGTTCATATATTATACATTGCTAAAATTCATTCTCCGAAGTTTATTTATGATCTACGTACTCTTAGGGTCGCTTTATTATTTTTATATCTAACTTCGTATTTAAGTTTTCTCTTCAGTGGTAATCCAACTTATTCATACCTTATCTCATACTGTAGATCTACCTTCAAGAACACCAAAGTTGTTCTCATGTATGACAATAAATAAAGGTCAAAGGATGTGTTATTTAATGAATTATGATAAAATATTTGAGATTTCAAAAAGAATGTTTTTATTCCAATTCATTGAATAACTTTTTCCTTTAGTGTCTTTTCAAAATCTGGCGTGGACACATGTTGTGTTCACCTTTTCTTAAATAAAATGAAGAGACTTATTTTCAATAAAATCGTTTCACCAACTTGTCATTAATATGACACTGTGCATATCAACCGTCATACGGTTCTCCCCTCCTCCTGTGATAACCAATTATTTTCATTATTGTAAAAGTCAAACTAAGTCAAGCTTATTATTTTGATTTACTTATTTAAAGTTAGATTGATAACCAATATGTGTTTAAAATCCTTATATTAGAAGTGTAATGCTTAATCCGAGAAGTCTCGCATGGGCCGCAAACTCTCGGTTCGCAGCTGAGAACCCTCGCTTAACTTAAGACTTTGGACTGATAACTCCCTCCAGACCGCAAATGTGCGAACTTTCTATATTTGGCCGAAAACTCTCTTCTGACCGCAAACCTCGGTCTTATCCTATTGGTTTGCAAATCAATGCATGTTTCCCATCATGATTTCGACCCTATTTATATGGAGGGACTGAAAACACATCCTCGCTTCTACACTTCTGGCCGAAAACACCCTTTTTACTCTCAAGAATACCAACCGAAAACCCCTAATTCTCTCTCAGCTATCATAAAAAATCCTTTGTATCTCCTTCAGATCTTTCCAAGAATATAAAGTGTTCTTCATTTCATCAAAATCCTCAGTCGAAAACCCTTGAATCTCCTTGGTTTCACCAAGAACACCAAGATCTTCATTGGGCCGAAAACCCAAAGGACTGGCTGAAAACTCAGTGTAGCCTTCCTAAATCACTTCTAACACTCTTATTTGTAAGTGAAACTTACAAATTAGTTTAGTTCCATAACGTACTTGCGATTATATTCACTAATTGTATACACATATATTGTGTGAAATGCTTTTAGGACTTCTTTTTGCCTCGGGATCTAACTTGTGGAAACAAACATCCTATATCGAAGCTTTAAATGAATCACTCACATAAGGTGAGTTCATACCCCTACAGTTTACCTTTTTCAATGTTTTAAAGGGGGAATACAAGTAGAACACAATTTAATTGTGTTAACTATTGCATGTGAAAACAAACAAACGAAGGATTTCTTATGCTTATAAATATTGTTAAAATCATTTCAAAACTCTTTTAAATTATTTTAGATTTCTGTTTATACCAAAATCATATTCGTTTGTATATTTATGTATAATCATGCTTTAATGGACTTAGGACTATTGCTAAATACCGTAACTACTGTTCCTTGTTTAGTTGTGGGCTTAGGGTAGGATCACTAGTCCGAATGTCGGCTAAATCATAATTATACATGCTAAAATATATACATGAATATTAAATCTCATTTTCAAATACATACTTAACTCAGTTGCATATGTTGGGAAATTGAGTCTTTTATCCAAATCATTTACAGTTCAAACAAAATGTACTAGTAAACTATAATAGGTATAGTTTAGAGAATCAATTCATACTATTTTCTAGATCAGAGAAACAATACATGAATCAATAGATACATAATACTACATTTCATTACAAAGTATACTATTCACTTACAAGAACAAGAAGAAACTTACATACTATATGTGAATAAGTTAACTAGAATGTGAAATACTATTTCATGGCATAACAATAGTCTTGCTAAGTCATGTTTTGTAACCAGAGTCCCCTGGAGGGAGAGCATAAGTTTGTGTATAGATCTATACGGGACTGACCATCCCACACCTTGCCGCTAGCTACAGTGTGACTTGCAGGTCTACAAGTGACAAATGTCATATCATTGCCGACGCCTGAAGAACGTCGTGTTTTATACTAGTCAATCAAACATGGTTATAACCTTAATCACATTAAGACCTTAACTAACCAATTCGGTTACAAGGCATATATTATTTAGTACTGCTACTTTATAGCAATACTACTGTGAATCTTCATTTTCCATTTCATATATAGAATGATAATCTCACATGATCAATGCATACTATTTTTCTAGTAAAGACGGTTTACAAATATGGAAAACATACATTTATACTATTTCAAGTACAAACATATAGTTATACTATTTCACGTACAAACATACATTTTACACTATTTCAAGAGAACAAAACATAAAAACAGTTGGGTCTTAGGTTTAAGACTACTTTTCATTTTAAGTAGAAAATATAGGATTTTCTAGGAAGTATACTAACATTTACATGATACAAATACAAACACCTCCCCCCCCCCCACCCACACACACATTTTAAGACTTCATCATCACATTCATTAAATGTGCCCATGTCTATATTTAATGACCGTCAAATCTCCCAATTTCCTTCGATTAAAATATTTAAATAGATAAAAAAAAAAACTCCTCAATTTAACCATGGTACAAATTAAACTGAATTGGAAAAAGTTTTCGCATCCAGAGAAATAAAACCTCATTTTCTTCTCCAAGAAAGTGTTACGCTTTCTGGACTCTCGAAGATCTTCATCCCTCTCACTCTTGCAAAAAAAAAAATCCTACAAGTTCTTTAAAATCATTTTCTAAAACAATACTAAAATCTGGCATCTTAAAGAAACAAACTAAGGGTGTTGGATCAACATTAAATGTGAAACACATGAACCCAACAATTATGTATAGCAATTACCATGGTGTGTTCAATGATAGCGACAAATATGATGCATTTAATGCTCTGGTTCCAAAAGAAACACATTCTATTTGGTCAATTTGATGCTTTTACTGATGTTATCCTAATTTCCATTATGTTTAAGTGTGTTTTCTCCACTTACAGACCCGAAGAACCACACGATCAGGTTAAGTTTCAATTGACGAATGATTCAACTGAAAGTCTCACCAAGAACAAGTTCATCCCTGCAATCAATTTGAGACAACTTGCAATCATTGAATTTAAACCTCCCTCTAACGACAAAGTTTTTAGGGTTCTTTATATGATGGGTTACTTATCCAATCTCAAAGGGGTTGCAGATTTTAGGAAGGGAAGGTTACCAACTATAGGGAAATACTTTTGTCACTACATCATCTGATGTCTATCATCAAGAATAGGAGAAACTGATCAGATGAGCAAACCATTTTTCGATATCCTTTGGAGCATCTTCATCGGTGAACCAGTCGATTTTGGAATAGTTCTTTGGGAAGACTTCATCTAGTACATTAGGAAGAAAATTCCTCGTGAAGGCATCACCGAAGTTACTTATGTGATGTTCTAGTCCTTGAGCATTCGTAATCTATACAACAAGGCATGTGTTAGCGTTGGCAATGACACCAACCTTTTTGCAACACATAATCTCAAAAGGTACTCTCTTCCTCAAGATCAATCTAGTTTTGGACCCATTAGACAACTTCCCAATTTTATCTTATCCGAAATCGGCTTGTTTGACAATGAGGTCACTGACCATATTGAGGCTACAAATGATGTAGAGCCATATCGTTCTTAAATCCTATCACTAAGACCACGTCCAAATGGAAGAAAACTGATAGATTCCATTTTATGCATCTCTTAGGGTAGTTTTTATATATCATTTAGCATCATATTTTGTACAGTTGCATGTTATTTGTTTAAAATATTTAGCTCGTGTCTTTTATCAGAATTTCCATACTGCTAGCCTTTTTTAATGTCAATTTCAAATAGTTCGAGTGAAGCGGTACTTTGGGAGTAGCTGGATTTGGAGCTTAAATGGAGCTGTATCTAAAGAATGATGCTAAGGAATAACAAGGAGTGCTTACACTGAAGAATCACGTCCGAAATGAGCCAGAAACCTAGATATTCAATCACAAGTTTTCCACGAAGTTTCCCGGGGTCGAAATAAGTCATCTATATGCGATTGCATAAAGCATTTATGCGATCACATTTTCTTCCCACAACTCCAGAAACTTCAAATTTGGCTTCGTACTTCATCCAGATGTAATCCTAGAAAAAAATTCAAAAACCTGCGATCGCATATAGCTAGCTTGCGATCACATGTTTGTCCAAAAGCACTAAAAAAGCAATGTACATCATTAAATCAACCCAATACACGTTTTTATGAAAATATATGATCGGATATAACCAACCTGCGATCGCATTTTTAGTTTCTTTCTCCGAAAGTTTATGTATCACATATAAATACGACCCTCACTATCAAATCCAAGAGTTGGACGATTCTAGACGACATAATACCCTTCTAAAGGCGATTTTTGATACCTTTTAGCGAATTTTGGAGATCTGTAGATTGCGAATCATCTCATTCGTTTAGTTTATCTAAATTTATTAGTAAATGTTTCTTTCTACTATTTTAGTTTCGTTTTTAGCCATGGATGGCTAAAACATAGTTTTCAATTATGCATGAACTAGTACTTTTCATGTGGTTAGTTTTCAGATCTAGTTTTCTTTTTGTGTTTCTATATATATATTTTCCGTTTTGAGCTTAATGAATGTTTGATTTTTAATTTTTGTTAGTCTGATCACCTAGCTAGGGTTTTATCATTCCAGTTAATCAGTTAATAAAATCCGTAATTGTTCTTGTCACCTGGTAATAAGTAACAAGTATTAGATTAGTTTAATTTAAAAATCCCACTTTTATATTTTCTATTTCTTGACTAGATTGTGTCTGATGCAAAAAGGAATTGATTGTTAGGCTATATCCTTGAGGATTCAACCTTGCTTCCCTGTGCTATATTTTTAGTGCAACCAACAACGAAATAAATAATACATTTGCGACAAATTGTTAACAAAAACCATTGTGAAGAAAAACGCACCCCATTGAAATTAGCAAAGAAGAAAACTATCGAGGAACTAAGTGACTCTTAGTCACAAAATGTTTTTAGGAAAAGAAAGTTGAAGATCCCAACCTACTTAGCCAAAAAGTGAGCCAAAATAAACACTAAAGTCTCTCAAAAGACTTTGTAGGTCAATAGATCTAAAGTTGGATCACATGAACACACCATATACATCCACTCAGTTGCAAAAGGTGCATTTGTTTCATCTGAAAGTGGATAAATAGCCCAATCGGGATTTTAAAGGAATTCTAGTGTTAGAAAATCTCCTAAGGTCTCCAGGAGAAGATATAGGTACTACTTTACTAATGAGGACCTTTCCTTCATTTTCGTTCACGCACACATACACTGCAAACATATAATACACCACATGGACCTTTTTCAGAGACCCATGCCAAAACAGGATCAAGGTCAAACTTGGTTTTAGTCGAAGGAGACCAAGGAAATCCTAGAAATCCTATACCACCAACATTAAACACAAGCGGATTAGGCACGAGGAGCACAAATGTGTAAGGATCCATGAACCCGGGGGAAACCCTGGTGGTTATTGATTCTTTTTGTGTTTTGGATAACAATTGGATGAATTATGTACCTCCAATAGAAGAAGTAAGGATCAAGTTTGAGAAATTCAAGCAAGCCATAAGGGAAAGAAAACCAAGATCCCTCTCAACTCAACAAAGGAGAGAATTGCCAATGGTTGACCAAAGTGTGGCTGAGCATCTTGCAACTTCTCTTACCAGCATGTAGATAACTTACAACAACCAAAAGACTCAATAATGAGTAGATATCATGATGGGAACAATGTGTAGAGCATTTGATGGTACGAGAGCTCAAGTTGAGGGAGCCAATGAAAATTATGAACCAGAGAAGGAAGTAAATAATGAGGGGTCCAATGGTACTATGATTCAAATAGGAAATGAGAAAACATGTGGCTTTGATCTCACTGAGGATGAAGTTCAAAAGAAAGATAACGAAGACGTTCACATGTTTTTGTTTAACGAAGAATCAAGTACTTTGCATCACTCTGTCACGAAGGACAAGTCTAAGAAGAAGAAGAAGGTTGTGGTATCAAGCAAAGAATTCCTTGAATTTTTTGAAAAAGTAGACCATATTCTCAGTGCATTCATAAATCTATAACCTCCTCAACTACAAGTTATGATTCCTCCTAACATAGACTCTCTTGCACAAAGAGTCACAAAAATTGAAGAAAGGGAGAGGATATTGTATTAAAGAATACTACTGTGAATTGAATTAGGTATTCAAGCACTGGATGAGTTAAGTAAGATTAAATTGAGTTCATTTAGAAAGAAGAAGAGTTAACGAAGGAGATCGAATAGTTCAAAGAAAAGTTAATGACGAACTCTCAAGCATTTGAGAAGAAGATGCGAGATCTACTTGATGAGATCCAAACGGCTTATGACATGGGATACATAGAACTCCAAACTACCATCAAGGATCTACAAAAAAATAACCTTGTTAAGTTGCAAGTACTCTCAAATATGGTGGTTGAGTCAATAAAGCTAATGAATGATCCTAAGGAAATTCACAAAGAAATCCTACAAATTTCCAAAGACATTCTCGAGCATCTCATAAATCCTTTCATCTTGACTAAACACGATGTAAATATGAAGACTCAAATTAGCTTTGCAAGAGTGTTTGAACTCCTAAAGGAGTTAAAAAAATAGCAAGTTTAAGGAGAAGACAAGGCCTTGATACTCA
Source organism: Lactuca saligna (assembly GCF_052625555.1). Lineage (NCBI taxonomy): Eukaryota > Viridiplantae > Streptophyta > Magnoliopsida > Asterales > Asteraceae > Lactuca > Lactuca saligna. The sequence goes on along the minus strand of NC_136417.1, from coordinate 87,822,363 downwards.
ATAGGGGGAAAGTTTATAGAATGTGGGTTCCCATTTTATCGATTGGATCGGTGTGGAAGATATTACCAAGAAGATAATCGAGTATGAACATGAAGAACATAATATGTGAGTAAAACTGTAGTAGATAAATAGAGTGATATAAAATATTACAAGAACACTCATGGGTTGAGAGAGATAACTCTCCTATGGTGGGAGGGATCCCACCACACTCTCTCTAAACTCCAAAGTCTACATAGTGAACACTAATAATAAAAATAACCATCACCTCCACTTTATATACTAGTGGAGGGAATATGCTTTTCATACATAGGAATATTCTATCCTAATAAACACTCAACATTGTAGAGCATTTTCATGCTCTAACAATCACCCCCTAAATGCTCAGAAGTGGTGAGGGTAAAGTAGTGATAAAAGGCAGAACATCCGACAGGCAGGTCCGATGGGTCTGGTGTTGAAGCATCTCAAAAGTGTTGAAGCTGTCGTGATCTCAGAATCTGACAATGGAATCTCTAACATCAAAGAACAAACAGAGAAACCACAATCTCTGAATAAAAGTATGAAATCCAAATCTTCAAATGTGATTAGTCCCCAATAACTAATCATGTTCACAGTCTCCCCCTCGACTGTTGAACCGAAGAGCACAATGTCGAGTCACACAACATTTTCAATATCCCGAACTCGAGTGGTAATGCACCAAATAATCTCTGAAGAATAACCTGCTGAAAATGTGAAGCACCCAAAAATAAAGTCTGAATGATAAATAATATGAATCCGAGGACATGGTCTAGCAATGCCAAAAATTTGATTTGAAGATAAAAAAATAAGTTTCACGCCGCATCGCTAAAATAATCATCGTCTTCAAAATATCGCAAACCCAAACTCGAGCAATCATAAGATCTAAACCAGATGCAAACACAAATGAGACATCCCAAAGTGTAGAGTCTGAAGATAAATAATCATAATCCGAAGAACATCAAGTAATGCCAAAAATTCGATCTGTAAAGATTAAAAATCAGTGCCACATCACACTACTAAATCATTGTCCGTCTTCAAATGTCTCTGACATCAAAACTCCAATAAATCAAAATGGATGCTCATGATTCTATCTCTATTTTTGATCGACCATGCAATATAGAGAAAAAATAATCATGAAATCGGGCAAGAGAATATGTCGGATATGATGGAGCATTGCATGCTCCCCCTTGATGTGAGCATCTACCCGTAAAACGAGGATATTATTTTTTGGTCATGGGTAAACTTGGTGATGTATTGCTAAACTGAACAAACACTATAGAATATGTATGATAAACCCACTGCTGAAGAATCCTAATGCTAAACCGAAATGATGCCGAAAACCGAAATGCAAACCCGAACTCCCAAGTAATGGTCTGAGACCATATATAAATAGTCCGAAGGGAGTACAAAATGTGAATCTTGGAAGGATCAATCTTTGAAGCACATAAATATGAGGTAGCAAATGCGAGTTGCTCGGTAGATGTGAGACACAAAAATAATAATCTCTGAACAAACTGTATCGCCACTCATAATTAGCAAGAAGAATGAAGCCTTGAACCATGGGGTGAAAATTGGTGTTAAAAAAATAATTGGTTTTAACAAAAAATAATTGGTTTTAATAAAAAAAATGGGTGTTAAATAAAATTAATTGGATTTAAACAAAATGAATGAATAAATTGGTTATAAAAAAACATAAAAAAAAAAAAAAAAAAGTGGGTTTGATAGGAATAAGATATGAATTTTGGTTTGTGAATCCAAATTCAAAAGATATGGCCATATATAATTCCGAAAAAGAAATAAATGTAATTAAAAATGGATAAAGAAAAAGGGTTGAATGGGTTTTAAAAAAAATAAAATTAATAAAAAAGGAAGAGATCCGGAATAATAAAAAAGGTAAGAAGTAAGTTAGAAGGTGGATCCATTATGAAAATGGAATCACATAGAGAAATTGGTTAAGTTGAAATAGGTTAGGAGTGGAGAGTCTGGACTAAAAATAAGAGGTAAAGTCTAAAATGTAAGGGTGGACTCCAAAATCGGTGCAAAGTGGAAATAAGGACTAAATGGTTTGGAAGAAAAGGTCCAGAATGGATTTTAAAATAAAAGGGCGCGAAATGAAAAAGGTTTGAAGTGCATTGGGTCTTGGAATTTTTGAGACCGGAATGAAAATAAAAAGGTTCTACGTCCGAAAAAGTGAAAGTGGTTCCGGAAGGCGGGTCCATAGAGAGTCCGGAACAATGGAGTCTCGAAATAAATGGCAGATGCGACAGTAGATGTAGCATACACGTTCTGTTACCGTGTTATGTAATTATTAAATGTGAATAATATTGAGTGTTGAGTTCTAACAGATAGTTTTTACTAGAAATGAAGTAAAACTATGTTTAGAATCACTAGGAAAATATTGAAAATCTTATGGGATTTCAATTTAAAGCCAAATAGTGAAATTTTAGCGAAAACATAAAATTTAAAATAAATACAATTTTATTATTTAATGTTGTAGACAATCTCGTTACAAACATTTAGGCGAAAACCTCGTCGAAATCCAAGTTATAACGAAGAGGTTATGACTAATCGAAGATCCGTAACAAAACCGACAAACACTATTTCGCGTAAAAAGTGAGTTTTCGATAAAACTACTTTTTAGTCTTAGTGATCTAAATGAAAGTTGTAGAACTCGTGAAATTAATGAATTTTCATATAAAGAACTTTTGAATCTGACTTCGTATGAGTAAGTTATAATTTTTCTAAGTTTTAGAATAACACTAAACAGCCAAAAACTCGAAATAAAGATCGAGCGATATTTAGCCAAACCAACCTAAACGAGATTCGAACGTCTCTTCAATAGTAGTACAACAGTAAAAAGACAGACGAAAATGGATGTCGGATGAAGAAGTTATGATTTTTTAACGGATTTACCAGTCCCGGTTAGTTAAAAATAATAATATTAAAAATAAATTCAAAATTAGCTGATAAAGTCTAAACGAAAGATGTAGAATATATTACTGCCTACGCGTGCATATATAGAACGTCAAAAACAGAGTTCGTATGAGAAAGTTATGAATTTCGCAAGATTTTTGGCTAAAAAACCGAGAAATTATGGATAAGACCCGGGGACTCTCGCATGAAAAGTAGCCGCACCACCCGTGTCCAACACGTGCAGCCTTCCGATTGGACCGAACCACGGACCAGTGTGCGTCCGACGCGCCTCACACAGGTGTCCGAAGCTCGCTCCTCCACCGCCTCCTTGCGTCCGAGCTCCGCATGCGTGCCGCGTGTTTCGCTCCTGCTGTCGCGTGGCCTTCGCTGCTGCTGACGCCTGGCTCCTTCTCAGCCGACCTTAGCACCCTCGCGCTATAAATACAAGGTTTGCCGGGTAAAATTGGATTTTTGTGATTTTTGACCCCCAAATCAATATTTTTACTTTTTTAACCCCCAATTATTTCAAGGTGAGTTCAATATATATGAACAATTGTATGTTATGTGTGCTATGTGCTTTTTCCGTGTTGTTATCTCGTGTTGTTATTTCATGCTATATTTGTAGCAAAGTTATACCTTTAACCATGTGATCTGTGAAAGGACCTGGATTCACGGTGGTACTGGTATGTAGCCTCTGGCTATGTAGAACATGTCTCGTAAGAGAATGACTTCTATTCTATGGCATTGGTAGAAGGTTAGATAGGACTGGTATGTAGCCTCTGACCATGTAGAGAATGACTCCATAAGAGAATGACCTCTATTCTATGGTATTGGCAAATGGTTAGACATGGTTATAAGCCTGAAATCTACCAAAATGTTAATCAGAAATTGTATGTCTTCTGTGCCATTTGGGCCAAAGCTTTATTAATGCATATCAAGTATTGAAATCGTTATGTCTCATTGATCATAAATCTTTGAATCAAATCTTGAGTTGATATTGAAAGCCTGGCATATGATACGCATATGCTATTGTTGTTCTTGTTCCTCTTTGCTTCTGTCATAATGGTATATATACGACATAAGATTATATTGTATCTATTTATTGAATTCACTAAGCGTTATTGCTTATCCCTCTCAATGTTTAACAAATGCAGGTGATAATCATCCAGTATAGTTTTATACTGTGTTTGGAAGATTTAGAATAGTTAATACTATTTCTTTGTATTTAATATTCATGTATGTATACAAATAACAAATTCCTGGGTAGTTATGTAAAATAATAAACTTGTAATAGTTGATTTGTATCCAGTCGTTTGTAATCACTTTATCAATATAAAATATTGTTTTTATGAATATGCAAGTAGCATGTTTTGGAGTAACTATATTGTCAAGTATGAAGTTTGGGTCTTTGAGAAATACGAAAGTGAGGGTCTTTCAACCATGGTATCAGAGCAATAGTTTAAGTGAACTAAATATCACGGATTGGTATTTAGACTTAAACTGTTGGAAGTTCAATACATGAATGGATTCATAGTACATATATGGATACAAACCATAGGAAATAGTTAAGTGGGTTATTGGGTAGTGATAAACTTTAGTATTCTAAGATATTAAGTTACTTCAAAATTTTCACAAAATTAGTTGAAGTGAACTAGGAATTTTGAGAATTTCTATACTTAAATATGAATTGTTAAGTGAAGATGATACGATATGTATCTGGTATATTTTAGGTCAAATACCTAAATGGAGTCAAACACTAGAATATTAAGAAGAGATATGCCTTATATTCTAATATGTGCTAAAAAAAATAATGAATATATCATGCCTTAGAGTGCTTTTCTATAATTGCTATTATTTGAGAAAGTTTAATGTCTGTTGCCAACCTTGGTTTAGAAGAGAAGATTTTTAAGAATTTTTGTATTAGAATTTACGTGAAACTTTTCGAAGTGATAAAGAGACTTATGATAGTCGACATTGATAAGTTTGTTGATAAACGATCGAAAGATATCGTAGATTCATATTTATGAAGTGTTATCATAAATAGTGTATTAATACCTATAGAGTGGTATTGTACCTTCAAAGTATATTTGATGATATAATAACATCTTTGGAAGAATAATGTGCATTTGAAACACATTTGGGCAAGATAAATGTGTTGGTGCAATGCATAAAGTTGTTCCACCGCTGTCCAAAATGAAGCAATGATTGATTAATAGAGTCGGAAGAACTGAAGATAGTGGTCAATATTTCGGCAGTATCACAATTAATGTTGTGCAAGATTTAGAAGAATTGAATGAAGATCAAAGGAAAAGTTAATGAAGTTTTCAGATTCAATAGGCCAAGACTTTGTCTAGACTATGTGATGTAGTATGTAGTTCAACTAGTAATCCTATACAGAATGTTCGAACTTAGTATTTAATAATACTGAGTGATGATTGACTTCTATCACATCCTTATGGAAGTTCCATTGTGTGTTAAGCCAACTTTAACATACAAGATTAGGATGGTGAATTGATTCATTTAGTGGTAAAAGGTTAAGTAACTTACTTGTCTAAGTAAGGTAGAATGCTTAATTGAAGAAGCAATACACCCATAGTATCGTATGAGAAGAGATGTTGTAGTCAGGAATGACAGATAACCAAGTTGAGACTAGTAAAATATGTTGAGATGCAGCTATAATGCAAAATTCCTATGATATACTCCTATGAAGTAGATTTAAAAGATACACTCATGAGAAGAAGAATTACTCATATGTAAGAATGACGATATCATGGAAGGATAACGAAATGAACAAATGTGCATGGTGAATTACATGAGTTAAGAGATGATGCAGGTAGTTGGAAACCGTTTGTCTTCACACTACAAGAGTAAATTTTGGTATTGCATATCTAGTAGAGTAGACACTACCCGAGAAAGAAATTATATGAAGATCTGGAAGTAAAATCTATATTAATCTAGGAAAAGTATTAGAATATACTAGATTGAGCATATGTATGAGTAGAATCCTAGAAGGCGAATACAGGAAATCCAAGATATGTTTGATAGAACCGTGAAATCCTTAATTGAGTCTAAAAGAAATTGTTGTACGTACTTGTTTGAACACATTCATGTGTGATAAATTGCTTTGTGATTTTGAATAGTAACTTGGAAAACTACGAGATAATACTTGGGATGAGTATGAGTAGATGTGAATGGTAGTAGAGGCCTATTTTACCGGAAGCGCAAGACTCACACTTGGATCAGGGAAAGTCACAAGGTTACCAAGAAACTAGTAATTGATTTCATTTTATTCAAGTATGTTGTTACTATTATTTCGATAATAACTCAGAAGAAGATTCTTTTTCCGACCCTAGTGGTCATATCAAACCGAGTCCAAAAAATACAAATATGTTACATGGTAAAGAGAACGAAGATCGATGTAACATCCGACTTAATCCAAGAAATTGAAATGAAAGATAATCGATGCGATCAATAGAAGTATTGCGATCACCGTAATAGTAAAGAATTTTGTAGTAAGAAGTGCTACATGCTAGAATGTTATTATATTGCATTAGAACATGAAGAAAGGTTACTTACATAATATTATTTTACAATTAGAGACGAGAGTTTGGTTCGTTGTGTGTATCTCGCGTTATGCAATTGAAAGTCATTGGAATATGACCATTCGAATTATTGTTATAATAAAAGTAAAGATTTTACCTTGGGTTTAGTATATAAACCAAGGAACAGAAGTCTGCAATGAGAATTGAGTTTTAACTCAAAGATTAGAATTAAAGGTTCAATAGAGAATGAAGAGCAGGTGCAGATTAGAATTAAAGGTTCAATTGAGTTTTAACTCAAAGATTAGAATTATACAGTTAATACCTTGAAAGAGGAGAACAAAACTGTGAATGATAACATTTGGATAATTATCGACCGACTGATTAAGAGTGCATATATTCTCGCCATATGTGAAACGGCTCCATTGGAGAAATACGCATAAGTATACTTGGATGAAATTGTGGAAAGACATGGTGTGCCACTAAAGATTATTTTCGATCGTGATACTCGCTTCACTTTTGGGCAAGTATGCAACGAGAATTGGAATCTCGAGTTATTCTCGGTACAACTTATCATCCCCAGAAAGATGTTCAGACGGAGAGACACAATCCAAATTGTAGAAAATATGTTTTGTGCATGTGTTTTGGAGTTCGGTGGTAACTGGGACAATTATTTTCTCTTGTCAAATTTTCGTATAATAACAATTACTACACTACAATCAAAATGCCGCCATACGAAGCATTATATGGGCGCAAAATGCCGCACTCCATTATGTTGGTGGTCCTGAAATGATTCAAGACACCACTGATAAGATTCAAATGGTACGAGAAAGAATGAAAGCAGCCCAGGATCGACAAAAGTCTTGTGTAGAAATGGAGGAGACGATCCATAGAATTCAAAGTGGGTGATACTGAAGGTAACCCTGTGGAAAGATATTATGAAATTTTGGAAGAAAAGGAGATTGAGTCCTAGATTTGTTGGACTTTTGAAAATTATCTATAGAATTGGTCAACAAGCATATCGATTGGAATTGCCTGAAGATTTGGCAGATATACATGATATATTTCATGTAAGATATCTATGTAAATGTTGAAGCGTATATGATGAAACGATTCCATTATCCGAGGTGAAACTGGATAATAAGTTAAGATATGTAGAAGAGATCGTAAATGAAAGAACGACTAATCTACGTAATAAAGAAGTGAAGTTAGTGTTTGTAAAGTTGAAATACCATCGAGACCCAAGTTATACTTTGGAAAATAAGAATGAGTTAAGAGCGAAATATATCCCCATTTGTTTTAATCGTTAATGATTTCGGGGACGAAATCCTCAAAAGGATGAGGTATTTATAACACACATGTTTGGTTATCGTGTTATGTAATTATTAAATGTAAATAATATTGAATGTTGAGTTCTAACAGATAGTTTTTACTATAAATGAAGTAAAACTATGTTTAGAATCACTCGGAAAATATTGGAAATCTTATGGGATTCCAAATAGTGAAATTTTAGCGAAAATATAAAATTTGAAATAAGTACAATTTTATTATTTAATGTTGTAGAGAATCTCATTAAAAACATTTAGGCGAAAACCTCGTCAAAATCCGAGTTATAACGAAGAAGTTATTACCAATCGAAGATCCGTGAAAAAACCGACGAACACTATTTCGCGTAAAAAGTGAGTTTTCGACAAATTACTTTTTAACCTTAGTGATCTAAATGAAAGTTGTAGAACTCATGAAATTAATGAATTTTCATATAAAGAACTTTTGAATCTGACTTCGTATGAGGAAGTTATGATTTTTCTAAGTTTCAGAATAGCGGTAGACAGCGAAAAACTCGAAATAAAGATCGAGCGATATTTAGCCTAAACAACCTAAACGAGAATTGAACGTCTCGTCAATAGTAGTACAATGGTAAAAAGACAGACAAAACGGATGTCAGATAAAGAAGTTATGATTTTTTAACGGATTTATCAGTCCTGATCTGTTAAAAATAATAATATTAAAAATAAATTCAAAATTAGCTGATAAAGTGTAAACGAAAGATGTAGATTATATTCCCGCCTACGTGTGCATATAAAGAACGTCAAAAACGGAGTTCGTATGCGAAAGTTATGAATTTCGCAAGATTTTTGGCTAAAAAACCGAGAAATTATGGATACGACCCGAGGAATCTCGCATGAAAAGTAGCCGCTCTACCCCGGGTCCGACACATGTCGCCTTTCGATTGGATCGAACCGCGGACCAGTGTGCGTCCGACGCGCCTCACACAGGTGTCTGAAGCTCGCTCCTCCACCGCCTCCTCGCGTCCGAGCTCCGAATGTGCGCCGCGTGTTTCGCTCCTGCTGCCGCGTGGCCTTCGCTGCATCTGACGCGTGGCTCCTTCTCAGCCGACCTTCACACCCTCACCCTATAAATACAAGGCTTGTGAGCCTTGCCGGGTAAAATTGGATTTTTGTCATTTTTGATCCCCAAATCAATATTTTTACTATTTTAACATCCCTCGAAGCCCTGGTATCATCTTTAAAGCCCGAAATATGTTTTGAAGTGTCCGGAGAGCCCGAGAAATTTATCTTTTCGGTTTGAAGCTCTATCTTTGCAGAGCCCGGTTTCAATATATCTCCCGATTTTTATAGAAGAAAGCTATTTATAGTAACGAAGTGCTGGACAAATTACTATTTTAACCCCCGATTATTTCAAGGTGAGTTAAATATATAGGAACAATTGTATGTTATGTGTTATATGTGTTATGTGCCTTTTTCCATGTTATTATCTTGTGTTGTTATTTCATGCTATATTTGTAGCAAAGTTATACATTTGACCATGTGATCAGTGAAAGGACTTAGATTCACGGTGGTATTGGTATGTAGCCTCTGGGTATGTAGAGCATGTCTCGTAAGAGAATGCTTCTATTCTATAGCATTGGCAGAAGGTTAGATAGGACTAGTATGTAGCCTCTGACCATGTAGATCATGACTCCTTAACAGAACGACCTCTATTCTATTGTATTGGCAAATGGTTAGACAGGGCTATAAGCCTGAAATCTACCAAAATGTTAATCAGAAATTATGTGTCTTCTGTGCCATTTGGGCCAAAGCTTTATTGGTGCATATCAAGTATTGAAATCGTTATGTATCATTGATCGTAAATCTTTGAATCAAATCTTGAGTTGATATTGAAAACCTGACATATGATACACATATGCTATTGTTGTTCTTGTTCCTCTTTGCTTCTGTCATAATGGTATATATATGGCATAAGATTATATTGTATCTATTTATTGAATTTACTAAGCGTTATCGCTTATCCCTCTCAATGTTTAATAAATGCAGGTGATAATCATCCAGTATAGTCTTATACTGTGTTTGGAAGATTTAAAATAGCTAATACTATTTCTTTGTATTTAATATTCGTGTATGTATACAAATAACATATTCTTGGGTAGTTATGTAAAATAATAAACTTGTAATAGTCGGTTTGTATACAGTCGTTTGTAATCACTTTATCAATGTAAAATATTGTTTTTATGAATATGCAAGTAGCATGTTTTGGAGTAAATATAATGTCAAGTATGAAAGTTTAGGTCTTTTAGAAATACAAAAGTGATGGTCTTTTAGTAGAGTTGAAGCGTAGGAAAGTGAATGGAACAGATACATTAAATGAGTCTCAGAATTGACCTTGAGAGGATGCAGAGAATTGTCGAGTGGTAGTAAGTGGTGGGTTCGATCTATAGTGTCAAATGGAGTGGCATGTGCCTTTAATGCATATGACACCCTACTAGCTAACGTGTCACTTGTGGATTTGAGTGTGTGAGATACTCACTGAAGGAGTGAGTGAGCTTGAGACCAGTGTGTGTTCCAATAAAAGATGTTGTCTCCCATGTACACACGTTACATATTTCAGCTTTAAAGAAAGAATCAATCAATGCGGCTCAATACTGTTGACGTGTCACAAGGTGAATGGTGCGTGATCTTCAAGTGCCGAAGCTGTGATTATTCTTGAGGTTGGCACGTGATGGCGGCAATCTCCAAATGCAAATAACATTTATATTTTTTTGACTTTAGATTATCCCCTGTTGTGCACATAAATAAAAACAACCTTGAATGGCTATCTTGTCCGGTCCATACCATACACTCGACATTTCCCATATATTCTTCCCAAAATCAATTTCATCTTTGGAAAGTATCTTCATAACTCTTTTTCATCTCGGAAAATACATGCTTCTAAGCATTGTATCACAGCTAAAATAACTTGTACATTCCAAAATAAATATTCAAACACTTCTAAAAATCACATATTTGGAACTCAAGACCATATGTTCAATCTCTTACCCCATAACCATATTTTTCTCTTTTTCTAAACACCTTTTTGTATGAGATAAAAAGATCAAACACCAACTTTTTAAAGAGAACTTCCTCTTCTTCAGCAAAATATAAATATCTTCATGAACTCAAATTCAACAATAGCAAAATGTAATGAACAGTAGCAACAAATTTTTTTTAGCAACATCACCAGCAAAACAGTAAATAACTCACAGTATGACGAAAATCTTCAAGATAATAAACCAATCGAGATCGTTCCCTTGAAATAATCGTGAGCCTCAAGGTCTCGCTCTGATACCACTTGTCGGTTCCCATTTTATCGATTAGATCGGTGCAGAAGATATTACCAAGAAGATAATCGAGCATGAAAACATAATTTGTGAGTAAAACTGTAGTAGATAAATAGAGAGATATAAGTATTACAAGAACACTCATGGATTGAGAGAGATAACTCTCCTATGGTGGGAGAGATCCTAACACACTCTCTCTAAACTACAAAGCCTGCATAGTGAACACTAATAATAGAAATGACCATCACCTCCACTTTATATACTAGTGGAGGGAATATGCTTTTCATACAACGGAATATTCTAACCTAATAAACACTCAACATTGTGGATCATTTTCATGCTCCAACATAGAAGATGAAGATGTTTGCATGGAAACTCCACAAACTAATTCTCCTATATAGAAATCTCAATCCAGTTCTAATTTCAAATCAAAATCCAAATTAGACTCTTCAACCAATAAGATTTTTGAAGATAAAGAAGATATTTCTACAGAATAAACCCCCAATCTCCTCTAAAAGAAGAACTCCAACTCCTCCCCAATCCTCTCCAAAAATAAGAACTCCAATGTCTCCCAAAGTATCCACCAAAATCCTTTCCTCCAAAGGAAGTCACTCTCGAGCCATCGATGTCCGAGAATCACATGAATGACTTTGTTTCTACAAAACAAAAGAAGATTGACTGGAGAGATACAAGTTAACCCAAGACATCTGGAAAACCAAGGATTTGACATAAAAATGGATGAAGCCCTAATTCAGTAATTGGTAAATCCTATATGTAGACTGATTAATGAAGACTATGCTCCTCATCAAACCTTCGCCAAGCCACAATATGACAGGTATTGGGATATAACTTTACCCCTACATGTCTAATTCTTCCAAGTGTTCGAAGAGTTCGATCTCACCCTTCCCGACTCCCAAAGACTTCCAATGGAGTTTGAAAGACTCCACCAATTCCACAACAAGCACAATAAGAATATCAAGGAAATTTGCTAAAACGTTAGACCAGAGCATGTCAAAACTTACAAGAAAATATCCTTAAAAAATTTCAAGTATTATCCATATAATCTCATTTTCAAAGGCATTGTAAACAAAACTCAAGATGATTTCATTCACATGACTCCTGAAGAGTTGTCCTCATCACAAGGATCTTCAGTCTAAAGATTTGGAATTATCACAAGTTCAAGCATGCATATATCAAAGTGTGTAATTACTTGAGGCCTTTGATCTGCGACTTTGAATCTATTGATGCAAAACTATTTGATTCTCATTAATCACTTTGATCTTCCACCATTTGAAGTAGCCTGTATAATTGAAGAAGGAATTGAAGACAAAAAGGGAGGAGCAACCAACTTTCTAGAACTTGGCATCATTTTTTGTTTTGAAAAAATGGTAATAAGATCTTTTTAGCGTCAACTGCATTTCATCAGTATACAAATCCGTAGATAGAGGAAATCCTAAGAGTTGTCAACATTTCCAAATACACCTCCAAGGAAGTAAAATAAGATCCGCGAGAAAGGATTCAGTGGTTGTACAATGTAAGAGAGTTCTAGAAATTGCTTGTCAAGTTTTTCAAACTTGATAAATGAAGAAGTTAGTTGTGAGGCCACTTAGGGGGAAAGTGTTGATGCATAAAGTGACCCTAGGTAGCTAAATGTGTTCTAGTGATATGCAAAGTTATTTTGGTGTATAATATATATGAAGAGTGTTTGTGTTGAGTCATGCGAAGAAGTTATTTCTTGTAATATGTGACGAGATGTTGTTGAATGATGATGTTGTGTGAAGTTTGGAGATAAAAAGGCTATATGTAGATGTGAAGATCGTTTTATCTTGAAGCGTTGCGAAGAGAGGTACAATGTCAGCCTTATCCCTGAAGCTTTGCTAAAGAGATCTTGTCAGAACAGGCGTGATAAGCATGGCTGCCTACACACCATACCTTTCTATTAACCAGTCAATAAGCTTGAAACATCCTAAAAATACAACCCAAAAATTTCGTTTTTAAAATATCATTAAAACCATCATTTCATCACCAAAGTATAAAATCAACAACTAAGTGTTTCCAAATCTCACAATATCTATCACATATCAAATCTCATGTCAAATGTCATATCAAAATATCATAGTAAAACTTCCAGGCTGAAGATTGTGGTGTGTGTTATGCGATCATCCAGATCCCTTCCCTTTGCTAGTGGAAGTACCTAAAACCAAAACTGAAAATTGTAAGCATGAAGCTTAGTGAGCTCCCCCAAACTACCATATACCATACACTGTATCGGACCGAAGTCCAGACTAACTAGGGCCTCACCCACTGCATCAGACCGAATTCCAGAATAACTAGGGCCTTGCTCGCTGCATCGGACCGAAGTCCAGACTAACTAGGGCCTTGCCCACTGCATCGGACCAAAATCCAGACTAACTAGGGCCTCTCCCACGGCATTGGACCAAAGTCCGAAATAACTAGGGCCTTGCCCATTGCATCAGATCGAAGTCCGGAATAAACTGAACATAACATAACATGATCGTAACGTATAACATAATCACATATACATGCATGAATCACAAAGACATCAAGCATTCAAACTACTTCTTAGGAATACCCCATCATCAGACCCAATTCCATAACTACTATCACCTAAAGGGGTCGGCATAGTAGTCGTAGACCCGCTCCTACATGAAGGAAACTCACCTCGCGTAGCTGACTCCTGAAATGCTGAGTGGGAAATGTCTGACTGCTGCTCCAGTGACTACCCAGCTATAATTTCCACAATGATGTAACACCTGTGTTTCTGGGCTTGTCATTAATGTTGGTATAATAGTCTAGGTTAACCTTTGTAACCTGTTTTGAAATAATAGAAGTGTATTATTTGAGTATTATGTGTTATGTGCTTAATTGTGTGTCTTAATTTAATTAAGAATAAAAATAATCATCAAAATTAAATGTTAGATAAAACCTATATTTATGTATAATGTTGTAGTAGTTGAAACGAGGTTTCTGAATATATAAAGAATGTCGAAATCCGAGTTATAACGAAGAAGTTATGACCTATCGAAGTTTCGCGACAGAACCGGCACGACCCAACGCGACCCAGCACGACGTAAATAGTGAATTTAAGGTGTATATATATATATATATATATATATATATATATATATATATATATATATATATATATATATATATATATATCGTTAGTGATCTAAATGAGAATTGAAGATCTCGTCGATAGTAGTGTAAGGACGGAAAGACGGACGGAATCGGAGTTCAGATGAAGGAGTTATGAATTTCGAACGGAGTTTTCCTGTCCCGGCCTACTAAAGATAATATATAAGTAATATACTTATAATATATTAAAAATAAAGTCAAAATTAGCCAATGGAGTGTAAACGAGAGTTGTAGAGCATAATCTCACCTTTGCGGGGATATAAAGAATGTCGAAAACGGAGTTCGTATGCGAAAGTTATGAATTTCTGAAGTTTGGGGCGCGAAACCCAAAAACTGTCAGAGACCACGATGTGGCAAGAAGTGGCACGACGTGGCAAGTCTCCTGACACCTCCGGGAGGCCCCCAGATGCAACTTAGGATGACGCATGTAGTGACGACGAAGCCCACGATGTGGAAAAAGGTTGCCACGACGTGGCAAGGGCCAAATTTGCCCTATAAATAGATTTGAAGGACCAACCATTTAGGGTTGCTATTTTCTCTCTTCTCTCTCCCGTTTTACCTCGATTTGCGTGCCAGAAATACCCCGAAGCCCCAGTGATATCCCCGAGACCCGAAGCAAGTCCCGAAGCCCAAAGATCCCGAGAAGTGCGATTCCCGAGCCAAAGCTCTGCCCGCGAGAAGTTCGATTTTTGTAGAGATCTTCCAGATCTACGGAGAAACACCACATCTGCAAGCCGTAGTGCTGCCCGATCATCTTCTGATCATGTGAGTGTGTAGTTACTTTCTTCTAACGCATAATTATGAAGTATTTTATACGAAATACATGTTATGTGTATAATTTTTTTGTTATGTGCGTGAATGTATATTCACTTTCTTCTATCTCATAGATCTGATTTACCTTCTATGAAATACGTGTTATGTGGGTGTGCCTCATCTGTTATGTGGAATATGTATTGAATGAAAATGATATACAGGTTTTAAACTATGTATAAAAAAATATATATTTTTATCTACTAAAATATTGGGTAGAACATGGGTAGATAGTTGGTGTGTAATAAACAGATGAGAGGCCTCGATGTTGTTGTTGTTGATCTAGTTATTCAGCGGAGTATGGATAGCTACCACAAAAAACTCTTTCTAGACAGTCCAGTGGAACGTTAGCAAGTTCATAACCTGTAGGTGTTGTGAACAATGTGTTCACCGGTGTACTCTATCCCCCTCATGGTTGCCTTTAGGATATCTATTGTTGAGGAAACCCCTTAGCAGTAATGTTTGTCCCGATGAAAATTCTAGATTAGGTCCCTTGAGATATGTAACAGCTCAAATTTTCAAATAAAATTTTCATTTAAAATAGCACAGCATTATTCGACAAAAGTATTTATTCCAAGTTCATTTCAAAAATACAAATAACGAATCCCCAAGATCTCCAACAATGGTAGTGTGTACGTGTCACGCCGGCGCCTTCCCACGGTCATCACTAGTACCTGAAACACATAAACACAACTAGTAAGCATAAATGCTTAGTGAGTTCCCCAGTATACGACTTACACACATACGCCTTTCCAGGCCCGGACCTCTCGGTCCACATAACATTGCCTTCCGGCCCGTAACATAATCGCCTTCCGGCCCATAACATATCGCCTTCCGGCCCGTATTATATTGCCTTCCGGCCCATAGTATATTGCCTTCCGGCCCATAACATTTACAAAACATAACACATATAACATGACACATATAGCACATATATCATACATCATACCTGTTCCTTCTACCACATAACATATCGCCTTCCGGTCCGTATAAACATACATAAGAAGTATAGCATCTACCTTTTCAGTTATAGCATAAATCACATATATCACATACGACCTTCCGGTCACACAGTCAAACCCTTCCGGGTGAAGTATAGTGAGAAGACTCACCTCGCAGTTTGCAAACTATAACCCCTTGGAGCTACTCGCACTCGATCCGTTAATCTGCAGACTCCCTATAATACCACATACCTTTATTAATGATCTTATCAAACAAGACACTGACCCTACGAAATTACATATAGGTCAACGGTCAACTCGACCGGACTCGTTCGTTCTCCTAAAGGTTTCTCCTTGGAAAGGAGTGATTCAGTTCAGAAAGAGGGGCAAATTGGGGCCCCGGTTCATAGGTCCATTTCGTGTAATTGCAAGGGTAGGTCGGGTAGCTTATCGGTTGGAGTTGCCAGCAGAGCTGAGTCAGATTCACAATACCTTTCACGTATCACAGTTGAGGAAGTGTATAGCCGATGAATCGGCAGTGGTTCCGTTAGAAGATATTCAGGTGGATGCGAGCCTGAATTACGCCGAGAGACCAGTAGCTATCAGGGATCGGAAGATCAAGGTTCTGCGGAACAAGGAGATACCTCTGGTGTTGGTTCAGTGGCAACATTGGAAGGGATCGGAGATGACTTGGGAGCCGGAGAGTGAAATGCGAGAGCAACATCCAAAGTTATTCGCAGAGTGAGACTTCGAGGGCGAAGTCTAGTTCTAGTGGGGGAGAGTTGTAACAGCCCGGAATTTCAGGTATTACTTTAAACTATTTTGGGGAATATTTAGGGGGGGACTCGTCGAGTCCAGTCACGAATCTGTGACCAAGACCGTGGTCCTACTCGGCGAGTCAGGCATCAACTCGCCGAGTCCCCCCCTAAATATTCCCCAAAATAGTTTAAAGTAATACCTGAAATTCCGGGCTGTTACAACTCTCCCCCACTAGAACTAGACTTCGCCCTCGAAGTCTCACTCTGCGAATAACTCCGGATGTTGCTCTCGCATTTCACTCTCCGGCTCCCAAGTCATCTCCAATCCCTTCCGATGTTGCCACTGAACCAACACCAGAGGTATCTCCTTGTTCCGCAGAACCTTGATCTTCCGATCCCTGATAGTTACTGGTCTCTCGGCGTAATTCAGGCTCGCATCCACCTGAATATCTTCTAACGGAACCACTGCCGATTCATCGGCTATACACTTCCTCAACTGTGATACGTGAAAGGTATTGTGAATCTGACTCAGCTCTGCTGGCAACTCCAACCGATAAGCTACCCGACCTACCCTTGCAATTACACGAAATGGACCTATGAACCGGGGCCCCAATTTGCCCCTCTTTCTGAACCGAATCACTCCTTTCCAAGGAGAAACCTTTAGGAGAACGAAGTCGCCAACCTGGAATTCGAGCTCGGACCGGCGTCTGTCCGCGTAACTCTTCTGTCGGCTCTGGGCGGTCAATAACCTCTGCCTCACCTGTTGAATCTGTTCGGTCGTCTGAAGTACGATCTCTGTACTGCCCATCACTCTCTGTCCCACTTCTCCCCAGCAAATGGGAGTCCGACACCTCCTACCATACAACAACTCAAAAGGTGGCATACCAATGCTCGAATGATGGCTGTTGTTGTAGGAAAACTCAGCCAACGGCAAATGCGCATCCCAGCTACCCCCGAAGTCTAACACACACGCTCTAAGCATGTCTTCCAATGTCTGAATCGTCCGCTCGCTCTGACCGTCGGTCTGGGGGTGGTATGCGGTACTAAAATGCAGTTTAGTACCCAACTCCTCATGGAATTTCTTCCAGAACCTGGATGTGAAACGTACATCGCGGTCCGAAACAATCGAGATCGGCACTCCATGCCGAGATACTATCTCTCTCATGTATAACTCTGCCAACTTCTCTGCTGATGAACTTTCGCTAATGGCAAGGAAGTGTGCACTCTTTGTCAACCTATCCACAATCACCCAAATCGCATCGACTCCTCTGGCAGTTCTCGGCAATTTGGTGATGAAATCCATCGTGATCTGTTCCCACTTCCACTCAGGAATCTCCAAGGGCTGCAACTTACCATGCGGTCTCTGGTGCTCGGCCTTAACCCTACGGCAGGTCAAACACCTCTCAACAAACCAAGCGACGTCTCTCTTCATGCAAGGCCACCAATACTCCTTTCTCAAATCCAAATACATCTTCGTAGCACCGGGATGGATCGAGAATTTCGATCTGTGAGCCTCCTCCATCAAAGTAACACGCGTACCGCCCACGAATGGTACCCAAATCCGACCCTGAAACGTCAGAAGTCCCCGTCCATCCATAACGAACTCTGAAATTAACCCAACGACCCGCTCCTTCTTCTGCATCCCGGATTTCACAACCTCGGCCTGTGCCCCACGAATAGCATCTAATACCGGAGTCATCACCGTCAATCTCAAACATACGTCCCGCAATGTAGTGCTCTCCGCCCTACGACTCAATGCATCGGCTACCACATTAGCCTTGCCTGGGTGGTATAGGATCTCACAGTCATAATCCTTAACCACGTCTAACCATCTCCTCTGACGCATATTTAGGTTGGGTTGATCCATCAAATACTTCAAACTCTTATGGTCTGTGTATATAGTACAACGAACCCCGTACAGGTAGTGACGCCAAATTTTGAGGGCGAACACTACTGCCCCCAACTCTAAGTCATGCGTGGGATACCTCGCCTCGTGAGGCATCAGCTGCCTCGATGCATAGGCTATCACATGGCCCCTCTGCATCAACACTGCACCCAGTCCCGAAATCGATGCGTCGCAATATACGACAAAGTCCTCCATCCCTTCCGGGAGAGCTAATACTGGGGCTTCGCACAGTCTCTGACGAAGTGTCTCGAAGGAAGTCTGCTGCTCGGGTCCCCATGAAAATGTAACACCCTTCCGGGTCAATCTGGTGAGCGGCACCGCGATCTTGGAGAAGTCCCTAATAAACCTCCGATAGTACCCCGCCAACCCAAGGAAACTCCTGATCTCAGAAGGTGACTTCGGTGCCTCCCAACTCATCACTGCTTCCACCTTGGCCGGATCAACCAATATCCCTGTCTGATTAACAACGTGTCCCAGAAATTGGACCTCCCGTAACCAGAAGTCACATTTGGAGAATTTTGCATATAGCTTCTCCGACCTCAGTACCTCAAGGACCTCCCTCAAATGCCCCTCATGCTGCTCTCTAGACCGCGAATACACCAGAATGTCGTCGATAAATACAATCACAGACCGATCCAGCATCGGCCTGCATACCCTGTTCATGAGGTCCATGAACACTGCTGGGGCATTGGTGAGCCCAAAAGGCATCACCACGAACTCGTAATGCCCATACCGCGTCCTAAATGCTGTCTTCTGGACGTCCTCATCCCGCACTCTTACCTGATGGTACCCTGATCTCAAATCGATCTTGGAAAACCAAGATGCCCCTTGCAACTGATCGAATAGATCATCGATCCTCGGTAACGGATAGCGGTTCTTGACCGTCACCTTGTTCAGCTCCCGGTAATCGATACACATCCGGTGTGAACCATCCTTCTTCTTGACGAACAGAATCGGTGCTCCCCACGGCGAGCTACTCGGCCGAATAAATCCCTTTCCCAACAATTCCTGGAGTTGCGAGGACAACTCTTGCATCTCTGGAGGTGCAAGACGATAAGGCACCTTCGCAATAGGCGCAGCCCCTGGAACTAGATCGATACCAAACTCTACTTGCCTCGCAGGAGGTACTCCCGGCAAATCCTCGGGAAAAACATCTGGAAACTCGCGCACCACTGGAACCTCCTCCACTGTCTTCGGTCTCTCGGAAGTCTCCCGCGTATCCATCACATACGCCACAAAACCGTTACATCCCTGCTGTATGCATTGCCTCGCCCTAGCGGCCGAACAAAAAGCTGATCCCGAACGGGTACCCTCGCCGTATACCGTAAGAACTCCCCCACTAGGGTCTCGTATAGTCACCAGCTGACGCTCGCAGTCAATGACGGCGCTGAATCGGCTCAAGCAGTCCATGCCTACGATGACACAGACATCCCCCATCGCAATAGGAATTAGGTCAATCGGAAACGCGGCCCCGAAGATCTCTAGCACACATCCCCGAAGAACCTCCGTAGCACAAACCACCCTCTCGGCCGCAATAGAAACGCTCAAAGGCCGACTTAACGGCTCACGACTAATGCCGATATGCTGACTAAAGGCTAACGATACAAACGATCTACTCGCACCCGAATCAAATAACACTAGAGCAGGCATAGAGTTCACAAGAAAAGTACCTACACATACATTAACATAAGCATAACATTTCGACCTTTAAGTAAATACGTGAATGATAACATACCTGCCACAACATCGGGCGCAGCGCGGACCTCCTCCGCAGTCAGCTGAAAGGCTCTCCCGCGAGCCCTCGGGGCCTCGACCTTCGCCGGTCGGGTCTCAGTAGTCCTGGTAGTAGGTGTAGCTCCCTGACGAAGCTGCGGACACTCGGCCTTCCGATGGCCTGTCTGGTTGCAGTGAAAGTAAACCATAAACCCCTTAGGGCAATCCCTGGCAATGTGTCCCTCCTTGCCACACTTGTAGCAACCACCAGCCCGACACACCCCCTCGTGACTCTTGCCGCACTTCGCGCAAGTGCGGCCCTTCGGACCTCCCATCCTCGAATCAGCGGACTTAGTCCGCTTGGCTGCCGGCTGAGACTGAGCCGGCCGCCGATCCACCTGCCGAGACTCGGCCTCCTCCCTCGCCTGAGTCTCCAACTCGATCTCGCGCTTCCTGGCGTTCGCCTGAAGCTCAGTGAAAGTACGATAGGTGGAGTTTGACACAAACTCCCGGATCTCCCTCTTCAAAACGCCCAAATACCGGCTCATCCGCGACTGCTCTGTAGATACCAGCTCAGGGCAGAACATTGCCCTCTCATGAAACTTCCGCGTGATCACTGCCACGGAATCAGTACCCTGCTTAAGGGTCAAGAACTCCTGAATCAATCGCTCCCTCTCCACCGGGGGAACGTACTCGTCCCTGAACATCTCCGTGAACCTCTCCCACGTCACCGCTGTAATCTCCGCCAAAGTGAAGTTCGCCGTCACGAACTTCCATCAATCCTTCGCTCCCAGTCGGAGCTGGTTCAAGGCGAACCGTACCCTCAGGTGCTCCGGGCATGAGCAAGTATAGAAGCACCCCTCAATGTCGGCAATCCACCTCATCGCTGCAATCGGATCCTGTGTCCCATCGAACTCAGGGGGTTTCGTGTTGCTGAATTCTCGGAAGAGCAACGAATCGCCCCCTTGCGGCCTGGCAGCGGTCACCGCTGCGGTAGCGGCAGCGACTGCAGCTTCAGTCAGTGCAGCATACCGCTCCTCAAACTCCTCCATCAGGGTGGTCTTAATGGACCCAAACATCTCCGGGATCTCATCCCGAACCGCCGCAGCTACCTCTTCCTGAATCATCTGACGAATCTCCTCGTCACTCATACCGCTCGAACTCGCTCCGTGGCGTGTCGTAACCATGATGTCTCTGAAATACAACATAAAATTATCCGAGACTCCATCAAGTACATTTGTACTCGATAACGCAACCCTACTCAGTCTTCGGTATCTAGGGATTCTTACTTGGGTCTTCCACCGACCCGGTGCCTTCGGTAGTACGGGCCCAATACTACTGACCACACCGTATCAGTATTCGTCCCAAATCTTCCTCCCCAAACCCCGAATAATGAGTACTCTACCTCTAGTATGCACTATCTACTTGCACGCTACCAAATATCTCATATAAGCAATCTTCCTAGACTAAGGCATCACAAAACAGGCCGTTCTAGTCCTATCATGTATACCTAGTCTTCTAGCATGCATAACAATTCATAATTCAGTGCATAACATAACATTGTAAGGTATTCTGGGGATCTTTACCGTTCGGGCGCTGGCTGATCGTACACACTGCTCCGTTCTTGTTTTTACCGCTTTACCATTTATGAAATGTTATGTCCTTATTGTTTTTTTTTTAAAAAGATTTTTCCTCAAATCCTCGGACTGAGTTCAGTTGCACCCAAAAGTACACCCGAATCCCTCAAACCAAGGCTCTGATACCAATTGTAACAGCTCAAATTTTCAAATAAAATTTTCATTTAAAATAGCACAGCATTATTCGACAAAAGTATTTATTCCAAGTTCATTTCAAAAATACAAATAACGAATCCCCAAGATCTCCAACAATGGCAGTGTGTACGTGTCACGCCGGCGCCTTCCCACGGTCATCACTAGTACCTGAAACACATAAACACAACTAGTAAGCATAAATGCTTAGTGAGTTCCCCAGTATACGACTTACACACATACGCCTTTCCAGGCCCGGACCTCTCGGTCCACATAACATTGCCTTCCGGCCCGTAACATAATCGCCTTCCGGCCCATAACATATCGCCTTCCGGCCCGTATTATATCGCCTTCCGGCCCATAGTATATTGCCTTCCGGCCCATAACATTTACAAAACATAACACATATAACATGACACATATAGCACATATATCATACATCATACCTGTTCCTTCTACCACATAACATATCGCCTTCCGGCCCGTATAAACATACATAACAAGTATAGCATCTACCTTTTCAGTTATAGCATAAATCACATATATCACATACGACCTTCCGGTCACACAGTCAAACCCTTCCGGGTGAAGTATAGTGAGAAGACTCACCTCGCAGTTTGCAAACTATAACCCCTTGGAGCTACTCGCACTCGATCCATTAATCTGCAGACTCCCTATAATACCACATACCTTTATTAATGATCTTATCAAACAAGACACTGACCCTACGAAATTACATATAGGTCAACGGTCAACTCGACCGGACTCGTCGAGTGCAAAGGCGACTCGGCGAGTCTAAGCGTCCTCCCCAACATCCCTGTTATTCCCTTTTCTACCCGTCGAGTACCCCTCCCTTGACTCGACGAGGTCCTTGTGAAAGAATCGCGGGGCCACCCCGACTCCACTCGCCGAGTCTAAAGAACGACTCGACGAGTCCCAGTAAGTCTTCAAGCTACTCGCCGAGTCTGAAGAACAACTCGGCGAGTCCTAGTAAATCTTCAGGCTACTCGCCGAGTCTGATGAACAACTCGGCGAGTCCAAGCGGATCTTCAAGCTACTCGCCGAGTCTGATCATTGGACTCGGCGAGTCCACGCCATGCAGTCAATCAACTGCCTCCTGTAATTCGCATGGTTCCGTAATATATAAATATGGGACTTCCTGGACCTTTACACATACTATTACTGGGATTTAAACACTTGTAACAACACTATAACCTAACTAATCATTAAATGGGTTACCTAAACCCTAGATTCGTGTACAACACCAAAACTACAGAAATGATCCGAGGATTACCTGGAAAACGTTTCCCTGTGTCCCTAACCTTCATAGCTCAATCCCCTTGATCCTCCTTTGACCACAGCCTTGCCTCTTCTTGCCTAACAACCTCTTCAAGCTTCCACTAGCCTTCACCCTCGCTCCAGATGTCCACAGACTTTTAGTTTATCTTCAATCGGCCAAAAGACGAGACATGACGGCCCTAAAGACATTATATACGCTCCAGAATCAAAACGGCCAGGGTTTCAGCTGAACAGCGTCGACTCGCCGAGTCCCTAATGGACTCGTCGAGTCCAGTCGCGAATCTGTGACCAAGACCGTGGTCCTACTCGGCGAGTCAGGCATCAACTCGCCGAGTCCCCCCCTAAATATTCCCCAAAATAGTTTAAAGTAATACCTGAAATTCCGGGCTGTTACAAGATAGATGTTGTTTTAGGGGCGTAAAGTGAGGATAACGAGAATGGGTAATCGGGTTATTGTTGGTTGGTGAAATTAAATATAATTTATTTATTGTGGGTTGAAAACCCTATATGCTCACCAGGCTCCCAAGCCTGACCCACTCAGTTTTATTTGTATTACAGGAAGTGGCGCAAGGACGTAAGATGGGTGAATCATCGAGTTGTTTTGTTTACAAGTCTGTATATGTATATATTTGTTGAATGACTTGTAATGTTTTCGTTTATGCTTTATGGTCTGTATCGGAACATGACATCCCAAGTTTTGATTATATAATGAAAATACATTTCTTTTATGAAATGCTTTGGTAAATATTATTCATCACGTTTTGTTTTTGGGAACAAATTCCGCAACTCTTTCAAATCAAAAGGATTTACTCTGAAATTATTTTAAAAGCATAAATGAAAATCGGTCTTTTCTGGCCGTGATTTTAGGGATGTCACAGTTGGTATCAGAGCATTAGTTTAAGCGAACTAAGAATTTGTAGGATTTCTAAACTTAAACTTAGAATGTCAAGTGGAGATTGCAAGGTGTGTGTCTGTTAAATTTTAGACACAAGCACTAGTTTATTTTAGGAAAGTTGCCTAAAATGCTTTTATATGCTAAATGTTATATGTTTCCATATATGATATTATTTGTTCGGATCTACGGTTTGTTGCCAACCGGATCTGAAGGTTTATGTGTTTAGGATTCTAAGCGTATGTCTACGATATTAGAACTAGCATGTAATCGTTTTGGAGTGATAAGGATGATTTGAATATCTATCATGAATGAAGATCTAAATTTCACCTTATTCGGTGTATAGATCAAAAATGGTGAGAACAAGAAGTGGTGTTGGAAACGCAAACGAGAACAGGAATCAACCGCCTGTAATTCAACAAGTAGCTGTTGAAGCTGCTGCACCAGAACAGATAACCATGGCTGGAGTGCAAGCCATGATTCGGGCTATGTTAGCCGAACAAAGGGAGGAAATGCGATAGATGTTTCATGGAAATAGGGACGAACCTATCATACCTAACGTGGAACCCGAACCGATTCCCGAACAATCGGAGAAAGGGAACAATAGTCACATAGTGAGTCAAATTGGGACTCAAGAAGAACGAAGGAACGATCCGGAAAGGAGAAACAACAAGGATGGGCGAATGTACAAGAATTTCTTGGGCGCCAAGCCGCCAAGTCTTTCTGGAAGCCCGAAGCCTGTTGAGATAATGGATTGGATCTCTGAAATGGAGATGGTATTTGAAAGTTGAGACTGTAGCAACAAGCAGAAGACTGTTTTCGCAGTTAGACAACTGAAAACTGGAGTCTTGAGTTGGTGGAAGTTGTTGGCAGATACTATGCCACGAGGGGAAGCCTTGAAAATGTCATGGGAGGAGTTCTTGGAACAATTACGGGTGCAATATTGTTCAGAGATAGATCTGATTGATCTGAACAATGAGTTCCAAAACTTGAAGAAGGGGAGGATGAGCATAGATGATTATGCTACTGCGTTCACTGGGAAAATGAAGTTATTTCCATACCTTGTACCAACGGAACTCTCCAAGATTGAGAGGTTCGCCAATGGACTGCCTGCCGACTTTTGTCCGACAGTGAAGATGGTAACTACTTTGAAAACGGCTGTTCGAGCAACTAAGAATGTGGAGGCCCAGCAGAAGGAAAAGGGCCTGGAGAGGATAGAGGTTGGTGAAAAGAGGAAGTTCGATGGAACTTTAGGGTCCAACAAGAAACACAAGTTCTCGAAGTCTGGTTCGAGGGGAGGTGGAGGCGAAGCTAAGTGGTGCGACAAATGTAAGAAGAAGCATCATGGAAAATGTGAGGTAGTGGCCACATGCTACAAATGTGGAAAGCCAGGGCACTATGCCAATGAATGCACCCTCACCAAGAAAGTTTGCTATGGTTGCGGTGAGGAGGGTCACATCTCAAGGGATTGTCCGAAAAAGAAGGAGGCAGCTAGACCCAACATTCCGCCAAAGCCAAAGGCGGGAGCATTCCAGATGACACTGGAAGCTGCTAAAGATGAAGCTGATGTCGCTTCAGGTACATTTCTCGTAAACAAATTGCCTGCCCAAATTTTATTTGATTCTGGAGCCAACTACTCCTTTATATCGCATCAATTTGGTAGAAAGCTAGCTTTGCCTGTTGTTAGACTAGATAATGCCTTATTAGTCGAAGTTGCTAGTGGCAAGTTTGTACCTGTTAGCCATCGTATGAAAAACATCTTAATTGATCTGAATGGGAATAAGTTCCACGAGGAATTATTGCCTATCGAACTTAATGGTTTCGACATCGTATTAGGACTGGATTGGCTTAGCGCCAATGATGCCGAAATTTTATGCAAGAAGAAGATAGTTAAAGTAAACCCGCCTGGGAAAGATTTGTTTATGGTGTATGGAGACAAACGCAGAGTGAACTCTAGAATCATTTCCCCAATGAAAGCTAGAAAGTGTTTGAACAAGGGATGTACATCATATTTGGCATTCGTGATTGATGCTAAGAAGGAAAAGAAGGTGATGAAAAGTATTCCAATTGTGTGTGATTATCCGGAAATATTTCCCGAAGATCTTCTCGGATTACATCCTGATAGACAAGTGGAGTTTCGAATAGACTTGTTGCCAGGGACGACGCCAATAGCAAAAACACCTTATCGATTAGCACCGACGGAGATGAAGGAGCTGATGATGCAACTTCAGGAGTTATTGGACAAAGGTTTCATTAGACCTAGTTCATCGCCCTGGGGAGCTCCGGTGTTATTCGTAAAAAGATGGAAGTATGAGAATGTGCATTGATTACAGAGAGTTGAACAAGGCAACAATAAAGAATAGATATCCGTTGCCAAGGATTGATGACCTGTTTGATCAATTGCAAGGTTCAAGTTATTTTTCAAAGATCGACCTAAGGTCAGGATATCATCAGCTGAAAGTAAGAGAGCAGGATATAAAGAAGACTGCATTTAGAACACGATATGGACACTACGAGTTTTTGGTTATGTCGTTTGGACTAACCAATGCTCCAGCAACATTCATGGATTTAATGAACATGGTTTGTAATCCGTTCCTTGATAAATTTGTGATATTGTTCATAGATTACATTCTGATTTATTCGAAAAGCCAAGAGGAGCATGGCAGACACTTGCGAGAAGTTTTGGAAGTCTTGAAGAAGGAGAAGTTGTATGCTAAGTTCTCCAAATGTGATTTTTGGATTCATGAAGTCCAATTCTTGGGTCACATGGTCAACCAAGAAGGGATAATGGATGATCCAGCAAAGATCAAAGTTGTGATGAAGTGGGAACAACCGAAAAGTCCCATGGAGATCCGAAGCTTTTTAGGATTAGCCGGATATTACCGAAGGTTTATCCAAGGTTTTTCTTCGATTGCTACTCCATTAACAGCTTTGACCCATAAAGGAGCTACTTATATTCGAGAAGCTAAAGAAGAAACTATGCGAGGCACCGATACTTTCTCTACCCGATGGAGTTGAAGACTTTGTTGTTTATAGTGATGCGTCTAGGGTTGGATTGGGTTGTGTTTTGACCCAAAGAGAAAAGGTTATAGCATATGCATCTCGACAATTGAAAGAGCATGAAAAGAACTACCCGACTCATGATTTGGAGTTGGCAGCGGTAGTTTTTGCTCTGAAAATAGGGAGGCATTACCTCTATGGCACGAAGTGCAAACTTTTCACTGATCATAAGAGTCTCCAATATCTCTTCGGTCAGAAGGAATTAAATATGAGGCACGACACTGGCTAGAATTGCTTAAGGACTACGACTATGAGATACTTTACCACCCTGGTAAAGCAAATGTTGTTACTGATGCTCTCAGTCGGAAAGTCAATCTTGAAAGAAAAAGGCCAAGAGCGTTGAGAATTGAAGTCGTCTCGACCATTGTGGAAAGTATAAAGAAAGATCAAGAGGAAGCTTCTGAGAAGAATGACCGAAAGGAGGACGTTTGGGCAAAACGTTGGTGTTCGGTATAAATAGTCATGGATTGAAGGTGTTCCAAGATCGGATTTGGATACCTAAGACAGGAGGAGTCAGAGATCTTCTGATGGAAGAAGCTCACAAAACCATGTACTCGATTCATCCCGGTAGCACTAAAATGTATAGGGACCTAAAACCCTACTACTGGTGGCCGACGATGAAGCTTGATGTTGCAAAGTATGTGGCTGAGTGTGTGACTTGAGCAAGAGTAAAGACACAACATTAGAAACCGTACGGGAGTTTAGAACCATTTCCTGTGCCTATGGGTAAGTGGGAAGACATTGCTATGGATTTTGTCACTAAACTGCCCAGAACAAAGAATGGTCACGACATGATTTGGGTGGTCGTTGATCGATTCACTAAGAGTGTGCATTTCATAGCGGCCAAGGAGAAATGGTCTATGGATAAGCTTGCGAGCTCTTACATGAAGGAAATTGTGAGGCTTCATGGTGTTCCATTAACGATTGTATCGGATCGTGATAACCGTTTCACCTCGAGGTTTTGGAAAAGTCTACAAGAGGAAAGGGGTACCAAGTTGTGTTTAAGTACAGCTTACCATCCGTAGACTGATGGTCAGAGCGAACAGACGATACAAACGCTTGAAGATATGCTGAGGGCATGTACCCTAGAATTCCTAGGTAACTGGGATGAACATTTACCTTTGGTAGAATTTTCCTACAATAATAGTTTTCACTCGAGCATTACGATGGCACCTTATCAAGCTTTGTATGGGCAGAAGTGTCGTACGCCGTCTTGTTGGCTTAAGGCTGGGGAAAAGCAGTTTATAGGACCGGAGATGGTTCATCAAACTGCTGAAAAGTTGAAAATAATTAGGGAGAGAATGTTAGCAGCTCAGGATCGTCAAAAGAGCTATGCTGACAACAAGCGAAGACCGATGACTTTCGAAGTTGGAGATTCGGTTTTGCTTAAAGTCTCGCCGTGGAAGGGACTTATAAGATTTGGTAAAAGGGGAAAATTAAGTCCAAGGTTTATTGGACCGTTTAAAGTTCTTCAGAGGATTGGGAACCAAGCTTACAAACTCGAACTACCAGAAGAACTGAATGGAATTCATAACAATTTCCATGTGTGTTATTTGAGGAAGTTCACAGGAGAAGTTCTCGACATGATTCCACTTTCGGAGTTGAGAATCGATGAGAACAAAAGGTTGATTGAAGAACCAGAGGCAATCGTTGACCGAAAGACAAAGAAGTTGCGACGCAAGATGGTCGAGTTAGTGCTTGTCCGATGGAAACACACGAATGGGCCGAATCTCACCTGGGAGACGGAGAGTGACATGATGGGTCGCTATGCGCATTTGTTTGTTGATGTGTGATTCCGGGGACAGAATCATTATAACGTGGAGAGAATTGTAACGACTGTGTTTATGGGCTTGTCATTAATGTTGGTATAATAGCCTAGGTTAACCTTTGTAACCCGTTTTGAAATAATAGAAATGTATTATTTGAGTATTATATGTTATGTGCTTAATTGTGTGTCTTAATTTAATTAAGGATAAAAATAAGCATCAAAATGAAATGTTAGATAAAGCCTATATTTATGGATAATGTTGTTGTATTTGAAACAAGGTTTCTGAATATATAAAGAATGCCGAAATCCGAGTTATAACGAAGAAGTTATAACCTATCGAAGTTTCGCGACAGAACCGGCACGACCCAGCGCGACGTAAATAGTGAATTTAAGGTAGATAGATATCTATCCTTAGTGATCTAAATTAGAATTGAAGATCTCGTCGATAGTAGTGCAACGACGGAAAGTCGGACGGAATTGGAGTTCAGATGAAGGAGTTATGAATTTCGAACGGAGTTTTCCTGTCCCGGCCTACTAAAAATAATATATAAGTAATATACTTATAATATATTAAAAATAAAGTCAAAATTATCCAATGGAGTCTAAACGAGAGTTGTAGAGCATAATCTCACCTTCGCGGGGATATAAAGAACGTCGAAAACGGAGTTCGTATGCAACAGTTATGAATTTCTGAAGTTCGGGGCGCGAAACCCCAAAACTGTCAGAGACCACGACGTGGCAAGCAGTGCCACGACGTGGCAAGTCTCCTGACACCTCCGGGAGGCCCCCAGATGCAAATTGGGATGAAGCATGTAGTGACGACGAAGCCCACGACGTGGAAAAAGGTTTCAACGACGTGGCAAGGGCCAAATTTGCCCTATAAATAGATTTGAAGGGCCAGCCGTTTAGGGTTGCTATTTTCTCTCTTCTCTCTCCCGTTTTACCTCGATTTGCATGCCAAAAATACCCCGAAGCCCCGGTAATATCCCTGATACCCGAAGCAAGTCCCGAACCCGAAGATCCCGAGAAGTGCGATTCCCGAGCCAAAGCTCTGCCCGCAAGAAGTTCGATTTTTGTAGAGATCTTCCAGATCTACGGAGAAACACCTCATCTGCAAGCTGTAGTGTTGCCCGATCGTCTTCTGATCATGTGAGTGTGTAGTTACTTTCTTCTAACACATAATTATGAAGTATTTTATACGAAATACGTGTTATGTGTATAATTTTGTTGTTATGTGCGTGAATGTATATTCACTCTCTTCTATCTCATAGATCTGATTTACCTTCTATGAAATACGTGTTATGTGGGTGTGCCTCATCTGTTATGTGGAATATGTATTGAATGAAAATGATATACAGGTTTTAAACTATGCATAAAAAATATATATATTTTTATCTACTAAAATATTGGGTAGAACATGGGTAGATAGTTGGTGTGTAATAAACAGATAAGAGGCCTCGATGTTGTTGTTGTTGATCTAGTTATTCAGCGGAGTATGGATAACGACCACAAACTCTTTCTAGACAGTCCAGTGGAACGCTAGCAGGTTCATAACCTGTAGGTGTTGTGAACGATGTGTTCACCGGTGTACTCTATCCCCCTCATGGTTTCCTTTAGGATATCTATTGTTGAGGAAACCCCTTAGCAGTAATGTCCGTCCCGATGAAAATTCTAGATTAGGTCCCTTGAGATGATGGTGTTTTAGGGACGTAAAGTGAGGATAACGAGAATGGGTAATCAGGTTATTGTTGGTTGGTGAAATTAAATATAATTTATTTATTGTGGGTTGAAAACCCTATATGCTCACCAGGCTCCCAAGCCTGACCCACTCAGTTTTATTTGTATTACAGGAAGTGGCGCAAGGACGTAAGATGGATGAATCATCGAGTTGTTTTGTTTACAAGTCTGTCTATGTATATATTTGTTGAATGACTTGTAATGTTGTCCTTTATGCTTTATGGTATGTATCGGAACATGACATCCCGAGTTTTGATTATATAATGAAAATATATTTCTTTTATGAAATGCTTTGGTAAATATTATTTATCACGTTTTGTTTTTGGGAACAAATTCCGCAACTCT
This sequence comes from Lactuca saligna, assembly GCF_052625555.1. Lineage (NCBI taxonomy): Eukaryota > Viridiplantae > Streptophyta > Magnoliopsida > Asterales > Asteraceae > Lactuca > Lactuca saligna. The sequence continues at coordinate 87,791,124 of NC_136417.1, read as the reverse complement.
TTCAAATCAAAAGGATTTACTCTGAATTTATTTTAAAAGCATAAATGAAAATCGGTCTTTTCTGGCCGTGATTTTGGGGATGTCACAAATGACACTTATTCAAAACACTGATAATTATTTTCAGGGTAAGATGACCATTTTACCCCTGGCTAGAGTCAACATCCTGGTCAAAGTCAACTTCCAGTTGACCTAACTCGTCGAGTTAGCATGCCAACTCGTCGAGTCCCCTAGTCCTTCCTTTGTCCTCAATCTGATTATGCTCGCTGAGTTTAGTAAGAACTCGACGAGTTCTCCTTCATTCATGATATCGGGACAACCTTTAACCGACTCGCCAAGTTGTATGAACATGTCCAGTCTGTGACTCGTTGATTTGTATGAACTACTCATTGAGTCTATCTTCATGGGTTGGGATATTGCCTTGGACTCGCCGAGTGTGTTCTTCCACTCGTCGAGTCCCATGGTTTACAGGCCATTGCTATGTCCTAATATGTTTAGTCACTCGTATGGACTCATCTAATCTCTTCTAAACTCAACCGGGTTCCCTTGAACCCCGAACTGATTTGGGGAATCAACACATGACTCGCCGAGTCCCCAAAATGGACTCGTCAAGTCTACGAATAACCAAGTCCATAAGTCGATTTCTGATGTGCAAAACTTAACCAAAAGGTAGATCTGGGCTCCTAAGGCCAATTTATCTCGTGAAGTCATAAGCTTTACGTGCTTGCATGAAGCTTTTGAGCTTAAAGGGTCAAAATGGGGGTTAATAGCATGCATGGGGGCTCTCATGGTCTTCCGACTCATCGAGTATACTACTTAGTTCGCGACCCGAATTCGATCTTACTCGACGAGTTGGGCCTTCAACTCGTCGAGTCCAAGGCTAAAATTATAAATTTGACTTAAATAAATGCATACCTGGAACCGGGTGTTACAAAACTATACTTTATTTAGCTATAAATAGTGGGTATTGGATTATTTTCAAAAGTTTGTCTATTTCTTCATTCTTCCTTCTTGTAACAGTTGTTATTGAAATACAAATCTCTGTTGTATCCATCTGTCACACCCCCAAACCAGAACGATAGAACCGTTCGGGGGAGACGTCATGAACAGTATCAAAACAATTGTATAATAGTAATCAAAGCAACAACAACCATTTTATTAATAATATAGTATTTACATTGTATTCGAATAATAATTTTATTGACTCCAAAAGTAAATAGCAAAACAAAGACTTGAAGCTACTATGCCCCGTCTTCTCGGACCCTGTGCGTGTACCTGTTTACTAGTTTCCTGAGAATACAAGTGGTTTTGAAAAAGTGTTAACATTTAAGTTGGTGAATTCATAAGTATTTTGTTTTAGAAAACAAGTTCTTTGTTTCTTGAAAATGTTTGTGTGTTCCTCCAGAAAAATCCTTTATTTTCTTAATAAGTAATGATAAGTAATATGTCCATACCATTTCCTTATATGATCACTTAGTGAATACAAGTTATATAATCCAAATTGAATGGGCACTTGAATGTGTGAATCTGCCCTAAGCCCACAACCAAACAAGTAACAGAAGTAAGGCGGAAAGCACACATTCCACTGTTTATCGGATCTTCATTATATATAACCCTAATGTATTCACTAGGTAATCACAGAGAGCAAATAATAATGATCCTTTTAAATGTGATGAGTGTGTGCCTTCAGAAAATCCTATATTTTCTAAATAAGAAATGTGACTATACTAGTTCCTTCTATGATCACTTAGTTTATACTAGCTATATATAAGCTGGTATCGAACGGACAATTAAATGTGTGAATATGCCCTAAGACCACAACCAAACAAGGAACATGAAGTAAGGTGGAAATCACACATTCCACTGCCTATCAGATATTATTTATATATAACTCTGATGTATAAGATAAGGAACCATAGAATTAACAATTAAGGGTCCTTTATGTTATACTATTTTGTAAATAAGTGTTGAACCTTTGGTAAATATGTTTTTAGTTCCACTCGTTCTACTGTAAAGTATTGTTTTTGGTAAGTAATCGTATTTGTTTCTAGAAAGTTGAATTATAAACTGTTTGCTTGTAAACTAATGATGTTTATCCTGGAAAATCCTATATTTTCCATAAAATTGAATTGTAGCCTTAAACGTTCCAAGACCGAAAAATAAAAGTATAATTGCCACCCTTAATTTAATGATACGTAGTTTTATTCATAAGTAAAAGTACCTGAAGAACTGTTTGTGCTCTAAACTAGATGTGATGTTATTACCCTCCTATGATCACTTAGTACGTACAGGTTATATACAATCGAGATCGAACAGACAATCGAATGGGTGAATCTGCCCTAAGCCCACAACCAAACAAGGAATAGGAAGTAATGCGGAAATCACACATTCCACTATCTACCAGATATTAATTTTATATAACCATGATGTATAGACTAAGTAATTATAGAGTTAATACCCCTTTAAGACTGTTTGAAAATATATCATTACATAAATATTTAGTTAATGCTTATTGTGAGTGTTCATCATAGCATACTAATATGACTAATGATCTACACGATGTTCTTCAGGCATCGGAAAATTATGACATTTGTCACCCCAGGCCTGCCGGCCTAGCTGTTGCAAGCAGGTCGGGTGCGGGATTGTCAGTCCCATGTAGATCTATACACAAACTCACGCTCACCCTCCAGTAGACTTTGGTTATAATTTATGATTTTAATGGGTACCATGTTTGGTACAATGATGGAAGTGGCTCACAATCCTCTATTAACTAGTTTACTTAAAGTGTGTTCGAGTTTCCTTTTCCCTGTTAATGTTTTTATTATCCTTCTTTAATGTTTACATTATATAAAATAATTGTAATTTTATATGATCATTCTTTGACTCAAAAAGAGTAAAAATAACGTGTACGTTCCCCAACTATACCTATTATAGTTCAAAATGTAAGTTTTCTGTATTTTGTTCTGAACTTTGTAAAATAGCACGTATATTCCATAAACTATACCTATCATAGTTTATATGTTTGTTCCATTGGTGTGAAAACCGTTGCGTCTTAACATGTTTTGTAAATCTTTGTAAATTTAATAGTAACGATGTTTTGCATATTTAAATAATTTCATGTTTAATCGCATATTAACGGTAAGAAAACATAATAAGCAATTTATATTTTTAACACAATATTTCTTGTGTTTTACTTGTATCCCCCCTAAAAACATTGAAAAAGCTTGGAAAAATATAGCGATATGAAAGCACCTTAAGTGTGATTGTGAGTAGAATCTAGCCAGAAACTGACAGCATTTCGTGAACATCGTGTTCCGGACGTGGAACGTTTTCAACAAAATGAGAGAGAGGAAGGATTTTGGTGTCAGGAAGGAAATGGCCGAGCTTGCTATTTATAGGCTGATTTTTGGTCTCTCACGTCGTGAGCCCAGCATGCTCACATCGTGGGCACGATGAGTCATCTCATAGACTTGCCACATGCGTTTCTAGCTCCGAAAGGTGTCCGGATGACTTCTCACATCGTGAGAATGATATGATCATGTCATGAGCTACCAAGATTCATCCCGTAGACTTCCCAAGTGTCTTCTAGCCTCGATTAGTGTCCGTTTGACTTCCCACATCGTGAGAAATCATGTTCATGTTGTCAGCCTTAAATGTAGACTTTCCATTTGCATTCTAGCCTTGAAAAGCGGCGTTTTGACTCCTCATGTCATGAGAATCTATGCTCACATCGTGAGTTCAATTAGATTAGGGTTTCTGACACGCGTCATGCTCTCAGACAGTTGTATCTTCGGAAGGTCATATGTTTGCATACGAGCTCCATTTTTGACGTTCTTTATATCCACGCGTAGGTATTTCCAAGTACTACAGCTTTCTTTTAGACTCTAATAGCTAATTCTAAGTATATTTTAAATTACACTTGTTATAAAGGATATAGTGATAGAATTTATCATAACTTCTTTATGCGAAGTCAGATTTAGACGTTCTATATATTTTTGGAATCGTATAGACTTGTAGTATTGAATGAAAACTTCATTTAAAGATTAAAGTAAATTAGTTATAATATGTGTTTGTTATATTTATGGGAATTATCTCTGACCTAAATTTGACTAGTTTTACACCATCTATACTCTTGTTTTCATCACTTACAAACTTTGTGTTTGCATGCAAGCCAAGTTATGATTCAACAAAATGTCTTATTACTTGCTTATGTTTATTTATTTATGTAGTTGTTATGTTTTATGATAGAAATTTTTCTAACATTCTGCATTTAATTATTATTGAGCTATTTAAAAGATCCATGAGATTAACTTAATTCTACATCATAATCTCCATCCAAAGTTCTTCTCTTAGCAGATGGAATATACTATATATAGTGGAATGTCAGCTCTTATTAAATGTATGAATTTCATAGTCAAATTGTCATCACAATTCTATGGTCAAATGACATGTCAACGGTGAAATGAAAATTCTTATTAAATGTATGAATTTCGTAGTCATAGTGTAAAGTTTTGTTGTCAAATTAACATGATGAATCTCTAGTGAAATGACAAGTCATCAATAAAATGACAACTCTTATAAAATGTTTGCATTTTTTTATGAAAGTGTAAGTTTTTTAGCCAATTTGACATGAAAACTATGAGGTGAAATGACTAGTCACCGACGAAATGACAATGCTTATTAAATGTCAAAATTTTGTAGTCAAAGCGTACATTTTTGTAGTCAAATTGACATGAAAACGCACTAACTAAATGACAAGCCATTAGTGAAATGAAAATTCTTTTTAAATGTTTGAACTTTGTAGTGAGTCTGTATATTTTCATAGTTAAACTGACATGACAAGTCACTAGTGAAATGACAACTCTTATTTTTGTAGTCAAAATGTACATTTTATAGTCAAACTAACATGACAACTAACATACCAATTACACATGTAGATAGTTCTATATAAACATGATAAAATCATAATAATTCCATACCAAAATTCTTTACAACTTAACATTCATAAGTCGATTTTTGCTTGGAAAAATGTCTTCCTATATTCCCTCGAAAGTGTGCTCTAAAACTATTTATCCCATCAAGGGCCCTTCATGCTATAATAGTACTCTTATACCTTGGAAGATGTCTGAACAAATGAAGAAGAAAGTGCATGCCAAAGAAGAAGAACAAGAGACACACACTTGCAACATTCATGCACGAGATACGATGGAAAAAAAGAAGAAATTGGGAAAAAATGAAATAGATAAAACAAATGAAATTAGAAATAAAGAAGAATGATAAAGGGGTCTAAAAATCTCTAATGTTGGGAGAGGAAGAGCTAATCTCTGATGTGGAGGACATGAATAAGAAACAAACATGTATTAACATAAAAAAATCTTGTTGGGTTAGTCCAAAATGTAGACTAGAGATAATTAATATGATATAGTGTATAAGAATATGATTTTTTATGCTATTGGTACGGTATATTTTATATGATACTATTATTTAGTAATGATGTGTTGTAACATCATGTTCTCGGGGCTAGAAATTTTTTAGGGGTAGAATTGGTAGGTACCAAATATATTTTTAAATAAGTTGTGTATCATACCAACTATATTTGGTACAAAAAAATTTGCTACCATTACCCTATAAAGTATAGTTGGTATCAACTTGTTTGGCTACTAATAAGTTCTATTGGTAGATGTTGCTAATGGTATTGTTGTGATATGTGCTCCGAGTTGAATGACATCTTGAAATAGTGTCAACAGGGTTTGTAGTGACAAAGAACATGGTTTGGCATGCGGAATTAAAGCTTGCACAACTGAACATGGTGAATTGGGTGATCGAGAGATGTATTGATTGTATATGGTGTTACAAAAAGGATCTAGATCTAGACTACATAAATAATACACACTTACACACTCAACTTTTACATCTCTTAAGCACACCTCTACAAGTGGACAAACCCACCTTATATAGAGGTGTTTACATGTCTCTCTCTCTCAATCTCTATCTCTCATGTGTCATAAGGCTAATACTCTACATGCAAGTGGATTTTACAAAAGTCAAACATTTACAATGTACCGCCCGTAGATCCGGGCTAGTCATTTTAGAGACGATAGGCATCAAAAATGGATTTTTGATAAACGACTATTTAGAATGAATAATCTTAACTAATTTATAGTATATGTTACAAGGTTTTCGTGCATATAAAGAACGCCGAAATCCGAGTTATAACGAAGAAGTTACGACCTGTCGAAGTTTTGCGACAGCACCGACACGACACAGCGCGATGTAAATAGTGAATTTACGTTAGAGAGATATTTAGCCTTAGCGATCTAAACAAAATTCATAGAGTTCGTTAAACCATGAGCGTGCATAAAAAGAACGTCTAAATCTGACTTCGTATGAGGAAGTTATGATTTTTCTAAGTTTTGACTTAGCGGTATGCAGCCCGAATACTCGATTTGAGATCGAGCGGTTTTTAGCCGAAACAATCTAAATGAGGATTGAAGATCTCGTCAATTGTAGTAAAACGATAAAAAGATAGGCGGAAACGGACGTCGATGCAGAAGTTATGAATTTATAATGGAGTTTTCCTATCCCGGCCTACTAAAAATAATATAATAAAAATAAATTCAAAATTAGCCAACGGAGTCTAAATGAAAGTTGTAGAGCATAATCTCACCTACGCGTGGATATAAAGAACATTGAAAACGGAGCTCGTATGCTAAAGTTATGAATTTTTGAAGATCGTGGCACGCATACCAAATCCTATCCGAAGATTACGCCCAACGTACTCCAAAATTACGCCCAGCGTAATCCAAGACCCAGCAGCCTATAAATAGAAACCAAGATCAACCATTTTCTCTTGTTCAAACTATTTCTTCTCTCTAGTTTTTTGCATCGATTTGCATGCCAATCATATCCCGAAGCCGTGGTATCATTCTCGAGCCCCGAAGCAAGATCCGAAGCCCCGAGGATCCCGAAGAGCGTTATTCATGAGCCGAAGCTTTGCCTGTGAGGAGCCCGGTTTTTGTGAAGATCTTCCAGATCTACCGAAGAATACTACTTCTACAAGTCGTAGTGTTGTCCGATCATCTTCTAATCAAGTGAGTGTGTAGTCACTTTCATCTTACACATAAATATGAAGTATTTTTATAAAGTACCTGCTATGTGTATATATATTGTTGTTTATATAAGTGAGTGTATATTCACTTTCATCTTACACATAAATATGAAGTATTTTATAAAATACGTGCTATGTGTATATACATTGTTGTTTATATGAGTGAGTGTATAGTTACTTTCTTCTAACACATAAGTATGAAGTATTTGCTATGAAATACGTGCTATGTGTTTATATATTGTTGTTTATTTGAGATGTTGGTGGAATGGATGTTTTATATAGTTTTTAAATGAGTTAAATTGTATATGTATTTTATATCTACAAATATGTTGAGTAGAACACGGGTAAATGAGATAGTTGGTGTGTGATAAAAGGATGAGTTGGATAATGAGCTCAAGAGGTTAGTTTTAGATCCGTGAGTATGGATTAGATCAATAGGTTAGTTTTAGATCCGTGAGTATGGATTAGACCAAGAGGTTAGTTTTAGATCCGGGAGTATGGATTAAGACTAAGTTAATTGTCCCTAGTTCGGGAGTATGGATTGGGTACAGTTATAGATCCGGGAGTATGGATCAGACATGGATAAAGACTAAGTTAGTTGTTTCTAGTCCGGGAGTATGGATTGGGTGCAATTATTGATCCGTGAGTATGGATCAGTGGAAAAGTTTAGTTTTACTTCCGTGAGTATGGATCAGGTGAAAAGGTTAGTTTTAGATCCATGAGTATAGATCGGGTGAAAAGGTTAGTTTTAGATCCGTGAGTAGGGATCAGGTAAAGAGGAAAATTTTAGACACGAGAGTTTAGATCGTGTCGTTGTGAGGATCGACGGGATGGGATATATTGTTTTAGAAATATAATTTATATGTGTTTATAACATTAGTGGTTTAGTATGATCGAGATATACTTTATTATCGCGTTGTTTGAACTAAGAGCTTTCATTCTCTGTGTTCCTTAGGTGATTGGGTTCACCAGGGATATTCGAACTAAGTGTTCGTTAGATATTTAAACTTAGTGTTCATCAGGAATATTTGAACTAAGTGTTCATTAAGTGTTTGTGAAATAGGTGTTTAGTGGGTAATATTGGAACTAAGTGTTCATTAGGTGTTCTCGAACTAGGTGTTCATTAATTATTGTGAAAAGTGTGTTCACTAGAGGTAATCTAAGTACCTTGGCAGCACTAGATTTTGTGCCAGTTCCTTAGGGCAATTCTTAGGAATGAATGGGAGAAGGATAATCGGTTCTTAGGATAAATCTTTAAGAAATAAATGGAGATAATAGGGGTGGATAATTGGATTGATTGTTTGATAATTAAATATAATAATTATATTATTGTGGGTTGAAAACCCTATATGCTCAACAGGCTCCCAAGCCTGACCCACTCAGTTTTCTTTGCATTATAGGTAATGGCACAAGAGTATAAGTTGGTGGACTTGACGAGAGATTTTTGGATTATAGGCCAGTAGTTATGAATAACTGTTGTAAGGTCTATTTTGTTCTGTTTATGCTTTTGGTCTGTATTGAACATGACATCCTGAGATTTTGTTATATAATGAAAATACATTTCTTTAAAGAAATGCTTTGATAATTTTTATCATATTTTGTTTTGGGAACAAATTCCGCAACTGTTTTCTTTAAAAGATTACTCTGATTTTATAAAACAAAGCATAAACAAATCGGTCTTTTCTGGCCGTGAAAATGGGGATGTCACAGTTGGTATCAGAGCATTAGTTTAAGAGAACTAGGAATTTGTAGGAAATTTCTAGACTTAAACTTAGAATGCTAAGTAATGATTGTGAGGAGTGTGTCTAAAATATGTTAGGTAGTACACCTAAATTGACACGAGCACTAGTTCATTTTAGGAATGATGCCTAAAATGATTTTATGTGCTAAATGTTTTGTGTGATAGCTATATTGATGCTATTATTTGTTCGGATCTATGGTCTGTTGCCAACCGGATCTGGAAACCTTATGTGTTTAGGATTCTAAGCGTATGACTACGATAATAGAACTAGCATGTAAATGTTTCGGGGTGATAAGGAGATTTATACGTTTATCGTAATTAAAGCTTTCTTATCTTAAATTCTCGCTTGGTACACCGAATGTCTGCTTTGGTGTACGAAAGGTCATGGTGAAGACACACAGGGAATTAAGTAAATGGAAGAAATGAAAAGGCTTATGATAGTAAATGACAGCTATCGGAAGATATAGTAAGAGTGGTATCTTGCATTTTGAAAGTCTTATAAGATAACAATATGTTTAAAGGAGTACGGTACGACTAAAGTACACCTTCGATTGGAAGGGTGATGGAACGATTGGTGAAATTCTTGAAGTTGTCTCATCGTCTGGTATTTCCATCACCAATCGAGTTAAAGTAGAGTCGATGATTGAAGATTGAGAAATGAAGAAGTCCTAGTAGAGTTTACGGAAATTGTTTATGATTATTTGGACACATTCTTATGTGTTAAATTGTTTTGTGATTTTCTTGTATGGTGACTTGGTCGACTGCGGGACAATACTTGGGACGAGTATGAGTAGGTGTGAAAGGTAGTAGATGCATATAATACCGGAAGCACAGGACTCACACTTGGATCAGGGAAAGTCACACGGTTACCAAGAAGCTAGTGATTGGTCTCGTTTCATTCGAGTATGTCATTACCCTTGTTTCAGTAATGACTAGTAAGATGGTTGTTATTCCTACCATAGCGGTCATATCAAATTGAGTCCGACTACGGTGAGTATGTTACGTGATTCAAAGAGCCAATTTTGAGGTAACCTCTGACGAAAGTCAAAAGGTTGAAATTAATACGATCAATTATACCGCGCTCGTTGTTAAGGAAGCTTATAGCTAGAAACGCTACATGTAAAAATGTGATTATATCACATTAAAATATGAAGGAAGGTATATTCCATTCTGGAATTTGACTCTATGAGACTTGAGTCTAAGCCTTGCATCATACGATGAGGGGTCATCATGACACGACCCATTGGTCTGTTACAATAGATAAATGAATGTATTTATCCTAAGAAGAAGAAGGAGTCCACAATAAGGATTTATTTTATAAATTGAAGGTTACGATTAGAAGTCCAACATAATATGAAGAGCAGATGTAATATTGAACATCATGGTTATTAATTAGGATGGAAAGTTAACGTATGGAATCATTATACAAGCCCTATTTTTTTATGATTCCGGGACCTAATCATCCTAAGGGGGAGATAATTGTAACACCCGTAGATCCGGGCTAGTCAATTTAGAGACGATAGGCATCAAAAATGGATTTTTGATGAAAGATTATTTAGAATGAATAGTCTTAACTAAGTTATAGTATATGTTACAAGGTTTCCATGCATATAAAGAACGTCGAAATCCGAGTTATAACGAAGAAGTTATGACCTGTTGAAGTTTTGCGACAGAACTGACACGACACAGCGCGACGTAAATAGTGAATTTACGTTAGAGCGATATTTAGCCTTAGCGATCTAAACGAAAGTCGTAGAGTTTGTTAAACAATGAACGTGCATAAAAAGAACGTCCGAATCTGACTTCGTATGAGGAAGTTATGATTTTTCTAAGTTTCGACTTAGCGGTATGCAACCCGAATACTCGATTTGAGATCGAGCGGTTTTTAGCCGAAACAATCTAAATGAGGATCAAAGATCTCGTCAATTGTAGTGAAATGATAAAAAGATAGGCGAAAACGGACGTCGGATGAAGAAGTTATGAATTTATAACAGAGTTTTCCTGTCCCGGCCTACTAAAAATAATATAATTAAAATAAAGTCAAAATTAGCCAACGGAGTCTAAATGAAAGTTGTAGAGCATAATCTCACCTACGCGTGGATATAAAGAACATTGAAAACGGAGCTCGTATGAGAAAGTTATGAATTTTTGAAGATCGTGGCACGCATACCAAAGCCTATCCGAAGATTACGCCCAGCGTACTGATTACGCCCAACGTACTCCAAAATTACGCCCAACGTAATCCAAGACCCAACAGCCTATAAATAGAAACCGATATCAACCATTTTCTCTTGTTCAAACTCTTTCTTCTCTCTAGTTTTTGCATCGATTTGCGTGCCAATCATATCCCGAAGCGCCGATATCATTCTTAAGCCCCGAAGCAAGATCCGAAGCCCCGAGGATCCCGAAGAGCGTTATTCCTGAGCCGAAGCTCTGCCTGTGAGGAGCCCGGTTTTTGTGAAGATCTTCCAGATCTACCGAAGAATACTACTTCTACAAGTCGTAGTGCTGTCCGATCATCTTCTAATCAAGTGAGTGTGTAGTCACTTTCATCTTACACATAAATATGAAGTATTTTATAAAGTACCTGCTATGTGTATATATATTGTTGTTTATATAAGTGAGTGTATATTCACTTTCATCTTACACATAAATATGAAGTATTTTATAAAATACGTGCTATGTGTATATACATTGTTGTTTATATGAGTGAGTGTATAGTTACTTTCTTCTAACACATAAGTATGAAGTATTTGCTATGAAATACGTGCTATGTGTTTATATATTGTTGTTTATTTGAGATGTTGGTGGAATGGATGTTTTATATAGTTTTTAAATGAGTTAAATTGTATATGTATTTTATATCTACAAATATGTTGAGTAGAACACGGGTAGATGAGATAGTTGGTGTGTGATAAAAGGGTGAGTTGGATAATGAGCTCAAAAGGTTAGTTTCAGATCCGTGAGTATGGATTAGATCAAGAGGTTAGTTTTACATCCGTGAGTATGGATTAGACCAAGAGGTTAGTTTTAGATCCGGGAGTATGGATCGGGTAAAGAGATAAACTTGCTATTAGTCCGGGAGTATGGATTAAGACTAAGTTAATTTTCCCTAGTCCGGGAGTATGGATTGGGCACAGTTATAGATCCGGGAGTATGGTTCAGACATGTATTAAGACTAAGTTACTTGTTTGTAGTCCGGGAGTATGGATTGGGTACAATTATTGATCCATGAGTATGGATCAATGGAAAAGGTTAGTTTTAGATCCGGGAGTATGGATTAGGTGAAAAGGTTAGTTTTAGATCCATGAATATAGATCGGGTGAAAAGGTTAGTTTTAGATCCGTAATTAGGGATAAGGTAAAGAGGAAAATTTTAGACACGAGAGTTTAGATCGTGTCGTTGTGAGGATCGACGGGATGGGATATATTGTTTTAGAAATATAATTTATATGTGTTTATAACATTAGTGGTTTAGTATGATCGAGATATACTTTATTATCATGTTGTTTGAACTAAGAGCTTTCATTCTCTGTGTTCCTTAGGTGATTGGGTTCACCAGGGATATTCAAACTAAGTGTTCGTTAGATATTTGAACTTAGTGTTCTTCAGGAATATTTGAACAAAGTGTTCATTAAGTGTTTGTGAACTAGGTGTTCAGTGGGTAATATTGGAACTAAGTGTTCATTAGGTGTTCTCGAACTAGGTGTTCATTAATTATTGTGAAAAGTGTGTTCACTAGAGGTAATCTAAGTACCTTGGCAGCACTAGATTTTGTGCCAGTTCCTTAGGGCAATTCTTAGGAATGAATGGGAGAAGGATAATCGGTTCTTAGGATAAATCTTTAAGAAATAAATGGAGATAATAGGGGTGGGTAATTGGATTGATTGTTTGATAATTAAATATAATAATTATATTATTTTGGGTTGAAAACCCTATATGCTCAACAGGCTCCCAAGCCTGACCCACTCAGTTTTCTTTGCATTATAGGTAATGGCACAAGAGTATAAGTTGGTGGACTTGACGAGAGATTTTTGGATTATAGGCCAGTAGTTATGAATAACTGTTGTAAGGTCTATTTTGTTCTGTTTATGCTTTTGGTCTGTATTGAACATGACATCCCGAGATTTTGTTATATAATGAAAATACATTTCTTTAAAGAAATGCTTTGATAATTTTTATCATATTTTGTTTTGGGAACAAATTCCGCAACTGTTTTCTTTAAAAGATTACTCTGATTTTATAAAACAAAGCATAAACAAATCGGTGTTTTTTGGCCGTGAAAATGGGGATGTGACGTATAAAGGCAATCATGAATAACTTTGTACCCCAACATTCTTCCCCTCAAAGTTAGGAATGAATAACCCACTTCATTTCTTCAAAATTCGGACAACTACATGGTTCGAGCCTCAAAGGTGACACATGTCGAAAGGAACTTCAATCTTCAATTCTTCCATGATTCTTCAATTTGGACTCTAGGATGTGAGACCATACATTCCGAGCAGCAACGAATGATTAATTCCAAATAATCACCGAAAATTTGCGCATATAAACACACCCCAAAAATCTTCAATAAAACCAAACCCATTTCGAATACATCACTTCCGAACTTCCAATTGCATCATCTCGTAAGCTTCAAAACTTTAAGATCACTTCAGTCTTCAAATCCGCGTAATATGAAAAATTCAAGTTCGAGTTTCCATATAAACCTCTCCCCTTTTTTATAATCGAAATTTGATTATAAAACTCCAAGGGAAAAAAACGTGCTCTATTTGGAATTCTTCATGTCAAAACTCCCCCTTAACATGTGGCATAAACTTTTTGCTTCAATCCGGAAAATCCAAAAAATATTCAATTTTTAGCTTCATTCTCGGATCGCCTTTGACAAAATTTCTCAAAAATGGGTAGAAATTATCAATTTCAAAATTCTGCAGTGACCCGTTGCACCCAAAACAACAAAATATGCAAAACTCTCCCTCTTTTTCAAATCTGGGTAAAAAGTGTCAATTTGCACAAACTGCAAGAGCATGAAATGCACTATCTTCAATTTCCAACAAAAACAATACTTTTTTGATTTTGGGTGCAAACTGCCAAAAATTTGAAGTCTCAGGGATCATTTTCGAAAATTCTGCGCTTGGTGCACAAATCATACGAAGATTCCCCAAAATATAAGAAGCTCCAAAAAAAAATTCGAATTTGAGTGAAAAGTATAAACATTCGAACTTGTGTTAATGTTCGAAGTGTCAAAAATTCGAAGGTCCAGGGGCTGAATTCGAAAATATGACATTTAACTTTTTTCAATTCATACGAGCACTTTTTCATAAATTGTACGAAGGGTTCAATCATACGAAGTTTTTAAGTTTTGACAAACTGTCGTAACTTCAAGGGCCATAAACGAAACTGTTCTTTTCCTTCTCTCCAATTCATACGAAAATTTCTCAGCATACGAACCTTTTCTTATGAATAGTAACTTTTTAACCATTCATCCTCTTAATCGACTGTAGAATCAACAATATCAACAATTGACCATTTGTATCTTCAAAATCCAACCACAGGGACCCTTCGTATATTAACCCAATTGAACTTCAAAACTTAACCCAGTTCTTTTCTGAGCTTTGATTCGTAACTCCAAAATCATCAATCAAAATTGCAACTATCGACCATTACCATGTAAGGATTCGAATATGAACAATCAACCACAATGAAACCCATTTGATTACGATTAATGAATCCACTACAACAAGATATGAACAATCAATCTCAATAAAGATTCCATTCCAAATACGAATCCAGATTCTAAAAATCTTCATGGCTTAATATTTGATTCAAATCAATATTATTTTCCAGTTCGTTATCAAAACCCAAAAAATGACCATACAGGAACCCTTCGTACATCCACAATCAAAATCATCTTCCCAAATCTTCGTTATCATTCAAGCTAAATCAGTTTGTTCCCAAGCCATCTCCTTTGAACAACGATTAGCAATACCAAATTGAAATCCATCACCTTTGATACTTAGTGTTTCTTCCAACATTGAACATTGATCTCGAAAATCAAAACAAAATTTATTGACGAAGAACCATGAACTCAATTTTGACTTTTCTTTCTTTGACTTTTCGAAATCGAATGCAAATAAATACGAAATCGAAGACTTTTTAATTTAGGTTCATATCAAACTAGCTATTTGAACAATTCTTCAGCACTTGTTCATCACGTTCTTACCTCAGATTTATAAGTTCTCAAAAGCAATTCTCGATTTCAAAATCGTAAAGTGATCATCATCGATATAGAAGAATATCGATTCACATGCTTAGAATCATACCCGAAAATCATTGATTTACAGAACTAATGAGAAGTGATAAAGGAATTGATGAAAGACTTTAGACATTTGAATGAACAAATGAAAAATCGTAAGGTGGAAAACATCACATATGTTTATCTTTATTTGACGAATCGGAATTAATTTTGTATACAGTGATGGATTGATTTACTTTTGGGCTTATCAAATAAAGATATTAATTGGATCAAATTGGGCTCAAGTATGAATTAGTACACAAATTGAACTTGGGCTTATTCTGGACTAAACAAATAGAAAACATGATCAATCTTGATGAACAGTAACATACCCTTATATTCGAATCAAATACAAGATGCTTTTTGGAATCAATTTTGATTCAACACAACAAATTCAAATTTAGAATTGAATCAAACAAATGGATTCGATATTGGATTGGGCTTGATCAATGAAAAATTTATTGGATCACAACAAATGGGTTTTTCAAGAAAAATTTGATCCAACGAGTTAAATGATCAAATATCAAAAACACAACGCACGATTCAATGAAATTAAGAGATATAATAGAGAGGGACTCACCAACATTGCTCAAATTGCAACAAATGTTGCCAAACCTAGAATCGTTCTTCAAAAATCACCTTGATCTTGAAGACCCGCTCTGATACCAATTGTAGTGACAAAGAACATGGTTTGGCATTGCAGAATTAAAGCTTGCACAACTGAACATGGTGATTTGGGTGATCAAGAGATGTATTGATTGTATATGGTGTTACAAAAAGGATCTAGATCTAGACTACATAAATAACACATACTTACACACTCAACTTTTACATCTCTCAAGCACACCTCTACAACTGGACAAACCCACCTTATATAGAGGTGTTTACATGTCTCTCTCTCACTCTCTATCTCTCATGTGTCATAAGGCTAATACTCCACATGCAAGTGAGTTTTACAAAATTCAAACATTTACAAAGTCAATCATGAATAACTTTGAACCCCAACAGGGTTAAGCCTGAGAATCACAACAAAGAAAGAACTCGATAAAGTCATGGTTTCGGAGGTGGTCCTGGAATGAAGCTTCGACGTTCGTGTCAATAATTGGATTAGAGAATTAGGGTTTAGTTTAAGGTAAAGAATGAGGCAATCCCTTCTTTTGGAGAAGAAGGGTTTCTTTTATACATGTCGTCGTGGGAGCATTTCCCTGACAGTACCTTTTGTCTTGTCTGGGCCGACAGAACGTGGAGGCGTCCTATCAGGCGATCATGCGGTTATCTGCTATTGGTGCAGAATTATCGGAGGGCAGTGATGTAGTCACATATGGCTGATCCATTTCCATTGGGAAGAGAGAGCTTTACTGGATATCCAATGTCATTATTGTCAATGTCCACAAGTTTTAGGAAGTTGATCTTAGCAAATAGATAAGATCATTAAGGGTTTTGTCATAGTTTGTTTCATAGGAGTCCCATAGGAACTCACTATGTGACTTAGAAAGTGGTTGAACCACCAACTTTCTCAAGACTTTGACACCCAACTCTCCCGGCTTGTCAATATGTGACTACATCTCCAAGACGTGACTACACATAGACCTTTACTTGCCAATAGGGCTTGAGTGACCTTAAACTTTTCAAGAACTTGTGGGTTAGAGAGAATAATTGGAGGAGGTGAAAGAAGTATGATTTCCATGGGACATCATCTTCATTTAGGAAAGCTTGTTTCAAGAGATTTGGGAAGATCATAAATGTCTAAACCAGACATCTTTTTGGGAGATATTCAAGATAGTTGATTTAAAGTCCCTAATATAACACCCAATATGAAATATTAAGGCTAGGACCCAACACAATGCTTTTATATCTTGGAAGAGGGATGCCGTAATCCAAGCTATAAAATATTTGAAGGTAGGTGAATGACGATTCACCAATTTCCACCAAGATAAATGAAATGTATTATTAGGTTTTGAAACTCCTAGACCTTTGAGATTCATTGAACTTTTCAATGGCATGTTTAAATCTCGAGTGTGCCCTAAATACCTTGGATCTATGTTTTCTCTATTATACATGCAAATATGAACTTTCCAAGGTATTCATCCTAACTAGCATAATAGCATGATTCATATGAATATATCAAGTTAGAATTACACACCTCTTTGATGTAAAAAGTCTTCATGAAGCTTGAGTGCCTAGTGCCCCAAGTGTGACACCTCAAATGGTTCACAAACCACCAAATACACATGGAATGACTTGAGAGAAATTGGAACACTTCATAAAATCAGCTAGCCCTTTCTATCACTCATAGTAGCCGATTTTCTCCAAGAATAAGATCATTATATAGTTAGAGTTACACCATGTAAACCCTACTTGTCATTGGATTTCATTTCCATGATCCATGGGTACAGATACACCATGGAGCATCTTTATGGGTTTTAGCCCAACTTGACAATCCATGGAGCATTAGCCCACTATATAAGTATGGATGATTTACACAATCAACCCATATATTTAATTAGTCTTCTTTTAATCACTTAATTAATCCTAGATTAATTCTTGATCAATACTAATTAAATAATCTTATTAATATATTACAACTTATAATATATTAACAAACCTTAATTGTTATTTCTCTCATTATAGTCTATCCAAATGCATGATGCCATGCAACCCAAATGGACCATGCCGGGTCGGGTCAAGTCGTACCAGTTATAGTTATGGACTTAGACATTAATCCAACATTAACAAGGTGCAAAGTGTAATTTCATGGATTAACACCATTTTCACATTTTCCTAAGTAACTAAGAATGGGAATTTATAGTGTTTAGTTACTTGGTGTTTTCATTATACTTTTAGTGAGGGAAAATTAATGTCTAATCCTACCCGTTCGGTTAACGACCATCCACTAGTCAAGGAAGCGGTTGGTGAGAGTGGACACCTATTAAACCGCCATTTTATATGCAATAACCTTATCCCCCTCCCCCCCCCCCCCCCCTTATAGATCGGCTTCGTGAATAAGACCTACTAACGGTAAGACTAACATGTCTTATCCATATTTATATAAATATTAACTTTTAATATAATAATATTATAAGAGTTGAATTTTAACTTTTAAAACCCTAGGGTTTGGAATTAAAGTTTCATTAGTGAGACTTTACAAATTGCAAAACATGAGGGATAGTTTTCAAACATGTCAAAACTCTTCAATTCTATAACTTATGAGTTTATGTTGGTTTTATTAAAAGACTCTTGATTTTCCATAACTTGAGGACAAATTATGGAGTTTATTCCATAACTTGAGGACAAGTTATGGAACCCATTAAAGAACATTTAGATCAATTCTAACAAGGAAAATTATCATATAATATTCTATTTATCTGTAACAACCCGTTATTTCAAGTCAGTAAAAATCGAGACCTGTAACCTCTTTGAGGAAGGAATTAGAATATCATCGAAAAATGAAGTATTTAAAAACTATATTTGGAGTACACTATGTGGTAGGTATCGTCTTAAGGTTTCCAAACATATAAATAACACAAAAATCCGAGTTATAACGAAGAAATTATGACCATCCTAAGTTATCCGACAAAAACCGGCAATACGAAGTTGCGTAAAAACGCAAAGTTTCAATAAAACACTTTCTGACCTTAGGTGTCTAAATGAAAGTCATAGATATCGTTAAACTACAAACATGCATAAAAACAACGCTCAAATCGGACATCGTATGAATAAGTTATGAATTTTTAAAGAAATTCCTTAATCACGTCATTTTAATAAATAAATAATAAAAATAATTTCGGAATTTGCCAACGGAATCTAAATGAAAGTTGTAGATCGTAGTCTCACTTTCGCGGGGATATAAATAACGTCAAAAATGGAGTTCGTATGAAGGAGATATGAATTTTTGAAGTTTGATAAATAATTTATATATAATTTTTATTAAAAATTCGGTATTATCCGAAGGGGAGTCAGCCTAAGGCCGTAGTACGCGCCGCGTACCCTCGTACGCCCCGCGTACTCGAGGCAACGACCTCGGATCGTCCACGTCGCCCCTATGCGAGCTACCCCCTCCCCCGTCCCGTCCGAAACGCTGCAGCCGAGGATGCGGTCAGCGATGACGTCCCGTACGCGCCGCGTACGGGAGTACGCCCCGCGTACGCACGCTTATCAGCCCCCTATAAATAGCATGCGAGGGTTCCCGGGAAAATGGCTCATTCTCTCTCCTTTTTCTTGCGTTTTACCTCGTTTTCCGTGCTCGCACTACCCCGAAGCCCTGATCATTTTGTGCAAGTCCCGAAGGTCGATTTTACTCCCGAGGAATCCCGAGATTTCCGAGGAAAATCCATTTCCCGAGACGAAACTCTGCCCGGTTTTCCATCTTGCTATCTTCAAACTTTCAAGTGAGTTCATACCCCTTTCAAACACACTTTAAATACATTTTAAATGCTTTTATACTCTTTTAGGGGGGGGAATACAAGTAAACATACGGTTATTATCGTGTATTTTATAAAGTTTCACTTCACTTGTTTTATCGAATAAATCACTTGGAACTTATTTCTATTATGGAAAACTCTTGTCATACTTTGTGTGCATTAGACTTATACAAAGTATATAATGATTTCAAAGTACCTTTCATTGTTAAGTCGTTTTATACATTCTAAAAACTTATGATTTTGCTTTGTCAAACATTGTGAAAAAGGATAAACTTTGCATACAAAACTATCACTTTAATACAGGCTTAGTTGAGAATCCATGAGACGTGTATATCTTCAAATGTTACTTTTCTTTATTAGAAAGTAATGCTGCAAGTCCTGTCTATAACCAGAGTCTCCCGTTCAGAGAACGTGTCAAATGTGTATAGATCTATACGGGAAGTCATGATCCCGCGCCCTGACTGTTAGCTACAGTCCGTCTTTTGGGGTGACAGTTGTCATAACGCTGCGGCGCCTGAAGAACGTCATTACAGGCATATTATGTTTAGTATGGTTATAAAACTCATCGGATATACAATTATTATGGTATTATGCTTTTATGAACGAGTAGCTATTAAAACTATTCTTCATCTAACAAATGCGATCTTCGTATAGCTTTATTATATAAAACTATGACACAACTTTTGAGAACGTCGGTTTCTTGCGATTTTCGGTCTTAGAGACTGCCATTTATGTTAGGAAAATAAGGGTTTTTCCTGCATACAAACCAAACAACTAATAGGAAAATAAGGGATTTTCCTGGTGCAATTATTTACAACTTATAACACGAACATTCATATGCATTTCATACTTTTATAAGAAAATAAGGGTTTTTCTTGAAAAACACAACAACTCGTATCTCAACCATTAGGGAAAATATGGGATTTTCTGGATCTAATACATTCACTTTCAACACAACAAATCACAACTCTTTACATTTGAAATACTGCGTTTTCTGGAAAACATACACCCATTTTGGAATGACATCCAATTTTTCTAAACTACTTATGAACTCACCAACTTAATTGTTGACACTTTTTCTTTGAATTAACTTGTATTCTCAGGGAACCGCTAAGCAGGTTTGGGAATCAACTTTTGGGATTAACGCGTTGGCGTTAATTACTTCTCTTGAATGATGTTTATGTATTTACCTTTTGAACATGTAATGAATACAATTATGTAAACATCTTGGAAACTTTAATATATATGGTGGTGTGTACTTTCCTTTCTATGAACTTGTTATGATACTGAATATGACGTCCTCCGCCCCCGAGCGTTTCCGCCGTTCTGGTTTGGGGGTGTGACATTATCTAATATAACTCATATAGCAATGCAATTCATTTCAAATAATTAATCAATTATCTTAGTATTTGACAATTGTCCTTTCATTTCCATAACTAATGAGTTTAATGTCATTTTAATGTATGAGACTTTTCATTTTCCATAACTTGAGGACAAGTTATGGAGTCATTAAAATTCATCTAGATCATTTTTCTAACAACTAAAATTATCACATAATTTATGATCTAACTAAACCAATAATCAAGATAATTTCAAGTCAACAATTTGAAAGCAATTTTTTTTATCATATAAAAACAACAATTATTTTAAAACTTTGATGATTATCTTGTGGTTGGATGAGTACAAGATCTACCATATCATAAAAAACATTTCCAATAATCCAAAATAGTTTGTGGTTGTGTTCCCAATCCAAACCAGGCCCAGAAACTCGAAATTATGCAAATAGAACCTTCAACTCATCGAGTGCATGAACTAGACTCGGTGAGTTGTTCTATTACTGAGTGGACTCATCGAGTTTGTTCATGGACTCGGCGAGTTCACCAGTTAGAGGCCAGAATTTTGACTTTTTCAGCTTTGAAAAACTACTAAGTATCAAATATAATAGAAAACAATTATAGGCTCTGATAGCACTGTTGGGTTTTTAGGACTATAACACTCCTATGGTGCACATGCAACCCTAAATGATTTGGATCTATGTTTTCTCTAATTATACATGCATATTTACAATGTTCCAAAGCATTGTCCTAACTAGCATACATTTAAACAATTGAATGATACAATTAGTTAGGTAACATACCTTTATGAAGGACTTGTAGTTCTTGGCCTTTGAAGCTTGAGCACCCAAAGTGTGATACCTCTAATGGTTC
The DNA here is from genome assembly GCF_052625555.1 of Lactuca saligna. Classification (NCBI taxonomy): domain Eukaryota; kingdom Viridiplantae; phylum Streptophyta; class Magnoliopsida; order Asterales; family Asteraceae; genus Lactuca; species Lactuca saligna. The sequence continues at coordinate 87,769,356 of NC_136417.1, read as the reverse complement.
ATAAACACCAATATGCAAGAGGTGGGTTAATAGAATAAGTTTCTTAGATCACTAAGAAGGTGCAACCAATTTTGGTTCATGAGGGTTCTATTTATAGTGCTTGGGTTACATCCTTGCAAACCCTAATGACCTTTCACATTCTTATGCTCCATGGTTTTAATATCCATGGACTATCCATGGATTTTTTTCATTGGTTTAGCCCATCTATAAAATCATGGATCATTGGCCCACACTATAAGAATCATTGATTTACATAATCAATCTCCATATATTTAATTAGTCTCTTTTGACCACCAAATTAATTCTTGATCAATACTAATTAAATAATAATATGATTTCGTATTAATATATTATACTTGTATTATAATAGTAAATCATAAATAATCTTATTCGTAAAAGTCCATCTTATCGAATTGCACTGGTGAAAGCAACCCAAAAGGACCATGCTACAATCGGGTCAAGTACATCACAATTATAGTTATAGGCTTAGACACCAAATTAGACACTTCGTTGAGCTGATGCATTACTTACATAAAGTAAAACCGAGCACTATCAAGAAGCAATGGCTAGTTTAGGAGTTTAGGAGTTTTGGGTATAGTGGTTGCAATAAAAGGACGTTGGAATTGAAGAAGTGGGGCAGCAAGAGTAACAAGCGTAGGCATCTCAACCTGCTTCCTATACGAAGGAATCAATATAGAAAGTTACCATTTTATCAAATATATACATACACCAAAGCATATAAAAAAGGCATATATACAAAGCAAGTAGAGCAGGAAAGCATATAATCTATGTTGGAAGTCTTTAAAAGAACATCTAGAGTAGAACCGGGGTCAGCAACATCCACAACAGTCATAGGGGTATCCCGAGTGATGCTATCGGAGGTGTTTGTTTATAGAGGAAGTGAATTCACAGAGATCACCATTGATTATGTCACAATTGGTTGAGGTGGATTAAAACCAAATCCAAACAATATTTGCTGGAAAACAGCAGCAGCAGACAAATGACTTGAAGCTTTAGTTAGAAGAAGAGGTTCAAGGGTCTACCTAGGGAGTGGCTCTTCAAGATTCAAGTTAGAAGTGGATTTAGAGTCAAGAGCATCATTAGTATTGTTGGATTAGTGTCTAAGTCCATAACTGTTTTGGTATGTACTTGACCCGATTATGAGCATGGTCCTTTTGGGTTGCCTTCACCAAAGCAACTTGACAAGGTAATTTGATATGAGAGAGGAGATATTATGATTTATTAATATATTATAAGAATAATATATTAAAGGAGAAATCATATTTATTTAATTAGTATTAGTCATAAATTAATTAGGAATTAATTTGGTGATTAAAAGAGATTAATTAAATAAAGGGGTATAAACTGTCAAATGTGTGATAGTTGAGTTTTGGGCTAGGAAACCTAATGGACTAAGGGGGAACGAAATTATGATGAAGGATCATCATATTTTCGTCCAAGGCCTCATTCCATAAGGTTTCTTGGGCTGCTTGGTGGCTAAGCTGTCCATTAGGGTTTAGACTAAAACCCTAGCACCCTATAGTATAAATACATGCCCTATGCTTCAATTTGAGGCCACTTGATTCCAAGGGAACCCTAGGGCCGAAATTAGCATCATTCCCTTCTCTCTCTTAGTTGCCTTCTTGCTTCAAGGTGTTTGTGAGCCATTAGAGGCACTACAATTGTGGTGCTTGCTTTCTATAGTTCAAGAGAGTTCAAGAGATCAAGGAAACTAGTTGTTATTGCTATATAACAACTAAGGTATGTATTCTAGCTTTATATATGAATTTCGAAAATTATAGTAGCATGCCAGGTTTCTTTTTGTGTTCATAAAGTTGTATAACTAATAGTGAAAACATAGATCCAATACTAGGGTTGCATGCACACATAGGATTGTTTGTATAAAACCCATCAGTGGTATCAGAGCCATTGGTTTTTGTTTTCAATTAGCTTTTATTCAAATTTATGAACTTGACATATTAGGGTTTATGGCTAATGAACCCTAAAGGCTAGGTAATTTTCGCAATTAGGGTTGCAAAACCCTAGATGGCGATTTTTGCTAGGGTTTCCCAAATCCTTTACTTAGCCTCCAAGATTTTGAAATCTAGGGTTATCCAACCCTTGGATTTCGAAATTACCTCCTTCCCCAAGGTTAGATCCTAAATTTTAGGGATTTGGATAATCCCATATCTTGTAATTATCTTTTAAATGTTAAATATGGTAATTAAAGATCTTGAATTATCCCATCCCTTATTTTCGAGATTTAGAGAGGGATTCAAGGGATTAGGATATCTTAGATGTATAATTGGTAATTATCCTGATGATCTAGATAATCCCTTGTGATTTAATAATTTAAATTAATTGTTTAATTTATGGTAATTATTAAATCAAGAGTTTTAATATTTAAAATTTTAATTTAAATGTCTTAAATTCGAAAATTTTAAGTGAGATTAAAACCTAATTGTTTTGAAGAGTTTCAAAACTTGCCCTCAAGTTTTGGAATTTAAATTGTTGATTAAAAGTTAATTTTGAAAGTCTAAATTCCAAAACCCTGATTTTGAAAAGTTCAAATTAAACCCTTATGGTTTTATTAAATTAATTAAGTGTATAATTAAAAGAGATTTAATAAATCCATAATGATTTTGGTTAATTAAAAGTATAATTTAAACCACCTAGTATTTTAAAAGTGTAAAATACACCCTTATACTATATATAACATTAAAAGTTTAATATAACTAAAAAGTCAGTCTTACCGTTAGTAGGCCTCATTCACGAAGCTAGTCTATAAGGGGTGTTTAAGGAAATTGCCTATAAAATGGCGATTGAATGGGTATCCACTCTTACCCACCGCACTCTTGACTAGTGGAGGGTCGTTAGCCGAACGGGTAGGATAGGACAGAAACCTTCCATTATAAGTATAATGAAGTACAAAGTAACTAAATGCTTTTTCAAATTCCCAAATCATAGTTACTTTAGGCAAAATGTGAAATTGTATGCTAACCCATGGAATTACACTTCGTACCCTTGTCAAACATTAGTGGAGCGTGTGTGGTTAACCGACACACTAATTTGGGGATGACATTGGTGGCGAAGGGTGGCTCGATGCTTATCATAGATCAATGGAGCGTGTGTGGCTAACCGGCACATTGATTAGGTGATTGTAGCATTGGGTGCACCACGTGATTTGTATGGTTATTCACACCTTGTTTGTGATCCTCGGCATCCCAGTCACAAATAGTAGGGCATAATCGAGATTAAACATGCCATTGAAAAGTTCAATGAATCTCAAAGGATCTAGGAGTTTCAATTCATTTAAAACTTAAACTTCTTTTCGTTTTTCATGGTGGAAATTGGTAAATCGTCATTTACCTACCTTCAAATATTTTGCAACTAAATTACGGCATCCCTTTTCTAGGTTGTAGAATATTGTGTTGGATCCTAGCCTTAATAACTCATTTGGGTGTTTTATTAAGGACTCAATCAACTTAACTTGAATTTCTCCCGTTTTGTAGATGTCTAACCGTGGTATTCCCGAATCCTAAGGAAAAAGTGTTCCTAATGAAAGTGAAAGCTTGATTCCAAGTGAGAGATCAATGTGGACTAGCTTAATTTCACTTCCTCCTCTTCCTCCCGTTGTTCTCCCTAGCCCTAATGATCGAAGACTTGAAAGGTTCAAGATCACCGAATCCCTATTGGAAATGGAACATCAAGATGGCAAACCCGTGTGTGCTCACATCCTAGGGATGAAATCACACATTGATAGGTTGATCATGTTGGGTGCGTCTATCTCAAATAAGTTGGCTATGGACTGGGTTCTTCAGTCACTCCCTGAATCATATGATAAGTTCATTAGAGAGTATCATATGATGAAACTTGACGCAACCCTCATTGACTTGACTTATATGCTTATTGTTGCTGAATCAGAAATGATTTGGCAAAGTAATGGAGCATATTTGTCCAATAAGTCAACCAACCATGCCTCCGTGGACAATCTAGGAGAATCCACCTGTTCCTACTGCCAAGGAAAGGGGAAATGGATACGAAGCTGCCCGAAGGACCTGAAGAATCTAAGAGATGGGAGAGTCGACAAGTATGGCTCTACTTCAGGTATAAAATCCACTATCTAACTCCATTTAAATTCCTATTCTTTATTCATAATGTGATAAGATTACATTTGCATGTTTTGCAGGATTAGAGAAAAGAGAGGAAGTTTGATGGAAGAGCAAGATGAGTCTGATCACGAAGAAATGGATTTCGATCGCATAAATTCGAAGATCAGATTTCGAGCTTAGGAAGTTATGATAGATTTGTTAGGAGTATATTATTACATAATTTTTCATTTGAATTTTGCATTGTAAGGACATGTTTTCCGCTGTTTTATGAATAAAATAAATTTTGGTTTTTATCTTATTTGTTTATCCTTGCAATGAAATATATGAAAAATTGATGTTTGTGTACTTCTATTATTAGCAAAATGGATTTGATTCTTAATTATGTTATTTGTGGAAATGTCAAAAGTTTACCAAATAGGGAGAGTTTCTCATCGCCCAAGTTTCAATTGGACAAAAACTTGTAATCATGCAATGTGTATTGTATGATGAATGAAAAACTTTCACATTTGGGAAACTTAGACTAATTCTTTGACAAAGTGTCAATTGAAGAACTAGGAGATCGAGTACACTAGGTCGTACGTTGATCAAGTCTACCACAAGAGTGACAAAGATATTCGTCATGATTTACTAAAGTTTAGTAAATATGGTTATACTTATAAGATTGAGTATAATTCTGAGTTAACTGAAATAGTTTCAATCAATAGCAGAACGAATAAGAAGAATCAAGAAGGCAGAAAGATAAAAGTTTCTCCATTCTAAGAAGAAGGGAGAGTACCTTTTATTATGTTTTATGATGAAGTCGTAATGATTAAGAACCATATCTCAATTGATCCTCTAAGTGAGTCTTGGTGCATTTGCATGTCTAAGAAGAGGAATCAAGTATTGTAGACATGGTTAAAATCAATAAGTCAATCATACTTCGTTCCAATATCAAGTCTTAAAGTCAAGATTGTGACATTGAGTGAAAAGTCTTAAGTAGGTTTATAACACTCATCAAATGTGGAATTGAGAAAAGGTTTTCTTATTCTTGCACATTTAAAATTGGTAAGTTGTGCTGTCTTGGATAAGACAAAGACCAACTAGGACCAATTATGTGAAGTGTTTTGTCTTGATAAGAACTACTCTTGAATATTTGCTTTGTCAAGAAATGTTTCTTGACAAGAGAATCTTATATATCAAGGAGCCAGTGGGAGTCTTAATGGTCTTGAAAGGTTTCAAGAACAAATCAAGAATAAACCTTATAGATCATCACTAGCACACGACTTGAGGTTTACAACCTGTCGTACTGAGATTATCTTGTTTCTGTGCCATTCCAATTGAATTAATTGTGTATGTGAGTTCTATGAGTTCTCAATTGAATGCATACTAGAGCCTTAGTCGATGGAAAGTACATTGATATGTAAGGACAAGTTACTAAACTACTTGGAAGACATGGTGGGCACTCGTGTTACCATAGGGCAAGAAATCAAGATTAAGAAAGTTCAGTCCATATGAGTTTGGATTTGTCGCAAACCTTGGTTTTGGCAAATTCACATGGATAGGAACTCATACACCATAAATTCTAAGTGTCATAAGATTCCCTCCTTCGTGAAAATGACTGTGAGGAAATACTTTCACTAAGAGAGGTTTTATGAAGATAGCGATTGTGAAAATTGTATTCTCACATTCGATTATGGTTACGGCATCCCTTTCCATAGTTCGAATTGTGAGATTTGGCAATTAGTTTGAACATTTGGAACTTAGTAACATAAATTCTAAATTGTTTAAACACACATATGAGCTATCTAAGGCAAAGGTGTAGGCTTATCGAAGCATTTGATATTAGAAATATGAATTTCAGATATTCAATAGGCATTGTTTTCTGAAACGTCATTTGTTCTCTGAATACATGTCAAAGCTAGTGGGAGCATAAGTGTTATGCTTATATGATAGTAATCATCATGATAGTGGGAGCATAAAAGTTATGATTGTATGATTATTATGGAAAGTATTGCAAGTTAGCAATATTAATTATAGAAAAACAAAGATTCAATTTGCAAAGTTGCATGGGTTGAAAAGTTGTTTTGCTATAATTAAGGGAGAGAATATTATACTCCGTTTCAAAATCTAAAGCTTAGATTAAGAAATTTTAATATTTTCAGTCAAAGGATACATTGTGTGTTCTTGAAATTCGATTATGATTACGGCATCCCTCTTCATAGTTCGAATTGTGAGAACATGACACATAAAAAATTATGGCAAAAGATTGGTAAAGTATCATATCTTTATGTAAGACATTATGCATCGTGTCCCATACGCTTCGGGTATAGGATCGATTGTAAATGCTATAGTATTTTACCATTCTAAAATTTTCCAAATGTCTAGCGCATTAAGAGGGAAAAAGGAATAGAATTGGTTTTGACTGAAAGAATTTAACAACTATCAAAGGACGATCCAAAGTTCGTTGAGGATTGATCGCTTGTAAGTAGTTGGAAGTATGGTATTAGATGGACCATATCGACATTATTATGAATAGATAAGATTCTATTAAGAATGAGTTGTCATATGGCAAATGTGGAAATGTTTCCATGTTGGGAGTTGAATATTGAGAGTCTATGCCTAGATTAGAAACTTTTATGCAAGAAGGATGTTCAAAGGAATGTACTTTGAATGTGAGACTTCACATCTATGGAATTGTCTTGTAACAATTTCTAAGAAAGTACTTTGTAATTTCATTAGCTACGTCTTAGTGACTTTTGTACTATGACTTTACGAAAGGATCGTTGCGTAAAATGTTAGAATCTAGCATATTCTAGTAATGGCAAGAACCTTGTGTTCTTACACTAATAATTAGGATTAAGGAATTGTGAAATGAGCATCATTGGAAAAGTTTTCAGGTGATCTATTTCACAAAGCATGGACCATAGGAAACACGGTGTGCATGCTTAGAGCATGGGACAATTGTTGTTGTAATTCAAGCAATGAGTTGATTATCCGAAACATTAAATGATAAATAATGAGTAATCAATATGGTGGATAAATAGAATGGTTTTATTTACTCTCACAAGTTTGGGGCCATATAGGATTAAGTATTGTTGTTATGTTTCAATTTGCATGTTTTGACTTCCAGAATGACTAGGTTATTCAAACATCCACAGTTGGTCATACGTTGGGAGTAGGTATGAATAAAGACTGTCATGAATCTGTCTGTAGATTGTCTGAAGTGTTTAGACATGGCACAAGTTTGCTGCAGAGTTTGTGAGTGCTTTGATAAGATTAAAGTATTGGATTAAACCCACGCTCACTTGGATCACTTCACGGTTTTATCACGAGTGATTAGTGAGACGATAATATTGTATATTCTTGAAACCGAGACGTGTGAGTTGTTATTTGTTGGTCAGTTACACATTGATAATAAGTAAACGCACCAGTAACTTAGTGTTATAAAACTTATTGTTGTGTGTGATTCGATCAGTAAATGCAAGCGAGCATTTGAGTCGAAGTTTATCCATTCCTTTTACCCAAAGTGGGATAAAAGAGATATATGTGGGCCTCTCGATGATTTAGTGATGACACCTAAGCGCTTGGCCAAGCCGGGACTAAGTTGATGTGTTCAATTGTAGTCTGTTATCAGTCGTCATGAATCGGAAGTCGGGAAATAGTATAGAGAGAATGATTGAAATTCATGTCTTTTGTCTATACGATATCTTGAGAATGGAGGAATATATAATCCCTTATCTAGAGGACACGCTATCTGATAAGATCAGAGTTGACAGCGGCTTTTGAAAGCTACGATTGCTGATCAGGCTTTGAAGTCATACGGAAAATAGTTATTAGACTTATCCAAGTGGGAGACTGTTGGATTAGTGTCTAAGTCCATAACTGTTTTGGTATGTACTTGACCCGATTATGAGCATGGTCCTTTTGGGTTGCCTTCACCAAAGCAACTTGACAAGGTAATTTGATATGAGAGAGGAGATATTATGATTTATTAATATATTATAAGAATAATATATTAAAGGAGAAATCATATTTATTTAATTAGTATTAGTCATAAATTAATTAGGAATTAATTTGGTGACTAAAAGAGATTAATTAAATAAAGGGGTATAAACTGTCAAATGTGTGATAGTTGAGTTTTGGGCTAGGAAACCTAATGGACTAAGGGGGAACGAAATTATGATGAAGGATCATCATATTTTCGTCCAAGGCCTCATTCCATAAGGTTTCTTGGGCTTCTTGGTGGCTAAGTTGTCCATTAGGGTTTAGACTAAAACCCTAGCACCCTATAGTATAAATACATGCCCTATGCTTCAATTTGAGGCCACTTGATTCCAAGGGAACCCTAGGGCCGAAATTAGCATCATTCCCTTCTCTCTCTTAGTTGCCTTCTTGCTTCAAGGTGTTTGTGAGCCATTAGAGGCACTACAATTGTGGTGCTTGCTTTCTAGAGTTCAAGAGAGTTCAAGAGATCAAGGAAACTAGTTGTTATTGCTATATAACAACTAAGGTATGTATTCTAGCTTTATATATGAATTTCGAAAATTATAGTAGCATGCCAGGTTTCTTTTTGTGTTCATAAAGTTGTATAACTAATAGTGAAAACATAGATCCAATACTAGGGTTGCATGCACACATAGGATTGTTTGTATAAAACCCATCAAGTATCTCCCTGAAGATCCCCCTTAACAAATTTCATTTCTGAATTAGATACAATGGAACATTCGTGAAAGGTAGATGAAGGAGGGGTTTCCAAATATGGTTCATGAATAACACGATCAGGAACTGATTGTTCTACAAGGCTAGTCAAGTTGTGACTCTTTGCCTCACGATAAGTTTGTTTGCGCTTCGGAGTTGAAAAGACGATTGACTTGTCAACTTGGGAATCCCCAATCCTTTTCTTTGTAGCCAAATCTCAAATAGTAGTCCTAGTAGAAACAAAGGGCGGTTTGTTGAAATCTTGTTCCATCATAGTCACTTTGGTACTAGACGTCGGTATCATAGACATAGTCACTTCTGATTAAGATGGATTCAAGTAGAATCCATGATAGATTCGGACTTTGAAGGAGAATCAGGTATAACTGTTTCTTCATTCACCACGGTAGAACTAGCTAACCATTTCCTTAGCAATCGATCCAACAAAGTTATCACTTGTTCTCCTAAAAACTCAAGAGGCTTTTTCCCCAATCTGTTCCAATGCGGACTTATACGTACATACCAACACGAGCTCTTCGGGATCACTCCACTTCACAAAATTCTCAATCAATCGCTCAGTGATGGCACACTCATCAGGGGATAAATCCTAAATAGGATCGAAAACCCGATCACCAGTTGCTACAAACTTCATGGGTCCAAAAAAGGTGGAAACATAAACAAAAAAGAACTCCTTTTTCCAATACTTAATGGAAGTAAGAAGATTGTCGCAAAGCTCCACAAGACCATGATAGAGAAAAAACAACACCCAATCAACATTGGACATAGGAAGGTAAAAATGTCGAAAAATGGTGATGGATGATACGATATCTATGGCAATACACAATAACATGAAACCGAGAATTTTGTGAAACCCGTTTGGAGCGATTTGGGCAATATGCAGACCATAATAGTCAATGACTATCTCTAAGAAATCGAAGGCAGGTAACTGTAAACCAGATTTAAAGAACACTCAAAACACCCCTAACGAAATTTTTAGGGGCATCGGTGATTGCATCACCAAATTCAGGAAGACGAAGACGAAATTTGGGATCGATCTCGTATTTCCTCATAATACTCGACATGATTTTAACAGAAAGCTTAGACCTTACAGTCCTAATATGAGAAATACCAATGTTAACCATGGCGAAGAAATTTTGAAAAATAACAAGGAATTGATGAGGATTTTTGCATGAATATACAAGGAAAGAAACAAGAGAGAATGATGAAAATACTTATAAGCAAGCTATTGGCAAAGACACTTATAGGATAGACAAAGCAGTTGCTGGATACTGTGCACCTTTTAAAGAAGGGTAACTGAAAAGACGATTATAGGGGTAATCATGAAGGCTAAAAGTCGTCAAGACGTCATATCGGAATTTAATTCAGGAGGTTTGTTCCTATCTGAGTGCAACAACTATTACACCGATCTTATTAAAGTTTAAATTGTCATTTACACAAGCAAATGACAATACAAACTAGGGGGACTTAATAGGGTATAACATCGCCGGATAGATATGTATACCCTTCCAATATACCGAACCAGGTATATGTACCGAGCCAAGCATATATACTGAACTTGATATGTCTCGAGGTATGATCAAAGTACGATACGACGTCACAACAGTAGCATTACACATATGAACTCTAAATATACAGTTTGTGCAAGGATGTGTGATTGATGGGTTCTTGGGCTAACAAAGAACAGTTGGCTTACGAACTACAAGTACAATAGTATGTACCTTCGGGCATGCGGTCATAAATGCGACAATATAGTAAGCATCACCAGGATAGGAAATGGTCGACATCCCTCTCCACCTCCACTATAAATAGATGATCTAATTCGCCCTTACCAGATACGAGAACCACCCTTCATACACTCTCAATCAATTTGATCACCGTTAATCGAAGTCTTCACTGACTTTATCATCGGAACGTTGGCCCGAGATATCCTCCCGATCAATCAGCTTACAAGTTTGTTTGTACTTTCCAGGTCAATTGGAGTGTTCGTGCGAAGGCATCTAAGGCAACCAATGGAAGACAGACCCGATGGTGCATCATACGTATTTCAACTAACTTCTCAATTTGTTTACCAAAAGTCATATTTTATTAGCTAATAGCAAAATTTTCAACTATCAACTAAAAGTTAACTTTTCAATTATAAGCTACCTTTTCGGCTGGTCCACGAAGCATAATATAAAATAAATTTAATTTGTATCTCAAATTTTTAGTTATAAATAATCAGATTTTTGAAATCATTACCAATTTTTTGCAATAATGATTACTTCCAATATATTATCATCATATAATTGTTTTTAATTTTAATCATTTGAATAAAATTAATCATCTAACTTTTTTTTATTTTGTTTCTAACACTGCTATAAAACTAATGAACAAATGACGGATTAGCGAGGTAGCATGCACGTTGCTAAATACTCACAAATGCAATATTTCGTTTTCATAAAAATTGGCAACGGATTATTGTCGGTGTCCTACCGTGGACATTACTTAAGTGTGGATTCCCATTTTTATTATAGATTGGATAAATAATCTTGACATATATGGGTGTGATTCTTAAAATTGTGTTTGGGATGTTGCTAGCATCATATGGAAGTAACGAATTTGATTATGTATTGGGTTAGATGATTTAGGTCAAGTAAACTCTAGGAAAGGTCAAACCACAAGCATTCCATGCAGAGTTTGAACACCCGGCCTAACAAGAAGAGGTACCCCCTACACAAAGCAAACTCATTAGAATACCTTCATCCACAACCAAACATAACCCTCGCTTTTAATCAACCTTCAATCAACACCATAAACATGTATATATAAACAACCATTTCCCTTGTGTCAATATACAAACCATCTATCTCATTAAAAAGCACGTGGAATTTAATAACGTAAATTTCAGTTCTGAAAATGGCAATGCGAGCAAGGAGCGGTAGACCTAATCCCAGCCGTCCACCACGGTTGATAGTTGGCCGTGTGTATGAACAGTTCAAACCCATGTCTGAATGGAGACAAGAAGATGATCATGACACTCTTGTTCTTTATCTCCCGGGTAAATAACTAAATTTTCAACTTTTTGTGTTTTTCGGAGATGAATTTTTATAGTTTGATCAAAGTTTATTTGAAATGCGTCGTTTTTAAAGGTTTCCAGAAAGAGTACATCAAGGTTACAACCGAAGACGTTAATACCGTTAGAGTTCGTGGGGAGCGTCTGGTTGCAAATAACAAATGGAGTCGCTTTCTGGAAGATTTTCGAGTTCCTGAGAATTGTGATATGACAGGTATTCGAGCAAGATTTGATGGTGGAATTCTGACAATTACAATGCCTAGGAAGATCACCGCCACCGCCACCGCCATCCCCACCGCCTTTGCCGCCGCACCTCGAGTTGCCCCTAAAGCCGAAGAACAACCCTTCAGAAGAACACAGCAAGATGAAGCGTTACAAAAACCTAAAGAAGAATCTAAGCAAAAAGAAACAGCTTTTGAATCTGCAAAGAAACCAGATAGGCCTCGAGTTGCCCCTAAAGCTGAAGAACAACCCTTTAGGAAAACAAAGCAAGAAGAAGCTTTACAAAAACCTAAAGAAGAATCCAAGCAAAAAGAAACTGCTCTTGAATCTGAGAAGAAACCAAACAGGCCTCAAAGTCCTTTAAAAGGCAGCACTTTGCCACCACAACCAATACCACCACCTTCATCTAAACAATCAAAAAAAGAACCATTTAAAACCGCACCAGAAGTAAAGGAAAAGAATGAGGAACTTATATTTGGATCATTACCAACGAGCATTCCTAAGAAAGAAAAACATAATGTTGTTGAGAAGCCCGATGAAGAAAGGGAAATCCATCAGAAAGATGGTTATGGAAAGATGGATTTTGACGAAGGAAAAGAAAAAGAAAACCCACTAGAGGAGGAGATGAAGAGGGTTTCCGATGGAAGAATGGGAAAATCGAAGGACACAGGGGTTAGTCATGGCGGTTTTCTGGGTGATAGAGTGGAGGAGATGAAGAGGGTGGTGGCTAGGAGAGAGGTGAGCGAAGACAGGAAGTTACTGGTGAATGTGGGTGTGGGTGTTCTGGTGATTGTGGCACTTGGTGTCCATGTGTCGTACGCCATTGGGCTCATTGGCAGAGGGAAGTAGTCGCAATTATTCGTGTAATGTGGGCATGTATATGCTTGTTGTGTGTTGTGAATTTGTTGTTGTTTTAATAACTTGAGACGTTCAAAGACCGAAATTTCTAAAGTATTTATAGATGTAAAAATGTAATCATGAAGTAAGGTGGAGAAATTCACCACACATGTGGAGGATATTTCATCGAGTATATATATAATACAAAGAATATATAAAATAAAGGAAACTATAATCACACCATAATCCTTAAGGCGTTTGATAATTTCACATGGAACATAACAATTAATACATGAAAATTACCAAATTGTCCTTTTAAAACTTAGTCACAAAAATGTTTTCAACTGTAGGCCCTATCTCTAAAAGCCATAATTTATTCTAGTCTCCATGAGATAGTGGGTTTATTTTTTTTTTCTTTTATCGATACTCACTGTATGTCTGAGAGGAATAATGATTTAAAAGGATAATATATTTTTTAATTTGTAAATATTTGGTTATTGAGTTTTTTTCATCCAAATTTGTCCCTTCAACTTGTTAAACTGTCAACATTCACTCCTTATAACCGACTATTCTAGGATAACCGGTAAAAATAGTTTAATATGGTAATATATTTCTTACTTTGTAAATATGTAGTCTTTAATATTTTGTACATTTTTTGTCCTTAATATTTTTTTGTTGCAAAATAAATGATTTTTGTTTTTGTACTCATTCAGTACTTATGAATGATTTTTTAGGGTTCCTCATGACATCTTACGTGAGACAATCATTAATGGGGTATTTGGGTATTTCGATGCTTATGTTCATCGCGACCTCGACTACTTGGTTGCTTAAGTCATGTGTTCTGAACGTCATAACTTATTCATATGATCTCAGATTTTAGTCTACTATAACTTTTGTTTAGATTACTCCTGTTAAAAAGTAATATATATTTTTACTTACGGTCTTTAAATCTATACGTTTTTTATGAATGCATGTATGGATGTTTTTTTTATAAAAACGTAAGTAAAAATAAATTACATTTTAACAGGAGTAATCTTAGCGAAAATTGTAGTAGACTCAAAGAAAGAACACGTGGATATGAAGATCGTTAAAATCTAATATCATATAAAGAAGTTGCGACGTTCAAAACACAAGAGCTAAGTCAAACCACAAGACCTACGCAACCACGTAGTCGAGATCACGATAGACATAAGCATCAACAGCTCCAAATACCTCATCAATGTTGCAACCACATTGAGGTTTAAAGTTGATACCTTGATCATTCATTTTCTAGATTTCTCCATTTGATAGTTTATTGCTATTATTAGTTTATTTTGGGACCATTCTTGGATTTGATCATGTTATGAAGCTATGACTTCAGATTTGGACACCTCATGGCCTCCATGGACTTAAAGTTGCCAACTTCATCAAGTCTTGACCCTCCTTCATGCTCTAAGTCCCTTAGTAATCTTTGTTTGAGTGTCTTAGCCCCTTGATGCCATGCATGGATGTAAAGTTAGCAACTTTACGTGGTCTCTTAACCCTAGGGGACTAGATCTATGGTTTGAGGCATTAGATTCGCTTGGGAAATAGCTAAATGCTTTGTGACTAGGAGAACTCGACAAGTTACCTAGCCAACTCGGCGAGTTGAGTTGGTTTTTCCCATTTTCTGGATAATGCAGGAACTCAACGAGTTGTTCTAACAACTCGGCGAGTTGGTTTGGGTTTTTCTTGTTTTTCTAAGTACTGAAGGAACTCGACAAGTCGATAGATGCACTCGACGAGTTGGGTCAACATGGACTGTTGACATTAACTATTGACTTTGACTTTGGCCATGGTTGACCAAGTTTGACCTTGAAGGTGTTTTGGGTATTTCGGGATTTTAATGGATTGATCACTTGGTGAATGTAGGCATTGAGTTGAGAGCTAAGATTTGGAGTCGGGCCTTATCGGTTATGTTCAGCTTGTCAGGTGAGTTTTCCTCACGGTACTTAAGGGTCTAAGGCACCAAGGCTGACCCTTTGGATTGTTATCTTGATTCATCATATGATTGAGTACTGTTATGATTTGTTAGATTAGTATCCTGGTAGATAGGATTTTGTTATGCTATCATGATCTGTTAGATCGGTATCCTGGTAGATAAGATGTTGTTATGCTTAGTGATCTGTTAGATCTGTTTGACTGGCTGTAGACAGTTATATGATTATATGTTATATGTGCACATGTCTGATTAGTGGCTGAGGCTTCACTGCTTTATGCGTAAGCCAACAGGCTGGGGTATTCTAACCCGATGGTTGAGAGCCCAGAGTATTCCATCCTGAGAATGATTGGACTCATAATATGTTGGCATTCCAACCCGATGATTGAGGGGCCTAGGGTATTCCAACCCGATGGTTGATTGGACCCATAGTATGTTGGTTTTCCAACCCGATGGTTAAGGAGTTTGGGGTATTCCAACTCGATGGTTGATCGGACTCATAGTATGTTGGCATTCCAACCTAATGGTTTAAGGGCCTGGGGTATTCCAACCCGATGGTTGATTGGGCCCATAGTATGTTGTTTGTGATATGTGTTATTTGTGAATGTTGTACTTTGGGGGAACTCACTAAGCTTCGAGCTTATATTTGCGGATTTTGTTTCAGGTACTTTGGATGATCGTGGGAAGGTGAAAGCTTGATCATGCACCTCCTTGCATTTTATGTTATGATATCTGGCATTCTTTGATGATAAACTATTTTGAAAACAATTTGTAATAAATGGTGGTTTTTGGATGTTTGAAAAAGTTTAAAATTTTCAAGAGTTTTATGAATGATACACTTTGAGTGGAAGTGTTTGAATTAAAGGTTTGGGGAGATTCTTAGTAAAGAAATTTGCAAATTTCAGCTTGGTAGGAACAAAATTAGTGTGTAGCTTTCCAGAGGAAACAAGTTCCCAAACAAAATGATAATCAAGGTCAATGTGTTTACCTTGCGTATGTAAAACAAGGTTTTGACCAACAAAGATAGCACTTCGATTATCAAATAAATGAGTTGGTTGATTCAATGGCAAGACATGAAACTCGCAAAGCAAATGAGTGATGAGGACAATTACAACAACAATGCTTTCCATGGCACAGTACCCATGGTTGTGTTGAATTATAAATATTTTAAAAAAGAAAATACCAAATGTGTGTGTGTGTGTGTATATATATATATATATATATATATATATATATATATATATATATATATATATAGTTGGATTAGGTGTCTAAGCCCCATAACTATAATTGGGATGTACTTGACCCGATAGTATCATGGTCGTTTTTGGGTTGCCTTCATCATAGTAATTTGATAGGATGAAATATGAAGAAAAGGTTAATTTTGATTTATTAATATATTATAAGAATAATATATCAATTGAGAAATCATATTATTTAATTAGTATTGATTAAGAATTAATTTGGTATTAATTTCGTGATCAAAAGAGATTGATTAAATTAACGGGGACTGATTGTGTAAATTAGTAATAGCTGTAGTTTGGGCTCATGGACTCTATTGGTAAAGGGGTGGAAGAAAAACTCTATGGAAGTCCATAGAGATTTTGTCCAAGGCTTTCCTTATGGTAATCCATATGCTTCTTAGGGCCTAAACAAAGGAATTAGGGTTTCTATGTTGAAAACCCTAGGAGCCTCAACTATAAAAGGAACCCCCTGGACTCCTAATTTTGGCCTATGCATTCTAAGAAAAAACCCTAGCCGAATTTAGGAGGCTCTAACCTCTCTCTCATATTCTTCATTACTATTTGGTGTGTAACATCCCGTTTAAAATAGAACAATTAAACAATAAACCGGACCCCGAGAGGTAATTTTATTATTATTTTGTATTTCTGGGATTTATTTTGTGAAGACTTTCAGGAGTTATGGGTTGTTTGGTAAGATTGGGACTTAAATGGAAAGGATATTGAATGTTGAGGGATAAATGGTAATATTTGGATTTAATTTGAGAAGAATAAGAAGGGAAGGACTGGAAGTGTAAAATGTGCATAGATTTGAAAGTTGAAGACGGGTTAAACCCGTCACCCTCTTGTAATTCCATATATATTCATCCTAACCCACATGCAAACCCTAATCCTAAATTTAGTTGTGCAACCGCCACCCTCCGAAATTCCAGCCACCACCCCGGTTAGGACCCCAAACCATCGGAGTAACCCCCGCGTGCTCCCCCTGACGTTGGAAAGATGAAGTTGTGTGTGTGATCGCCACTGCTACTCGATTAGGCTGCCTTTCAGTCTTCGTCGCTGCCATGGAAGCCCTCATCCGCCATCGGGAACATAACAACCACTCGGGAACCGCCATCCGAGTCCAGCTCCGTTATAGATGGCCGATAGCATCGCTGCTGCCACCGCCTTGTGTCACTGCTGCTACGTTGCCATCAAGCAGTGAACCTCCGTATCCTCGTTCTTCTTCTTCTATTGCTGATGTAGTCGATATTCTAGCGATGGATTGCCACCACTGCTAAGCATGTGTGTGTGTGTGTGCCTTTCTGTCGTGCCTCGCAAGCTCGTGGGTGACTTGGGTTGCAGATTGCAATAAAGACGCTCGAGGGATAGAAAAACTCGAAGACAAACCACCATGGCATCCTTCTATGGTGGCTGTCGTCGACAACGTTTACGTTAACTGCTGTTGCTGCTCTCACCCTCTACACCGCTGCCACACGCCACTAAGTGGGTGGCTTGACTCATTATGGGTAGAAGAGTGTAGTGTGTGGGTGGTTGTTGGCCGGAAATGTAAAGGGACCACCATGGCCGCCATCCATGGTGGCTGCCACTATCCAACCACCGCCTACCACCACAAGGTTGGTCGGGTGTGTGTATGTGTTCTCGTGAGTGTGTGCTTATTTGAATATCGTGTTGTAATATTGTAATCAATCGGAATAGTAAAGAAAATTCGTCACCATCACCGTTAGGTGGTGGCCGCTGCCATGAGCTGCCGTTGACCACCACTACCCGAGGTGGTAGTGGGTGGTGCCCAACTAGCGAAACCCTAATGGGATAGTATTAGGGTTTGGAAAACCTTAATTCCATGAAACCCTAATTTTGGGATTTATTGGGACCGCACGGGAATTATGTATTAAACTAAAAATAATAATTAATAATCATTACAAATTAACCTAAGGTAATATTGGACTTAATGGATTAAGTCCTTAATGGGTTAAGTAGGAAAACTTAACGTTAATCGTCATTTCATGTGGACAATCCTAATTTCACTTGGGCCTTGAATTGGGCCTTACTACTGGGATTTGGTGATTTGGCTACTAATGACCTATCCAAGAGCAAGTAAATGGTCTAAAATAATTAGATGGCCTTTAGGGTAAGGCAATGTGATGGACTTGGGCCCAATTTGGAAAATTGGGCCATAAATGGGCCATACTTGGGCCTTTATGAATATAAGAGATTGGGCCATTAGAATGTCAAATGTTTGGACCAGGATAGGTGGTTGGGCCTTAAGGTAGAGCCTATGTGAATGGTACGTTGGGCCCAATTAGGAAATTTGGGCCATATGTTGGACATTGGCCCATTACTTGACTATTCGGCATGTGTAGTGTGAGTTGGACCTTGGGCTTGGAACCCAATTATTAATTGGGTATTGTTTGATGTTGACAGTTTGAGAATCTATCAACCAACAGCTGGAGTTATATCTGTGGGACTTCAGCAGTGCCAGGTGAGTCTCATCACCATACCAATGGGTCTAAGGCACCAAGACCGGCCCATTTTATGATATGTGGTACACTAGTTAATTTAGTGATATGTGGTATGCTAGTTGGTTATATTTTATGTGCTATGCTATTTGTTTATGTGATATTTGCCTGAAAGACCATGGGGGGAGCCCATGGCATTTGGATATAAGACCATGTGGGGGAGCCCATGGCTTTTCAGGTAAAGACCATGGGGGATCCCATGGCTATCCAGCAGGGAAAGACCATGGGAGGAGCCCATGGCAACCTTACGTAGGGATATGTGGTAGAGATAGCTTTTATAGCTCATGTTATATGATAGAGATATCTTTATAGCTAATATGATATGTGATGGGTTTTATGCATAAGAAACATTACTATGTGCTCATACAAACCCTAATGCTTGGATCTAGGTTTCTCTATTGAACATGCTTTTATTACAAGACTTACAAACCCTAATCTAGCATACAAATAACAAAAACTACATATAGAATCAGATCTAGATGTTTACGTCTTCAAATATTGGCTTAGATCTTCTTCTCTTCTTCTCTTGAGCTTAGAGTCGCAAATGTAACTCCTCTAATGGCTTACAAACACCACAAGCAAGAAGGCAATTATATGAGAGAGGTGAGAGATGCTAGAAATCGGCCTAGGGTTCTCTTAGAATCAAGTGGTAGTCGATTTCAATGCCCTAGGGGTCTTATTTATACTTACAGGCTACTAGGGTTTCAGTCTAAACCCTAATGGATAGCTTAGCCACCAAGCAGCCCAAGAAACCTTCTGGAATAAGGCCTTGGACGAAAATATGATGGATACCCATCATAATTTCGTTCCCATTAAGTCCATTAGGTTTCCTTAACCCAAAACTCAACTATCATACATTTGATAGTTTATACCCCTTTATTCAATTAATCTCTTTTGGTCACCAAATAAATTCCTAATTAATTTATGACCAATACTAATTAAATAAATATGATTTCTCCTATAATATATTATTCTTATAATATATTAATAAGCCATAATATTCTCTCTTTCTCCTTAAATTACCTTGTCAAGTTGCCCTGGTGAAGGCAACCCAAAAGGACCATGCACAACCGGGTCAAGTACATACCAAATATAGTTACGGGCTTAGACACTATGCCAACAGTCTCCCACTTCGATAAGTCTAGTAACTATATCTCACATATGACTTCAGAATCCGATTAGCAATCGTAGCTCTTATACTTCGCTGTCAACTCTGGTCAACTTGTCCTTTAGATAAGGGATCGTACAATCCTCTGTTCTGGATATCATGCTGACAATGCTTATTGTCCAGCACTTGTTCCTTGATTTCCGATTTGTTTGACATAGAATTTAGTTGAACACATCAACTTCATTCTGATCGGGCCCGACACATAAGTCAAACCAAATCATCAAGTGGCCAAGATATCACTTTTATTCTCATAGAATAAAAGAAACAGATCAACTTCGACTCATATGCATCTATTATTCACTAATTGAATCATGAACAATAATGCATTTTATAACATCAAGTTACTGATGCGTTTGCACATCATCAATGCATAACCAACCAGCAAACAACAACCATATCTCTAAGTTTTAAGACTATATGATATTATCGCTTTGCGATCACTTAAGGCAAAACACCACGAAGTGATACCAGCAAACTTGGGTTTATTCCAATGCTCAAATCATATTCAAAGCACTCATGAACTTTGCAGAAAACCTTTGTTATGCCCAAAACCTTTTAGACAATCTACAAACAATTCATGACAGTCTTCATTCATATCTACTTCCAAAATACGACTAACTGTGGACTGTTTGAATAATCCTATCATTCAGGAAGTCAAAACATGCAAAATTAAAATAATAGATAGATAACCAACACAAGACAGTAGCTTTACTCATAAATAACACAATTTTATTTATTCATCAAATGTCAAGTACAAACTATCTATTACATGTTTCCTATCTAATCCAAACTTATATCATCCTTCAGCCCAATGCTCCTAGCGTGCTGCAAGTGTTTGACCCTACTCAGTCCCTTCGTAAGGGCATCTGCTGGGTTTTCTTCTGATGATGCCCTCTTCACAACGTGGAGTCCCTCTTCTACCCGATGTCTGATAAAATGGTATTTTTTGTCGATATGTCGAGATCTACCATGATCTCTCGGTTCCTTGGTCAAGGCAACCGTTCCTTCATTATCACAAAAAATTTCCATTGGCTCCTTTATGGATGGCAAAACTCCAAGGTCTCCAATGAAGTTCTTCAACCATATAGCCTCCTTCGACGCTTTGCTCGCCACAATGTACTCTGATTCGCACGTTGAATCAGCTACGGTCTCCTGCTTGGAACTCTTCCAAGTCACTACTCCTCCATTTAGGGTAAAGACCCAGCCCGACTGCGATCGGAAATTATCCCGATCCGTCTGAAAACTAGCGTCACTGTACCCTCGTACCCTTAAGTCATCACTCCCACTGAGGACTAGAAACCATTCCTTAGTCCTTCGCAGGTACTTAAGAATATTCTTAACTACAATCCAATGGGCTCTACCAAGGTTCCCCTGATATCTGCTGACCATGCTCAAAGGGAAGGCCACATCAGGGCGAGTACAAGTCATAGCGTACATGATAGAGCCAACTGCGGAAGCGTAAGGTACTCGGCTCATATCAGCTATCTCTGCCTCTGTACTCGGGCTCTGAGTCTTACTCAGCTTGGTATTGCTTTGGATTGGTAACTCCCCTTTCTTGGAATTTTCCATACTAAAACATTTTAGTACCTTATCCAAGTATGTATACTGACTGAGTCCTATCAGCCTCTTTTCTCTGTTTCTTACTATCCTTATTCCCAGAATATAAGCAGCCTCTATGAGGTCCTTCATAGCGAAACATTTCCAAAGCCAGGACTTGACCTCCTGCAAGGTTGGGACATTGTTTCTTATGAGTAGTATGTCATAGACATATAATACGAGGAAGCTCACTGTACTCCCACTGGCTTTGACATACACACAAGATTCATCTTCGCTTTGCAGAAAGCCAAACTCGTTAACCTTCTCGTCAAAACAAAGATTCCATCTGCGAGAAGCTTGTTTCAATCCATAAATGGATTTCTCAAGCTTGCATACTCTATTTGGATGCTTCGCATCGACAAAACCCTCTGGCTGATTCATGTAAACATCTTCAGCCAACTTTCCATTAAGGAAAGCGGTTTTCACGTCCATTTGCCATATTTCATAATCATGAAACGCAGCTATTGCATTACCCTAATAGACTTTATATTCGCACCTGGTGAGAAGGTCTCATCATAGTCAACTCCGGGAGTTTGAGTAAAGCCCTTCGCAACCAATCACGCTTTATAAGTATGCACTTTCCCATCGATGTCCGTCTTCTTCTTGAAGATCCACTTGCACCTGACTGTCTTACGACCCGGTACATTATCAACCAAATTCCAAACTTGGTTGTTGTACATGGACTGAATCTCGCTGTCCATTGCCTCTTTCCATTTCGCAGACTCCAGGCCTACCATGGCTTCCTTGTAGCTGCTAGGTTCATCCAACTTTACTAGTGTACTATCACTAATAAATGTATCCCCTTCAGTAGTAATATGAAGACCATAAAACTGGGATGGAACACTAGCCCTAGTGGAACGTCGAAGAGGTAAGGACTCGTCAACAGGTTCAACAGGAGTTTCCTCCTCAAGTTGATTGCCAGTGTCAGAGGTTCGTTCATCACTTTGATATTGAATCTCTTCAAGCTCAATTTTCCTCCCACTGTATTCTTGGCTTATCAATTCCCTTTCTCGGAAAACTCCTCTTCTAGCAATGAAGACAACATTGTCACTCGGTCTATAGAAAAGATATCCAAAAGATTTATGCGGATAGCCGATGAAATAATATTTCTCACTACGAGGTTCGAGCTTGTCGTGAGTCTCTCGTCTTACAAAAGCCTCGCAACCCCAAACCATAATATGTGCCAACGAGGAAGCCTTCCCTATGCACATCTCGTGAGGAGTCTTGGAAACCTTCTTGGTGGGAACTAAGTTAAGTATATGGGCGGCAATATCTAAGGCATACCCCCAGAAAGCTATTGGTAAGAAAGTTCGACTCATCATACAACGAACCATATCTAACAAGGTCCGATTACGTCTCTCAGCTACACCATTCAATTGTGGCGTCCTCAGAGGCGTCAATTGCGAAAAAATTCCACATTCTTTTAGATAGTCATGAAACTCAAGACTTAGGTACTCTCCTCCTCAGTCTGACCGAAGCATCTTGATTTTTCTGCCCAGCTGATTCTCCACTTCATTCTTAAACTCATTGAACTTTTCAAAGGTTTCCGACTTTTACTTAATTAAGTAGATATATCCATATCTGCTATAATCATCTGTAAAAGTCACATAGAAGCGGCAACCATCCCTTGTGGTGGATCTAAAGGGACCACACACATTGGTGTGTATGAAATCCAATAAACCCTCACCCCTTTCACAAGTGCCAGTAAAGGGTGACTTGGTCATCTTCCCAAGTAAACAAGATTCACACGTGTCATCGTCCCTAAGGTCGAATGACTCCAATACTCCATCCTTTTGGAGTTGGGCTATGTGTTTCTTGTTGACATGGCCATGGCGACAATGCCACGAGCATGCTTTGTCTAGACTAGTAGATGAATCAATATTCAAAACATTGTTTCCTAAATTATCAACAACCATCATAGATTCATAAATCCCATTACAAGGTAATGCATTGAAATAAAAGACACCATTCAAATAAACGTTAATAGAACCATTACTATTATCAAAAGAATATCTGAAAGGTGGGCTTAATCTTCCCATCTCTTATGTCTTGTAGATATTAAGGGCAGCTTCGCTTCCAGTGGCCCTTTTGGTGGCAATAGAAGCACTCTGCTTCTTTGGGATTTGAAGAGGGTTTAGCAGGGCCTTCTTGTTCTCACTTGAGGACGAAGCATCACGGGGTTTCTCCTTATGGTGCCTCTTACATGGAGCCTTCCTCTTTTTACCCTTTCCTTGACCTATTGCCATCACAGGAATGGCCACAGCATGGGACGGTGCAACGGATTTGTCTTTGAGGTTGCTCTCAGCATTCCTCAAGAGTCCTTGGAGCTTGCTCAAGGAGACCTCCTCCTTGTTCATGTGGTAGGTCATCCTAAACTGGTTGTAGCAGGAGGGCAAGGAGTGGAGGATTATGTCGATAGCCAAATCCTCATCAAACATAACATTAAGTTTGAGAAGACGATCACATACCTTTGCATTTTCTACAAATGAGAGGTTAGAGATTCTCCACTCCCCATCTTAGCGGTGATCATGTTAGTAATGATCTCATATCGCTCTTGCCTCGCGCTCTGGTGATACCTATCCAGCAAATCCTGATGCATTTCATACGGATACATGTCCTCATAGGACTTTTGGAGTTTGAGGTTCATGGTGGCTAGCATGATGCAGTGAACTTTCGTAGCATCACGCTCGTGGGCCTCAAAGGCGGCCAAATCTTCAGGAGTAGCAACATCTGGGATGATCTTCTCAAGCATTTCATTGAGGACATATTCTTTGACCTCGTACTGTGTGATCATGAGAATATACCTCATCCACTCGTTGAAGTTTGACCCATCAAATGTCACTTTCTGACACAGGTTCATCAACGAGAATGACCCAGAAGAGTTGTTGTTGCTGTTGTTTGCAGACATCTGAAAAAGAAAGGAACAAAGTTTGATTAGAAATGAATCCCTAATTAAACACCCAAATAAGAAATTAGGGCTAGGATCCAACAACATTATTTACAACTTAGAAAGGGATGTCGTACTCTAAAAGAATAATTTGAAGGTAAGTGAATGACGATTCACTAATTCTCACCATGAAAAACGAAAAGGCAATTTAGGTTTTAAATGTATAGAAAACTCCTAGACCTTTGAGATTCATTGAACTTTTCAATGGCATGTTTAAATCAGGATATGTATTTCAAATTTGCGACTGGGATGCCGAAGATCGCAAACAAATTCTGAATAACCATGCAAATCAACATGGTGCACTCAATGTCTCTATCATCTAATCAATGTGTCGGTAAACCACACACACTCCATTGATCTATGACAAACATCGAGTCACCCATCGCTACCAATGTCATCCCCAAATTGATGTGTCGGTTAACCACACGCGCTCCATCAACGTTTGACAAGGGTACGAAGTGTAATTCCATGGATTAGCATCATTTTCACATTTTACCCTAAAGTAACTAAGATTGGGAATTTGAAAAACATGTAGTTACTTTGTATCTTACATTATACTTTTAATGAGGAGAGGGTTGCCCTATCCTACCCATTCAGCTAACGACCCTCCACTAGTCAAGCAAGCGGTAGGTGTGAGTGTACACCCATTAAGCGCCATTTTATAGGCAGCAACCGTATACCCACCTTATAGACTGGCTTCGTGAATGAGGCCTACTAACGGTAAGACTCTTCATTTTAAGTTTTATATATATATATATATATATATATATATATATATATATATATATATATATATATATATATATTAAGCTTGTAATAATATATAATAGCAAATGGTTGAATTTTAAACTTGTAAAATTCTAAGGGTTTGAAATTTAAATTATTCAAAATCAAACTTTTAATCACAAAATTCAAATTTCAAAACTTGAGGGCAAGTTTTGAACTTTTCAAAACACAAGGGATCAAATAAAAAATAATTCAAATTAGAAAATTAATTTCATAATTATCTATATTTGACCTAATCTTATTTTAGTCATTAGATAATTACCAAATAATTTTAAATAATCCATATTTATCATATAAACAACCAATATTAAAAGGATTTGGAATTATCTATTGTTTTGGAAAGGATAATCATTTAATTAAGATAAAATTCAGATTTTAACTTCAAAAAACGATTTAGGCATCAAATCCAGGTCAAAACAGCAGCTAAATCCCGAAACACCCTTTATCTCACGCACAAACTCGCCGAGTCAGACCTGGACTCGTCGAGTAGGGCCAACTCGCCGAGTTGAGTCAGGCAGAGGCAAAAAAAAACTCGATTTTTAGCAAACAAAACAGTTAAGCATCACATACAACTGAAACCAATCAAGGCTCTGATACCACTGATGAGTTTTATGCATAAGAAACATCCATATGTGCTCATACAAACCCTAATGCTTGGATCTAGGTTTCTCTATTGAACATGCTTTTATTCCAAGACTTACAAACCCTAATCTAGCATAAAAATAACAAAAACTACATATAGAATCAGATCTAGATGTTTACCTCTTCAAATATTGGCTTAGATCTTCTTCTCTTCTTCTCTTGAGCTTAGAGTCACAAATGTAACTCCTCTAATGGATTACAAACACCACAAGCAAGAAGGCAACTATATGAGAGGTGTGAGAGATGCTAGAAATTGGCCTAGGGTTCTCTTAGAATCAAGTGGTAGTCGATTTCAATGCCCTAGAGGTCTTATTTATATTTACAGGCTACTAGGGTTTCAATCTAAACCTTAATGGACAGCTTAGCCACCAAGTAGCCCAAGGAACCTTCTGGAATAAGGCCTTGGACGAAAATATGATGGATACCCATCATAATTTCGTTCCACTTAAGTCCATTAGGTTTCCTTAACCCAAAACTCAACTATCATACATTTGACAGTTTATACCCCTTTATTCAATTAATCTCTTTTGGTCACCAAATTAATTCCTAATTAATTTATGATCAATACTAATTAAATAAATATGATTTCTCCTATAATATATTATTCTTATAATATATTAATAAGCCATAATATTCTCTTTTTCTCCTTAAATTACCTTGTCAAGTTGCTCTGGTGAAGATAACCCAAAAGGACCATGCACAACCGGGTCAAGTACATACCAAATATAGTTACGGGCTTAGACACTATTCCAACAATATATACTAATAGGATCCGACAGGTAATAAGATGTGTGCTTTCCGCTTCATTCCCTGTTCCTTGTTTTGTTGTGGGCTTAGAGCAAATTCACCCAGCCTATTATCTATTCGATCTTAGTTATATATATGTTCCGTATACATTAAGTCATCATAAGGGGTACCAAGTATGGGTCAAGTCATAGGACACAAATTCAATGACAGTTTTCTAATACAAATCATACTTTTCAAACAGAACTTTTGGTACTCAAAGCTAGAAACTTACCAGTAAAGGGTTTAATCCCTTATATTAAACCAGTGTAAACTTAAAGGACTTTAGGTGATTGACTCTATAATACCTTAGTTTATACATCATGATTATATATCATTAATACCCAACAGGTAGTTGGATGTATGCTTTCCGCTTCATTTCCCGTTCCTTGTTTGGTTGTGGGCTTAGAGCAGATTCATCCAATCAACTATCTATTCGATATTAGATTATATATAGCCAGTATAAACTAAGTGATTATAGAAGTAATCACTGTGGTCACTATTTTATTATAAGAAATAAGGGTTTTCTTAAAGGATCTTTCATTAAAATATAAAGGAACTATTACAATTAACTCCATGAGTAACAAGTGAATACACCATAGTTATATACAACGAGGACCTAACAAACAATGGGATGTGTGCTATCCGCCTTACTTCCTATTCCTTCTTTGGTTGTGGGCTTAGGGTAGATGTGCACAATTGATTGTTTGTTTACTCTAAGTTTTATACAACTTGTATCCATTTAGTACTCATAGAAAGGATTGTAGAATCACTTTTATGTATCTTTCATCAAAGTAGGAAATATAGGATTTCTGGAGGAACATGCGAACTTTTCTAAAAATAGAACTTATAACTTACTACATTTCAACGACATTTTTCAACAACTTTCTACAAATTACATACATCACTAAAATCTTATGAATTCATCAGCTTAATTGCTGATAAACTCTTTCAAATAACTTGTATTCTCAGGAAACTAGTAGACAGGTACTCACACTGGGAAATCAGAAGATGGAGCAATATAGCTTCAAGTCTTGTTTTGTTATTTTCATATGTATTCTATGTTTTGTGAACACATACTTTGTAAACACTTTCTTTCTAATGAAATGGTTGTTCATTACATGTTTAGTTTTTCTTTTGTTTTTGTTTCAATAATTTATGACCCGAGGATCCAGAACTCCAATAGTTCCTCCACTTGAAAATCCTAAATCAACTTTCCATAAGAAGAAGGAGAAAAAAATCAATGAATCAACTAGCACATCTGAATTCGAAAATTTTGAAAGCTTTGAAAGGACTCCAAATAAGAAAGAAGTGGGATACGATCTAGGAACTGAAAGTAAATCAGAGGAAGATATAAAGAGTGAATTTGAAGAGATGACGGATATCATGACTGTGACGATGGGGGAATACAAGAAGAGATTGTAGAATGAAAATGGTTTAGGTCTTGTGTTTCCCGAGATTCCAACTGATAAGGATTTTAAAGATTGATAAATATCATTTTGGTTAGTGGTTGTGTTAATTGCGTTCTCAAAATTCGCAATATGATTAC
This sequence comes from Lactuca saligna, assembly GCF_052625555.1. NCBI lineage: Eukaryota > Viridiplantae > Streptophyta > Magnoliopsida > Asterales > Asteraceae > Lactuca > Lactuca saligna. The sequence continues at coordinate 87,741,250 of NC_136417.1, read as the reverse complement.
AGCACCCCTTTTCACAGTTCAAATTGTGAGAAATGGCAAGGAACTGTTCGAACGTTCGGGATTTATAGCTATAAGTTCTGAAAGAGATTAAACATACACACACACATATACTATCTAATGAAGGTGTATAAGCTTGAGAAGTCTAGATGAAGACTTATCGAAGTATCACGTATTAGAAATTTGCTCTTTAGTAAGCAAGTTAAAAAGTATTGATTTCTAGAGGTCCTATTGATTTATGGGTACATGTCAAAACTAGTGGGAGCATAATTGTTATGTTAAGTGTTGCAAGTTGGCAATACTATTTGTAGGAAACAAAGTCTACAAATTTGCAAGTTGCAAAGTTTGGAAACTGTTTCACTATAGTAAATGCTCAAGGGAAAGGGCATTCATACTTCGTTTCATATCTAAAATTTTAGATTGAAGGTTTTTTTAATAGAACTTAGTCTTGGACATATATGAATATCATGTTGAAATGATTCAATAGAGGAAATTCGATATATGGAAATTTTGTAGCAAGAGACTGAACAGATATTAGGTCTTTTTGTAATACATTATGAATCAAGTCTCATATGCTTCAGATATAATATTGATTATATATGCTACAATATTCACTTGTTCTGATTTTCAAATGCTTTGGGTATTGAGAGGGAAAAGGGACTAGAACCTTGTTGAACAACTGTCAAGAACATTCTAAGGTTATACCAAGGGATTGGTTTACTGTGGATAGTTGGAAGTACAATATTATATTAAATGAACCATATTGACATAATTCTAGGTGAAGGTGTTTCTTATCCAAAATATAAGGTCATATGGGAATATGGAAATGTTTCCATAAGTAGGATTTGATTATTATAATCAACAGGTGAGTTAGAAACTTAATACAAGGAAGATTTTCAAGGAGTGTATCTTGAATTTGAAAATTCATTTCCATATAATTGTTTTAAGTAACGAAGTTTCAATGGAACATTTTGTAATATCGTTGGCAAAGTCTCTATGACTTTGAAGCCTCGACATAACAAAAGGATATTGCATGTAAGGTTGAACTCTAACACATTCTAGTAGTAACAAGTATTTGAAATTGTGAAATGAGTATCATTGGAATAGTGTCCAATCGATTTATTCACAAAGCAAGGACCATAGAGAGATATATTATGCATGTTTACATGGCATTACTGATGTTTAATTCAAGTATTTAGTTGATTACTCAAAACATTATACAATGAATAAAGTCTAATTAATATCGTGATTAAATAATAAGAGTTTCATTTATATTCAATAGTTTTGAGACCATAGTTAATTAGGTTATTATTGTGTTTCACTTTGCATGTTTTGCTTCTTGAATAATTGGATTATTCAAACATCCACAGTCGCTCGTACTTTTGGAAGTAAGTAGCGAATTAAGACTATCACGAATTGAATTGTAGATTGTCTATGGAGATTAGACATAGCAATGTTTTTGTTGCAATGTTCATGAGTACTTGGAAATGGGAATTATGAGTATTGGATAAACCCACGCTTAGAGAATTACTTCATGGATTTTATCACGGGTAATTTTGAGACGATAATATCTTATATTCTTAAAACGGAGATATATGAGTTGTTGTTTATGAGCTGGTTGTGCATTGATAATACGTAAACACATCAGTAACTTGATGTTATAAAACGTATTGTTGTGTGTGATTTGATGAGTAAATAGTACAAGCATATAAGTCGAAGTTTATCCGTTCCTTTTGCCCTAACGGGAAAAGCGATATTTGTGGGCCCCTCGATGATTTGATGTCGACATCTAAAGCGCTTGTCCAAGCCTGGACTGAATTGATGTGTTAAATTAGTAGTCTGATTTCAGTCGTCATGAATCAGAAATCAGGAAACAAATCTTGGACAAAGAGATTGATTATGATCCATGCCTCATGTCCATACGAAATCTTGTAGAACGGAGGAATATTTGATCACTTATCTTAGAACTCATATCTGACTAGGTCAGAGTTCGACAGCGGCTTTGAGAGCTACAATTTGCTAATCAATTTTTGAAGTTATACTAGCAACTATGGTTATTAGACTTATCCAAGTGGGAGACTGTTGGATTAGGTGTCTAAGCCCATAACTATAATTGATATATACTTGAAATGATAGTAGCACAATCCTTTTGTGTTGTCTTCATACTAGCAACTAGACAGGGTGGCCTATTAAGGAACAGGAAGAATTTATTTGATTAATAAATTGAAATGAATGATTTATTAAATGTATTATAGAAATAATATATGTCACACCCCAAAACCAAGAACGACGGAAATGTTCTGGGGCGGAGGACGTCATGTAAAGTATCACAGCAATGCAAAGTAGTAAACAAGCAACAACATCATCCATTGAATTAATAGTATAATTTTAATTACAAGTGTGTTCTTTCATAGTATAAAACAACGAAAATGAATAATCAAAATAAAAGACGAGTCTTGACTGCTCCGTCTTCACAAAACCTGGTCGTCGTACTTGTCTATTGGTGACCTGAGAATACAAGTTATTTTGAAAGCGAGTATCAGCAATAAAGTTGGTGAATTCATAAGTATTTAATGTCATTGATTAGTAAAACTTGTGAAGAAAATACTTATACATGTTTGAAGGATAAGTTTGTATTTGAACAATGTAAAGTTTTGTATATGTTTGAAAACTCCTAGAAAAAAAAAACCTATATTTTCTACTAGTATAAAAAGTAGTCTTCTACCAAGACTCTACTGTTTTGTATGTTTGTCTCTTTGTAAAAATCAAATCAAAGCTTTTACCAAGTATGACTATCATTACCAAAATATAGTTTTATATTACCTTTTATGTGAGAAGATCACAAGTTGAATATAATGGGAAAATGTATATGTGTGCTACAGTATTATTTGTATTAAATTACTGAAGTAATAACTATTATTATTCAAATCTAGTCTATCTCATCGATTGTGTGAATGTAATACAAAATAAAGGTAATAAGGAAATAATATAATTATTTTAATCTTATCCTTTTGTATTAGGATATTCAAGGCGTGGAAACTCGCCGAACAGTACAACCGTAGACATCCGTCGATGTGCATTTTCCCACTGTAACTATCAGTGGGGTGTGGAATGGTAAGTCCCGTATAGTAAGTATAAATATCTATTCAGGTAGTATTAACAATATCTCTTCCTATAGTATACATTAGTATCTAGTATTCTCTGATATAGTATGCTCTGTCTAGTATTCTCTGTTATAGTATTCTCTGTTATAGTATTCTCTGATATAGTATTCTCTGTTATAGTATTCTCTGTTATAGTATTCTCTTCATATAGTATGTAATGTATTAGTATAGACTCATGAATGAACTTGTACTTGGAATAGTAAGTAGTATCTCCTAACTATGCCTATTATAGCTACTAGTAATGTACGTGTATAACTGAAGTATGCCTTTGCTACCCAAAGTACTGAACTAACTGATGGAACTTTTATGTCTATATATGTATACATAATATATAACTAATATTTAGATGATATTCGGACAAAAAAACAATACCCTAAGGCCACATCCCAACGAGGAAAAGGAAATAAAGTGAGCTAGTCGTCCTAAGTCCTTTAAACAGTACTTCTATAACTATACTTATATAGGCATGCATTTGACAATATAGAAGTATAAAAGATGTTTTGTAAAACCTTTAAAAAGTTTAATAACTAAGAAATGATGACTTGATGTCAGTTTGTAAAATGATTTGAAAGCAGTTTGTTTGATAAGAACGGTTTTAAGTATAAGGAAACCTTTGTTTGAAACACAATTGTAACAGAGATTGAAAGGAAACATAGAATATGTAAGACAGTTTGATAAAGAGTTTTAAACATGCAAAAACGTTTGAGAAAGCCATTTGAAGTAATATGTTTTGTAAAACAACTAAAACTGTAGTAAATCCATTTGTATGCTAGTTATTAATCACATGTGATTGATGTACTAACTAGCATGATTCAACTTGTATCCCCCCCCCCCATAAAAGCATTTATAAGCATTTAAAAACATTTAAAAGGGTTATTTAAGGGGTATGAACTCACCTGCAGTGAGTGGATCGAATGGAAGATCGATATAGGATTGTTGCATGTCAATTGGAGTCTTGAGCACAAACGAATCCTATTTAACATATAATTACACATATATGAATACATGTAATGTATATAATCACTAATGGTGATAGGGACATGCCTTAGGGACATAAAAACACTAGGAACTAATTGTTACCAACATATATGGTTGCTCATAGGGGGTGTATGGTCCTATATTGAAGTGTAAGGCCACAAAACCAGAGGTTTACTGTGTGTACCGTTAGAGTGTGCGGCCACGGTGTGTGTGCGGTTGCACACTCCCTATGAAGTGTGTCAAAACGTATTTTAATGCCTTAGAACCTATCTAGGAAGGTTTCTCACTTCTTGTTCTAGCCTTATATGGAGTTTATTGCTATTTTGGGACCTAAAAGGGGTGTGTGCGGCCGCACACCCTTTATGAAGATGATAAACTCGAGTTTTTCAAGCATATCATCAAGTGTTCTTTACATATAACCAGGTATAGCAAGTATATACAGGTTATAGAGGCTTGAAAAGGGTGATTTGGGTCAAAAACATAGTGTGTGTTCATGGTGTTCTTCAAGATCTAACACCAAAAACGTGATTTCATGGATCAAAGTAGGGAAGAAGGCTAGTTAAGTTCAAGTATCAACAAATCAAAGGAAGTACTACTTACTTTCATGAAGAACAAGATGAAGATGTGGATGACACTTGAGAGAAAACGTGTTCCAACTTTAAAGGAGTGGCAAAAGGGTTCAAAAATGACTAAGGGTTATACTTATAGGTGGGAGTGTGTTGCTGGAGTAGGTGTGCGGCTGCACACACCTGTGTGTGGCCGTACACTCAAGTGTGCGGCCGCACACTCCATGTGTTAGAGTGTTTGGCCCAATTTCGCTTGATATGCATCGTGTTAACCCATTTCTAGGCTCCTACCTTAATTGTACTAGGTTTCGAACACTCAAATAGACCCCAAACAGTGCTAAAAGTTAGCAAAACGAGGCTATCTTTGATAGATTTGACCAAGTGTACAGGATAGAAAATTTCGGGTTATCACATCATCCCCCCGTTAGAGGGAATTTCATACCGAAATTAGAGTTTAAGCAAGGAAGTAGTAACGAATAATCAAGTAAAGGGATGAGGATATTTCAGTTTCGATTAATCCTCGCGCTCCCAAGTGAATTCAGGTTCTCGATTGGCGTTCCAGTGAAAATCTGTTGGAAATCCGTCAAAAATCTGTCACAAATCCGTAGGCAATCCATCACAAAGTCTAATAATTGTGAACTTAGTGTAAATTTGTCAGATTATTAATGATTTGTGACAGAAACTGCCTTCATAAATTGTAACGCCCGTGTTTCTGGGCTAAAAGCATTAATAAAGTTGTAATAGTCTAGGTCAACCTTTGTAACTCATTTTGAAGTAGTAAAGAGGAATTATGTGAATATTATGCGACTTATATGCTTATTTGCTTAATTATTATGATTTAATTAATTAATAATAAAAATAAGCATTTACAATAAATATTATAAAAAGCTGATATCTTTTAAGAAAGTTGTAGTGGCCGAAACAAGGATTCCGGAGATATAAAGAACGTCGAAATCCGAGTTATAACGAAGAAGTTATGACCTGTCGAAGTTTCGCGACAAATTTGGCATGGCACCAGGAAGCGTAAAAAGTGAATATTACGATAAAGTTCTTTTTAGCCTTAACAATCTAAACTAAAGTTGTAGAATTCGTTAAACCGAGAAGTTCGATAAAAAGAACGCCCAAATCTGACTTCGTATGAGGAAGTTTTGATTTTTCTAAGTTTTAGCTTAGCAGTAGACAGCTAAATACTCGAATTTAAGATCGAGCGAAATTTAGCCAACACAACCTAAACAAGAATCGAAGGTCTCGTCAATAGTAGTACAACGGTAAAAAGACTGACGAAAATGGACGTCGGATGAAGAAGTTATGAATTTTTAAAGGATTATCCTATCCCGGTCTGTTAAAAATAATAATATTAAAATTAAACTCAAAATTAGCCAACGAAGTCCAAACGAAAGTTGTAGAGCATGATTTTAGCTACGCGTGCATATAAAGAACGTCAAAAACGGAGCTCGTATGCGAAAGTTATAGATTTTTGAAGCTCGGGGCTCAAAATTCGGAAATTTTCGCATGAATAGTAACCGGACACATCATCGAGGCCGAAGTTGCTGCGTCACCGAAGACGTGGCCGAATCCGAACCAGACGCGTGTCGCAATTCCCTCGGACCGAAGCCTCGGCCAATCAGAAGCCACCTCGTGGCCGCTGCGTGTCCGAACCTTGCAGAGCCACGTCCGAGCCCGGTAGCTGCCTCCGTGTCTCGCCTCGTTGCTGCCACGCGCCTCATTCCCTCGCTGCCACCTTCTCCCTTCATGACCGAACTTTGCAGGAGCTACGTGGAAGCTACTCAACCACGGAGACCTCGGCCGTGCACCTTATAAATAAGGGGGTTGCGAGATCTCCCGACTACTTTTGAAAACTTGACATTTTTCACCCCTAAACTTATATTTTGACTATTTTGACTTCCCCCGAAGCCCTGGTATCATTTTTAAAGCCCGGAATACGTCCCGAAGTGCCTGAAAACCCGGAAAATTCTATCTTTTCGGTTTTGAAGCTCCAACTCTCGCAGAGCTCGGTTTCTCAATAAAACTCCCGGTTTTATCAGAAACGATCATTTTAAGGAACGAATTGTTGCGCGAGTATCATCAAACCAAGTGAGTGTATAGTCACTTTCATCTTACACATAGATATGAAGTATTTTCTATAAAATACGTGTTATGTGTAATTATATTGATTGTTTATTTGAGATGATTGTTGAATACAGTGTTTTATACAAGTTAGAAATTGTATATGTATTTTATCTACAAATATGTTGGGTAGAACATGGGTAGAAAAAATAGTTGATGTGTGTTAAAATGATGAGGGGCCTCGATGTTGTTGTTGTTCCAGTCATCTAGCGGAGTATGGATGACGACCACGGACTCTTCTAGACAGTCCAGTGGAACGCTAGCAGGCTCGCAACCTGTAGGTGTTGTGAACGATGTGTTCACCAGTGTACTCCATCCCCCTCATGGTTGCCTTTAGGACATTTATTGTTGAGGAACCCCCTTAGCAGTAGTGTCCATCCTGATGATAAAATCCTTAGACTAGGTCCCTTATATAGGTGTTTAGGGACGTAAAGTGAGGATAACGGGAATAGGTAATCAGGGTTTGTCAAACCCCCAAACCAGAACGGCGGAATATCTATGTTTTTATAAACCAACTAGAACTAGTATAGGTTCACTTCCAACCGTCAGTAATATCTATGTTTTTATAAACCAACTAGAACTAGTGCAACTAGAGTCTTACCTTTTGCGAGATCCTGTCTGTATAGGAATTCTCGTCCTGCGTATACTTGTCTTTTGTAGTATACCTTATTCGCAGCAATAGTCTTATAGTAGTCTAAAGTGCTGTAACTCTGTTGATGGTTGCACAGTTGTGTTTTGTCTGTAAACATCTTACGTTCAAATCTAATGTCTTTAAGTTTCCTTATGATCCTAACATTATCATATGACTTGATTCAATTTGATCCTCACAAAAACAGCTTCATACGTACATCTCTTCCTCCGAAATTTTCTTTCTAGCAAAGCCGTCGTTCCAGAATACCAAAGTACTCATGCATAGAGCACTTATTGTTTCTCATCCTTTCCGAAGAAAAAATTCAACAAACCGCCCCGAAGTACCACTCATACAGCACGTCAAGTTCAATCCAAAGACCCATACGGTTGATCTATTGTTGAAGAATGTATACATAGGGGTAGTATATAATCAAGGTTCTAGAGGTTTAGAATTGATGATTCCACTCTAACTTCTTTTCCTCGTTGGGATGTGAGCTTAAAGAAGAATCATTTATTCGACTACCTTTTCAATCTTAATTATATACGACTCGTATACGCGAAACTGAAATTCATGAACCAGGTATGAGTTCTAAGATGAACTTCAAGATGGAGACTACTTAAGAAGACTACGAGTGATCATGCTGCCATGCGAGTAAACTTAGAAGCCCAATGCGTGCCCTTTCTGTCGATTGGGACAAGAAAGTCAGATAAAACAAAAGTACCTAACATTTTTCCTTAAGTCATGAGCAATCATACTTTAGTTTAGATCTTCACATCACCTAATCAACCACAAGGTTTTGACTTCATAATCAGTATGAATTGGTTTTGTTCTTATACAAGAGGAAAGGTCACTGCCTATACCTCAAGACAACTTAAGACACAGGGAGTTAACTATACAACACATGATCTTGAGTCAGTAGCAATGATAATCGCTCTGAAGATCTGGAGGCACTACTTGTAGGGTACAAGGTGTACTAATTTCACAATCCACAAAACATCCAACATACATTCGACCAAGAAGAGTTATAACACTAGTAAGGCAAACGAAAGAAACAAAGTCGTTCCCCGATAGTGAAATGTTCACTGGAAGGCCATGCGAGGATTTGAATTCACTTAGGAACAAAAAGATCAAATTAAACTTCAATCCGTAGCGTAGTATCAATTCTGCTTAAACTCTAATTTCGGGACGAAATTCCCTCTAACAGGGGGATGATGTGACAACTCGATATTTCGAGGCAATATAATGGAACGCAAGTCAAATTTAGGTCAAAATTTAACTTTCCAAAAATCTTATTTGGGTTAAATAAAGTAGTAGAAATCGTGTCAAGGTTTTCATACATATAAAGAACCCTAAAATCCGAGTTATAACGAAGAAGTTATGGCCAATCGAAGATTCTCGGCAAAACCGGCAATACTGATAAATGTAAAACGCGAAGTTTCAATACAATAGTTTTTGGCCTTAGGTATCTAAATGAAAGTTTTAGATATCATCAAACCGTAAACGTACATAAAAAGAACGTCCAAATCTGACTTCGTATGAGGAAGTGGTGATTTTTCTAAGTTACAAATATAGCAATAGACAGCTAAAAACTCGAAATAGAGATCGAGAGACTTTTAGCCGACACAATCTAAATGAGAATCGAAGGGCTCAACAATACTAGCGCAACGGTAAAAAGTCTGACGAAAACGGACGTCAGATGAAGAAGTTATGGAACTTTAACGGACTTTTCCTGTCCCGACCTATTAAAAATATAATATTAAAAATAAAATCAAAACTAGCCGACGGAGTCTAAACGAAAGTTGTAGATCGTAGTCTCACCTTCGAGTGGATATAAAGAACGTCGAAAACGGAGTTCGTATGAGAAAGATATGAATTTTTGAAGTTTGTTAATTAATTTAAATATAAATTAAATTAAATCCCGGTATTATCCGAAGGAGGAGTCACCGGTCCGATCCCTCGTACGCCCAGCGTACTCGGATGCTAGGCTCCGGTTCGTCCACGTCGCTCCAATGCTTCGACCGAGGATGCGCTCATGCATGACGCATGAGTACGCAGCGCGTACTCTAGTACGCCCCGCGTAACGCAACCCCCTCAGACCCCTATAAATAGCATGCGAGGGTGCCGGCCGAAATTGCTAATTTCCTTCCTTTCTCGCGCCGAAGCTCTGCGTTTCAACCCTCGGAATCATCCCAAAGGCCCGGCTTTCATATCTAAGGTGGGAAGAAAGTTTTACACTCCCGAGACTCCCGAGATTTCCCGAGAATCTCGAGAGATCCGCTTTCTCGAGTAGAAGTTCTGCTCGGTTTTCGTCACGCATTCTTCAATCAATCAGGTGAGTTCATACCCCTATAATCCACACTTTTAAATGTTTTATGAATATTTTTATATGCTTTTAAGGGGGGGAATACAAGTAAAACACACGATGATTATCGTATGTTATATAAAGTTTCGTTTTATACTTTTTATCAACGGAATCATATGTGATTTATAATCATTATAAAGAAACTTTTGTGTGCAAAATGCATCACGATAATATCATATCTTTCGGAAATTGAAAAGTGTTGTTATTTATATATAAATCAAACACTCCGCTTATACTGTATGTATATGTGTCCACCTTTGGTACTACAAACATACGATTATTTTAGTACTACAAACATACGATTATTTTAGTACTACAAACATACGATTATTTTGGTACAAAAAACATCAATATTTTGGGATACTTCTTGTTAATAAATCAATCATATGTGATTTATAACTAGTATACAAATAGATTCACTACAAGTTCAGAAGTTTCACTAAACATATTACTTCAAATGACTTTCTTAAACGTTTTTACATGATTAAAGCTCGTTATCAAACTGTCTTACATACTGTAAGCTTCCTTTCAAAATCGGTTACAAAGGTGTTTTCAAACAATGGTTTTACGTGTACTTAAACTGTCTTATCAAACAAAATACTTTCAATCATTTTATAAACTGACATCAAGTCACAAACCTTTATTAGACTTTTCAACGGTTTTACAAAACTTCTTTATGCTTTTATATTATAAATTGCATGCCTCTATATGTATAGTTATATAAGAAATGTTTAAAAGACTTAGAAAGGCTATCCACCCTATTTCCTTTTCGTGCATTGAGATGTGGTCTGGTGGGATATTGGGTATTCGTCCGAAAGTCGTTTAAATATTAGTTATATATCATGTATACATATATGGTCGTAAATGTTCCCTCAGTAATTTAGTTCCGATACAAATAGATATCAATGGTGTATAAACCTACTTGGTCACTCATCAATTACATTCTAGTAAACTATTATAGGAATAGTTTAGAGTAAACAAAACATTTTCACTACTACAAGAAATTACACCAGAGTCAGTTCATTCATGAGTCCAGACTACATGTTATATGAAGGAATACTCTTACTTGAATACTTATACATGAATACTTATACATGAATACTTTTACATAAACATTATATGGCAAGTTACTACTACATGTTATATGAAGGAATACTCTTACCTGAATACTTATACATGAATACTTTTACATAGACATTATATGGCAATTTAATATTACATGTTATATGTCTAGATATGGTTATATTGTTCGCCTTTCTATCTTTACCTTGTGATTCAATCACATCATCGACGAGGTAGACTGGGACTTTATCTCCTAGTACCACATCATACTTTGATGGACTAACCATTCCGACAACCACTGCTAGCTACAGAGGTAAATGAACAATCTACGGATGTTCTAGGTTGATACCATCGTGGGTATACATAAGGGACTAACTATTCCTACACCTGGCTGTTAGCAACAGAGGTAAATGAGCAGTCTACGGATGTTCTAAGTTGATACCATTTTAGGTATACTTAAGGGGCTACTAATATGAGTTAAACAAGGAAAAACCATCACATTTTCAAGAGATACGTACTGTCAAAACAGTCAGGTCTAGGTAAAAGACTACTTTCAAAACATTCGAGTCTTGGTAGAAGACTACTTTTATACTAGTAGGAAATATGGGATTTTATAGAGCTTTTCATACTTATACTAAATGTTTCATCATTCATTTACCAGTCTTTCATATCAACTAATCAAAGTAATGACATTAAATACTTATGAACTCACCAGCTTAAATGCTGATCTACTCTTTCAAAATAACTTGTATTCTCAGGTTACAAATAAACAGGTGTCGATACAAGGTTTAGAGAAGATGGAGCACTCAAGACTCGTCTTTTATTTTGATAAGTTATTATCATATCTTGTACAATGAAAGAAAACACTTGTAATTAAAATTATACTATTGATGCAATGGATGATGTTGTTGCTTGTTTACTACTTTACATTTGTTGTGATGCATACATGACGTCCTCCGCCCCAGAACGTTTCCGCCGTTCGTGGTTTTGGGGTGTGACAGATATGAAGTATTTTCTATAAAATACGTGTTATGCGTAATTATATTGATTGTTTATTTGAGATGATTGTTGAATACAGTGTTTTATACAAGTTAGAAACTGTATATGTATTTTATCTACAAATATGTTGGGTAGAACATGGGTAGACAAAATAGTTGATGTGTGTTAAAATGATGAAAGACCTCGATGTTGTTGTTGTTCCAGTCATCTAGCGGAGTATGGATGACGACCACGGACTCTTCTAGACAGTCCAGTGGAACGCTAGCAGGCTCACAACCTGTAGGTGTTGTGAACGATGTGTTCACCGGTGTACTCCATCCCCCTCATGGTTACCTTTAGGACATTTATTGTTGAGGAACCCCCTTAGCAGTAGTATCCATCCCGATGATAAAATCTTTAGACTAGGTCCCTTGTATAGGTGTTTAGGGACGTAAAGTGAGGATAACGGGAATGGGTAATCAGGGTTATTGTTGATTGATGAAATTAATAAATTTATTGTTGATCGGTGAAATTAATAAATTTATTATTATTTGTGGGTTGAAAACCCTATATGCTCACCAGGCTCCCAAGCCTGACCCACTCAGCTTACTGTTTTATAGGTAGTGGACTCGGAGCATAATTATGATGATGATGAGGGACGTTTGGATTATAGGTCATTAGTTGTAATAACTGTTGTAAGACTTATAATGTACTGTTTATACTTATGTACTGTATCGAACATGACATCCCAAGTCTTTTAATGAAATACATTTCTAAGGAAATGCTTTTGATAAATCTTTATCATATTATTGTTTTGGGATAAATTCCGCAATTCTTTTATTAAAAGGTTACTCTGATTTTAAAACAAAGTATAAACAAAACCGGTGTTTTCTGACCGTGAAATTGGGGATGTCACATAAATGATTTTTTTTTCTAGTTGTATAACCCCTAAAATAAATATGTGGCACTAACTTTTTCTATCTGGATCCGTCACTATCCTCCTAAAAGAGGTAATAACTTTTTCTATCTGGATCCGTCGCTATCCTCCTAAAAGAGGTAAAAATTTGAGGTGAAATTGTGCTAGTTAACCCAATCTAAGTAACCACTCTTAGCCAACAATATCTTGAAAGCATAGAATCCTAGTTTTAGGGCATCATGTCTACATTAGGAGAGTAGAAGAAAGCCCATCATTTTGTGTCTATAGTTTCCTTGGTAAGGACAATGTAACCACGACATCGTAGGAACATTGAGTTTCAAAAATATATTTCAAAAAAATTGAATCTCAAAAATTGTGGCAAAAGCTATCGAAGACATGTGGAAATGAAATTCATTTTGGATAGGGATTGACACACAAACTTATAACGAAATGAATTAGGTATATTTATGCGATAATGCGGATGCAAATCTTGAAGTCAAAACTAACACGTAATGGGTTGGTCCATTTAGGTGGTTGTCAAATGAATTTAAGATAAGTAGATCGTGGATATTAGTCTATTACCTATAATAAGTAACCTAATAAAACTACTTAATTATTTATTAAATACTCTGAAAAATGACACTTAACAAATATTTACAATTAAATCGAGAAAAACACATTTTAAAAATAAAAAAGGAAAAAGTCACGTCGCCTGAGAGATTCGAACTCTCGCGGGGAAACCCCATGTACTTAGCAGGCACACGCCTTAACCACTCGGCCAAAGCGACTTTTGTTTTTTAAGTTAAATATTATTATATAATTAAATTATAAAACCTAAAGACACTGACCTAACCAACTAACGCTGACCCCACCTTTCACTCTCCTCCATACAAAAATATCCGACCCCTCTCTATCGATACCTCGCAAAGCGACGCCTCCTATAAAGAATGTCTTCAACCACCACCACCACCACCACCACCGTCGCCGCCACCATGGACCGCCGTACCTACTGGTGTCATGAATGTGACATGAGCATCTCTCTCATCCCCTCCTCCAATACCACCACCGCCAACCTCCTCTGCCCTCACTGCAACTCCGACTTTCTTGAAGAGCTGGACTCCCCTATTACTTTCAATAACGCCACTAATCCCAACTCCGATAACCATGACGATTCCAATCAATTGTTATTCCCTTCGTTTCTCGATCCGTCCTCTCCGGCGGCGGAGTACGCTAATTCTTTCCAGTTCTCATCTGTTGCCCCTTCCGACGATAATTTCCTCCTCGACAGCCCTTACTTTCACCGTGTCATTAATCACCTGTTTAACTCCGAGGACTCTAATCCTTCCACCACCGCTACCACCTCCCGCCACCACTCCCCTGCGTCGAAATCCGCCGTTGAAGCTATTCCTTCGGTTAAGATCACAGCTGCATTCCTTGAAATCGATCCGGTTGTTATCTGTGCCGTTTGTAAGGATCAGTTTGTAGTGTATGACGAAACGAAAGAGCTTCCTTGTAAGCATATGTACCATCCGGACTGCATACTTCCATGGCTTTCACAGCATAATTCATGTCCTGTTTGTCGGTTCCAGCTGCCTACGGATGCGGTTGATGGAGATTCGAAAGTGAGGAGGAGGTCTAGGTCTAGGGTTTTGAGGTTGGGGGATTTAATCGACGATGACGACGACGAAGAACTGTTAGGGTTTGGATTGAGGCACCTTGCTCGTAGGCACCGGCTGGTATTTCCAGTGAGACACCATCATTTCCGTCAACCGCAGACGGAGGAGGTGCAGCCCGAGGATTTCTTTTCTTCCACTCAAATTGCGGAGGAGGTGGAGGTGGATGCGCCGCCTGATTCACGGCGGACCAACAGCTTAGAGACTGTGTCCAGTTGGCCAAACTGGGCTGTTGATGGCGGAGCTGTTGATGGGGATGAACTTACAGTGAATACTGCTAGACTCGATGATGATGCTGATGTGATGATGTCTTGAACATTGCAAATAGAAGCTTCGTGTGAGTAAATTTGAAGGTATTTTTTGCTTAATTCCACTTGCAAGATTCACTGGCCTTTGTTTCTGCATATCTATTACAAGATTGCCTACATTTCAATTGAATCCTAAAAAGTTATTAGTTCATGCATTCAAGGTTATATGTCTCGTTGCTTTCTTGTAAATGCTTTGTATCTTTACCCTTTTAAGGTGTTATTTTGGGGAGTGTTGAAGGCTATTTATGACTACATACACCATGTCTTAATATGTTAAGTGAAAGAAATAGACACTTTTACCTATTTGCCCTTCATATTCTCACCTTTGTTGGCCTTCATTTCTGTACTAGTCCATTACCCCTTCATAATTATTTTTTCCCCCAATTTAATAAATAAACCCTCCATTATCTCCCCTTATTTGCTAGATTTTTTTAATCTCTCCCCATAAGATTATTATAATTTCTCTCGAATTTTTTAGTTTGATACGTAACTCCTCCACTATCTCCATTGAAGGTTTGGTGAGTTTTTTATAAAATAAATTATTATGTAATAGAGAATTGTTTTATATATGTAATCTCGATAAGCTCAAATGAATTGATTTATTATGTCTTTAATCTTAGTCAACTATCAAGTTTTTTTTATCATTTAGACATAAAGGTAAAATAGTTGTTTTTTTTTTATTGAGCAGTTTATGCAACACTTAACAAATGTTGTATGACAATAATGCTTTGTTTTATGTTGTTAATTGAATGCAGATGATGTATAGTGGTTCTTATACAGGGGTCCAAGGCACTTCAACAGCATGAAAATTTAACAAGTGTAGATTTGCTGTGGATGGATGCCTTTCTTTAATGTTACTTTATAGTAAACATTTTTTGCCTTTGGATTCTGTAATAAAAGATTAAAGGGCCCTTTATAGATCAACTCTTTCTTTCTCTCTCTCTTTTTTTTTCTTTTTTTTTTTTTCTCCTTTTTATTATAAAACTAGTTGTGAGAATTGGATCCATATATAACATGGGTTAATTTAAAAAAAAAAAAAGTTAAATATAAAAGTCAAAATATCTAAGAACTTTGATTTATAAGAAAAATAAGAAAAAATAATGAACTATTATAATGGAAATATTTTTTATCTTTTAAATTTAAACAAATAATATAAATAAAGAAAATATACCAATGAGCTTTAATTTTGGAATTTTGAAATTAAAATGTAAGTTTATTAATAAAATTAATATACATTTATTATAATTATTATATTAAAATATTATGTGGAGTTTAATAAAGTTTAAAAAAAAAACTTATAAAATGACATTTAAAAAAAAAAAGATTAATTTAAAATAATTATAAAATAACATTTGACAAATTGGTAAATTGAATGAGAATATGATAAGTAGCAAACAAAATATTCATTTATTATTGGAAATAATGCAGCCTCTTTTTCTACTTTTGTGGGATCTTGATACCATCCATAATTGATAATTGAGATTCAAAAAAGTCCGCTAACCCTTTAAATCATGTTATGTGAGTTTGTTTTGGAAGGAAATTAAGGAGAACGAGTTATTATTTTATTGGTTTATTTGAGTTAGGAAAAAATTATAATTTTTCATGATCATGAGTTAGAGCGAAAGGAGATTCAAATTGATAGTTATACAAACGTACGTACCATTGTTAAATATTTAAGGATTAATGGTGTAACATGGTAACCAAGACTTAGAGCATAGTCAAATGGTAGTTTTTTTTTTTTTTTTTTTTTCTTGAAATTTCAAATATTAATAACTAGTATCTTAGAACGCGGGTTGTCACGAGTTGTTACGTGGAGTTGATTAAGGCAATATCATAGTTTCTTGTATCGTTATACATAATGGATAATTCATTACATATTTACAAATGGTAGAGTAAGCTTATATAACATTAAATATTTTGGGGCAAAAGTGGCTAGTTAGTCCATAACATCCTTATTACATTGCTTTCATTCCCATTAGCAAAAAAAACTATCTTCATAGTTATTTTTGGTCTACCGGCAGTAAGTTTTAATATATAAGTCCAGATTAACCATGTACAATTGTTTGATTTGGAGGAGAAGCTTACAAAATAGTGGTCTTGGTGAAGCTATGATTTTTTTCATAATCAATGACTTCATATGCGAATTCTGACACTTTGATTATTAATTCAAACATTTTGAGTACGAAATCCATACATTTATTATGAATTGTCATTTCAACATGAAAGTGTTAAATTCTATATATGAGTTGTAATTTTTTTGTATGTATTGATAAACATAATAACATTATTAGAGTTATTGTAGTGTTCTCAATATTTAAAATATATGTGATAAATAAATAAAAAGAATGAATGTTATTTAGTTGGCAAAAATATCATAGGAGGACTAAAGGAGATACAAGTAATTAAATCTAAGATTTTTTTTACCAAAAATGACACTTATTTATCAACTATGAGATTTGAGTCACTATAGAGAATTTATGGGAGTGTATTGCGTATATGAGAAAAGTTGTACAAAAGTCTTTTGGGTCTTCATAGACTGTATTTTTAGGGTCTAATGGGAACCTAGGATCGGCCCCTACTCCCTTGCTCCCCTATAAAAGAAAAACCCTAACACCCCCTTGGTGCATAGGTGTATGCAACACAAAAGAAAGAGGGAGAGACAGAGAGAGAGAGAGAGAGAGAGAGAGAGAGAGAGACGAGAAAATTGAGGAGGCCATGGGTGGTCGACAGCCAAAGAGGAAGAGAAGAATAGAGTGTTTCAACCTGTTTTGTTAAACCCTATGTAATACACTTCCTCTTGTGTTGGTATGGTTGGATGTCAATGCGTTGTTCTTTGGAGTCGGGAGACTCGGTGACCAGTTGGATGGGATCATGTGGTCAATAAAATTTATTTAGAATAGTTTGTTATGTTGCGCATCGGAAGTTGCTTAATGAAGGGTAGATATGGTGGACCTCGTTTCTTGTGGGTTGTCTGTTAGGAGTCTGGTTTTCCAGTATGAGGAATTGATCCAAAAATCTCGAGTGATTGCCAGATGGAGGTACACCTGAGCTGGTAAGGGTTAGATATAACATGAATTTTTTTGGATTGACCGTCCTTATTTATAAGGGTAGTGGTTTGGAATGACTTGTTAGAGAATCATGGGTGTATTTAAGGCTTTTGGTACAACTTTCGGTTTTAGGATTTAGTGAAATTCGCGATCAATGTGTTTTGAGTACATCGTTTTGTGTGTTAGTAGTGTTCTTACTAAAAAAAAGGGTAGGTCCAGCGAATGGACGAATATCAGTCCCGGAGTTTAGGCTCGGAAGTTTAGGAGTGATGGGTTCCTGGTCCCGGGAAGCATACTGATGGAGTCATTTCAGTGGTTATCGTTTTGAAAAGTCCCCAACTCTGTGGTTCTCACTAGAAGTTCGGTTCTATAGCTGGGAAGTCGCGGAATATCTTGGCGATGTATGTAATTGGTTTTAATGGTTATCCAATTGAGGCTTGTGTTGGGAGTCGCCTTGTTTTCGGATGAAGGGTGGAACAACAGTGAATAGTCAAGAGTCCTGATTCCCAGTGGTATTGGCAACATAAGTCAGGGTCGGAAGGGTTCCGTTTGGTTCGGATCGTAAAGAGAAGTAGTAATAATTGCGTTTAGAGATAGTTTGGCTTGCTTAAGAGTCAATCGAGGTATTCGATTTCTAAATTTTAGAAAGAATTGTGATGGTTTGTTTCAATGGTAAAAGTTAGCGAGCCAATAATTCGTTCTTGGTGAGGGTGCATGATATTCGTTAAGATGGGTTAAGGATAGTATGGGAAGGCAGTCACCTGAATGAGTCGACTTTTCGTTCGGAACGGTTTCCGGGGAGGACCGTCCAAGTGGATGTAACGACCCAATTTTCAAGGACAAAAATTTCGTTTTTGAATTAACGCGTTTAACAAAAAAAATTTACCAAGACATTGTCAATAAACATTCATTACAAAATGATAATGTTGTATTTCAAACCATAACATCAAAAGTATAGAAAATCAGAGTACAATCCCAAAAACTTCTTGCGGAAACATGTGTGTGTGTGTGATGCGTTGCTACGCCGTTGGCTCTTTCCCCTTCGACGAAGAGGTATCTGAAACCAAAACCAAAACCATAAGCACAAAGTTTGGTGAGTTCCCCCATCATACCACATACCACACAATATCGTCGGTATCTTTCAATCGGTAACCTTCATCGGTATCTTTCAACCGATAGCCTTCATCGGTATCTTTCAACCGGTAACCATCATCGGTATCTTTCAACCGGTAACTGGGGACTATTTCACCCCTACTACTAACATACAATCAACAGATACAAGCATACAGTCAGGCATATCCGGGTACTGACCTACCCTTGGGTCCTAAGGACCACTGTCAGGGAAACTAATCCCTACCATACACATAGCATACTACCAACACATAACCAGACCAAGATAATTATCACAAAGACCATTATCTTCTAAATACCCTTTTTGGTGGGCCGACATTGTGGCCTTAGACCCAAGTCTACTGGAAGGTAACTCACCTCAATGTCGTGCAGTGTCTGAACTTTCCTCGGTGCATAAGTGATAAGTCGACTCCATAAGACTCCTCGATCCCTACACGACAACCTTCAAGTCAACACACGTCACATACAAACCTAAACAGGGCCAGTCAAAGTCAACATTCAGTTGACCTGACTCGCCGAGTTGGCCTACCAACTCGTCGAGTCCATGCTTCACTAATCCCCCACAAAACCCCAGCTCCACTCGTCGAGTCAAGAAAAAACTCGACGGGTTCTCCTTCAATCATAACATCGAGACCATCTTCATCCGACTCGCCGAGTTCCTTCTTGAACTCGTCGAGTTTATCTCCAACTTAAGAACTTGTCTAGTTTATGACTCGCGAGTTGTATGAACAACTCACCGAGTCCATCTTCAAAGATTGGGAGATTGCTATGGACTCGATGAGTCTGCTCATACCACTTGCCGAGTCTCATGGCTTCCAGGTCCCTTTTCGCGTCTAAACCCACAAGGGACTTCCTTCCTAACACTTACTCATTCACAAAAAGGGGTTTGGTGCACAATGGTCACCGACTCGTTGAGTGCTAAGAACAACTCGCCGAGTCCAACCTTGACCAACTCCCTACAATCGATTTAAATGAGGTCTAACACACCAAAACCATAGATTTGGCCTCTTAATGTCCATTTTATACGTAAAGTTCCAAACTTGATGCACATGCATGGGGTTTTTAGCTCAAAAATCCTACAATGTGCATGGGGCTCTCATGGCCCTAAAGTTGGCACCTTTATGCCACATAACACTCCTTAAATCCGAAAATGGCTTAAAAAGCCCCAAATGCACCCAAGATCTACAATATAAAGATGAACAACCAAATGAAAGACCAAAGCAGGGCGTTTTACCTTGATTAAGCTGAAAATGGAATGAGATTTCTGGATCCACAAGCCCCAAGTCGAATACTCAAGCTCCTCTTCTTCTTCCAAGCTTCACAAGTCAACAAAAGCACCAAAATGGCCTTAACACACACACAAACAGCTAGGGTTTCGATATGCAGCTCTAGGAGAGTGTTAGGGACAATGGAGGTTGAGTTAAGGTGTTTATATAGGGTGCAAATCCTCATATTAGGGTTTTTGTCCAGACAGCACGGACTTGTCGATTCCGGTCTCTGACTCGCCGAGTCAGTTACTTAACTCCTGTGTCCAATCCGCTTCTACTCTACGAGTTGGGCCACCAACTCGCTGAGTCCCACGCCAAAATGCAAAATACTTAACATAAAAACACGTACCAGAATACAAGTGTTACAGTGGACCTGGGAGCTGGAGCCTGAGATGATGGAGTATTACCTCGAGTTATTCATTGAAGCAGACTTCGAGGATGAAGTCTAAGTCAAGTGGGGGAGAATTTTAGCATCGTGTTTCAAGGTACTTTCATCTTTGTCCCTTATATTGAGATTTATTGCATTTTGGTCCTTGTAATGGAAGACTTGTGGATGGGAGGGGTTGTTTGTGCCACTTTTGGATTCTTGGGGTGGAGCCACATACGTTGGCGTACGCTTTGTGTACGTAGGGCGTACGCAATGGAGTCCCCAAACCCTAATCTTTAGGGTTTGGACCATATTTATGTTGGGTTTTGAGCATTCTAACACTCCTAAGTGTACATGCAACCCTAAATACCTTGGATCTATGTTTTCTCTATTATACATGCAAATAAGAACTTCCAAGGCTTTAAGCCTAACTAGCATATTATGAAGATCTCATACTACAAAGTACTAGTTAGATGACATACCTTTTGATGTAGCTTGATGTCTTTAAGCTTTAAGAGCTTAGCCCTAATAGTGTGGAAGCCTCAAGTGGAATCACAAATCACCAAAACACCTTGGAATACTTGGTTCTCTCTAGTGAAATCGGCTAGCCCTTTTTAGTGTACCACCCTAGTCCCAATTTCACCAACCAAGGACATCTTTATATAGTATGGAAACTAGGGTTAAACCCATGACCTTTCATTTCATATGATCCATGGGTTAAACACTCCATGGACTATCCATGAAAGCTTAGCCCAACCTAAATGAACTTGGCCCATTCCATATATACAAGAGTCCATATTTAATTAGTTCATTTTGATCACTTAATTAATTCTAAATTAATTATTGATCAATACTAATTAAATAATATGATTCCATATTAATATATTAGAACTTATAATATATTAATATTAATCATAAACATACTATTCTCAAAAGATTATCCATATAAATTGTGTCGGTGAAGTGCAACCCAAATGGACCATGCCGGGTCGGGTCAAGTACATACCAAATATAGTTATGGACTTAGACATTAATCCAACAGTCTCCCACTTGGATAAGTCTAAAACTATTATTGCGTATGACTTCAGGAACCGACTGGCAATCGTAGCTCTCAAAAGCTTCTGTCAAACTCTGACCTTATCGATGAACTCTGACATTTATCAATGACTTGTCCATTAGATAAGGGATCATATATTCCTCCATTCTAGATATCATATGGACTGAGACATGGATTATAATCATTCTCTCTGTCCATTTGTTGTTTCCCGATTTCCGATTTATGACGACTGACTAATTGAACAAATCAAATTAGTCCTAGCCCGGCCGAGCACTTCCATTTGTCATCATCAAATCATCGAGGGGCCCACAGATATCGCTTTTATCCCGAAGGTAAAAGAAATGGATAAACTTCGACTCATATGGCTTGTTCTACTACTTGTTGAATCATACACAAAGGCACGTTTTATAGCACCGAGTTACCAAATGCGTTTTCGCGCAATCAATGTACAACCAACTCATAGTAACAACTCATATCTCTAGGTTTGAAGAATATAAGATATTATCGTCTCATGATCACTCGTGATAAAATCCATGAAGTGATTCCAATGAGCGCGGGTTGAATCCAATACTCAGAACTTATGAGCACTCATGAGTGTTGTAGCCCTTTGTCCAACACCTTAGACCTCTACAAGCCAACCCATGACAGTCTTAATTCATATCTACTTCCAACATATGACTGACTGTGGATGGTTTGAATAACTTAGTCATTCCTAGTTTATTCGGGAAGTCAAAACATGCAAAGTGAAACACAATAATAATTGAATCCAATATGGTATCTTACATTTGACAAGTGTTTTAAACCTTCTTTGAGACATGTCACTCAAGTTACAATCTTCTTTGAGACTTTTACTCTTACATTTGACAAGTGTTTTAAACCTTCTTTGAGACATGTCACTCAAGTTACAATCTTAGAGTATAACTCTAACAATTGTTTTGGAACGAAGTATGACTCATCTTCTTGATTTAACCACTTCAACAATTCAAGTTTCTCTTCTTAGTCATAAGATTTTCTTTAGAGAACTAATTGTGCTATGGTTTCTTAATCATTAAGATGATAACAAAACTGATACTAAAGTACTCTCCCATCTTTTCAGATTTGAGAAACTTCTATCCTTCTGCCTAATTTGATTCTTCTTATTCGCTCTGTCATACATTGGAACCTTTTTCCAATGTCTCAGAATTACACTTAAGCTTGTAAGTATAATCATATTTATTGAGCTTTAGTAAACTATGACGAATAGTTTTATCAATCTTTTGTGGTGGACTTAATCAGTGCACAATGATGTGCACTCGATCCCTTAGTCCGTTACTTGACTCACACATCCATGTGAGCAAGTAATTAGTCTTAATTTTCCAATACTTGAAGGTTCTCGTTCATCATACTATACAACTTGCATGATTCCAAGTTCTGGTCCAATTGAACTTGGGCGATGCGAATCTTTCCTTATTTGGTAAATCTAGACATTACCACAAATGAAAGAATCAATTTCATATTTCCACTCTTGCTCTTAATGGAATCATATAAGCAACATTTTTTCCTCAAATGCCATTGTAAGGATATTTTAAAATAAATAAAACAAAAAATTTCCTTTTATTTTAAAACTTTACGGAAAAACTTATCCTTACAATCCATATGAAATCTTGTTGTTATCTATTCCTAAGTAATATCTCATAACTCCTAAGAAGTAGCTCAAGAATCCGATCTTCAAACTACGCGATAGAAATCCATCTACTCAATCAGATTCAACATATTCTTTCTTTAAGTTTCTTCATTTTTCTTTAATTCTTAAAACATCATCATGTGACCCAGTCACATCATGTATCAAGAATCTCATAATAGAAACTTAACAGAGTTAGATAGTGGAATTTACCTGAAGTAGAGTCAAACTTATTGACTTTAACATCCTTAGGTAAATTTGGCAACTTCGCAACCAATGCCCCTTCCTTTGGCAATATAAACATATGGACCCTTTTTATAATGGTACACGAGACTATCACAGACTTAGCTTTTCTCTTTACCATTTGGTCAACCGAGTTGACTATGGCCGATCCCTTTCCACTGGGAAGAGAGAGCTTTACTAGATATCCAATGTCATCATTGTCAATGTCCATAAAGTTTTAGGAAGTTGATCTCAGCAAATAGATAAGATCATTAAGGGTCTTGTCATAGTCTGTTTCATAGGCGTTCCAAAAGAACTCACTATGTGACTTAGAAAGTAGTTAAACCTACAACTTTCTCAAGACTTTGACACCCAACTCTCCCGACTTGTCAATATGTGACTACATCTCCAAGATGTGATCACACCTAGACCTTGCCTTGCCAATAGGGCTTGAGTGACCTTAAACTTTTCAAGAACTTGTGGGTTAGGGAGAATAATAGGAGGAGGTGAAAAAGTATGATTTCCAAGGGACATCATCTTCATTTAGGAAAGCTTGTTTCAAGAGATTTAGGAAGATCATAAATGTCTAAACCAGACATGTTATGGGAGATATTCAAGATAGATGATTTATAGTCCTTAATATGACACCCAATATGAAATATTAAGGCTAGGACCCAACAAACTATTTTATAACTTAGAAGAGGTATACCGTAATCCAAGCTATAAAATATTTGAAGGTAGGTGAATGAGGATTCACCATTTCCACCAAGATAAACGAAATGTATTATTAGGTTTTAATTGGATTTGAAACTCCTAGATCTTTGAGATGCATTGAACTGTTCAATGGCATGTTTCAATCTCGAGTGTGCCCTTCAGGTTTTGTGACTGGGATGCCGAGGATCACAAAACAAGGTGTGAAGTAACCATGCAAATTACTTGGTACCCTTAAGTGTTTACCCCTCAATCGATGTGCCGGTAAACCACACACGCTCCATCGATACTATGATAAACATTAAGTTACCCTTTGCCTACCTTGTTAAATATGAGTTAGTGTGCCGGTTAACCACACACGCTCCACTAACCGACTTAAACAAAGTGCAAAGTGTAATTTCATGGATTAACACCTTATTCACATTTTCCTAAGTAACTAAGATTGGGTATTATTAAGAGTTTAGTTACTTAGTATATATCATTAATGGGAAATCTTCAGAAAAGTCCCAATATTTACGGAAAAGTTACACTTTAGTCCCAAGATTTTTTTTTGAACGAAAAAGTCCTGAAAACCGGCAAAAATTTGCAGTTTGACCCTTTTTGACCGGTTGAAACCGGTACCAAACTAATTTGGGACTATTTCGTAAACTAATCCAAAATATTGGGATTTTTCAGTAAACAAAAAATATTAGGACTTTTCTGTAAACAAAAATATTAGGACTTTTCTATAAACAAAACCTTAATTATTATTATTGTTATTATTATTATTATTATTATTATTATTATTATTATTATTATTATTATCATCATCATCATCATCATCATCATCATCATCATCATCATCATCATTATTATTATTATTATTATTATTATTATTATTATTATTATTATTATTATTATTATTATTAAAAATATAAATAAGAATACTTTTTTTTGAACTTGTTATTATTAATATTGTTACTAATACATATAAATGTATTTAAATGAAAAAATAATATTAATGACATTGTTTAAGGGTGGATGTGGAGGAGATGTTGCTGCCTTTAGCATTGAAATCATGCATGTTTGCTTGTATATTTTTACTTTTTATATGGCCATTTCACATTTGTTGTTATTGTTTTCAATTAAAAATAATAATACTTAACAATTTAAAAGAAGTTGCATATTTGTAAAATTCTTTATAAATAGTTTAAGTTAGAAGGATTTCTCACTTTGTATATAAAAATGTTTACAGTAGAAGGATTATTTTCCAAATCCAACAGATCCACTACAAACATCTACATAGGTAGCCCATATCAAAATTCAAAAATATTAATTACAATATCTTGTTCAATAAAAAGTAATAGGACATGTTTTTTGGATTAATACTTTTGAATTTTGAATAATACTTTTGAATTATTCCTATTACTTTTTGTTAAACAAAATATTGTAATTAATACTTTCGAATTTTAATATAGGTTACTTATGTAGATGTTTGTAGTGGATTTGTTGGATTTGGAAAGTAATTCTTCAACCTTAAACAATTTTATATACAAAATGAGAAACTCTACTACCTTAAACTATTAATATGCAACTTCTTTCAAATTGTTAAATATTAATATTCTGAATTGAAAACAATAATAACAAATATGAAATGACCATATACAAAGTAAAAATATACAAGTAGACATTCACGATTTCAATACTAAAAACATCACCATCTCCTCCACCTCCACCCTTAAACAATGTTATTAATAATATTTTTTTCATTTAATGCATTTATATGTATTAGTAATAATATTAAAAATAACAAGTTCAAAAAATAGTATTCTTATTTATATTTTTAATAATAATAATAATAATAATAATAATAATAATAATAATAATAATAATAATAACAATAATAATAATTAAGGTTTTGTTTATAGAAAAGTCCTAATATTTTTGTTTACAGAAAAGTCCTAATATTTTTTGTTTACTGAAAAATCCCAATATTTTGGATTAGTTTACGAAATAGTCCCAAATTAGTTTGGTACCGGTTTCAACCGGTCAAAAAGGGTCAAACTGCAAATTTTTGCCGGTTTTCAGGACTTTTTCGTTCAAAAAAAAAATCTTGGGACTAAAGTGTAACTTTTCCGTAAATATTGGGACTTTTCTGAAGATTTCCCTATCATTAATACTTTTAATGAAGGGAGAATTATAGTCTTGTCAAACCCATTCGGCTAACGACCCTCCACCAGTCAAGCAAGCGGTGGGTGAGAGTGGACACCCATTAAGTTGCCATTTTATAGGCAACAACCTTATACCCACCTTATAGACCGGCTTCGTGAATGAGGCGTACTAGCGGTAAGACTGACTTTACTCTTTTATATATATATATATATATATATATATATATATATATATATATATATATATATATATATATATTATTAACTTATAATATTATAAAGTATAAGGGTTGAATTTTAACTTTTAAAATTCTAAGGGCTAACTTGGAATTAAAGTATTCATAAGTGAAAACTTTTCAAATTCCAAAACTTGAGGGCAAGTTTTGAAACTATTCAAAAACTAATTAATTCCATAACTTATGTGTTCAAAGTAGTTTTAATCCAAAATCTCTTCAAGTTCCATAACTTGAGGACAAGTTATGGAAGACTTTAAACTAATAAAAGAGTTAACTTTTTCTTTATTTTATAACTTATGGAATTAATTAAGGTTACATATTTTATTACTTAATGAAGTGACTCTTGAATCTCCATAACTTAAGGACAAGACTCTTCATCTTTTGTAACCATTGCCAACTTTTATGAGTTTTATGAAACTGAAATGTGACTTTTCATATAACTTGAGGACAAGTTACAAAAACACATTTAAGAATCAAATCTTAGATTAATTTGGATTGAAAACACATAATCAATTAACTTTTCTATTAATCTAAGCAACTTATAAGAACAAGATAATTCAAATCAAACTTTTCCATGTAATTAGCCTAATCACTAAACTAATTCAAAACATGAATCTATTGACAATTATCTTTGAAATTGGATTAGCATGAACATTACCACATCAAAAACAAGTTTATAAGTTCAAAAACAACTTAAGGTAATGTTCTTAGTCCATTTCTAGCCAAAAACCTCGAAAATATGCTGTCTGGGGGTCCAACTCGTCGAGTGCATGAACCAACTCGGCGAGTTGGATCGATTTGATCACTTTTTAGGCATGGACTCGCCGAGTCTCCTGATGGACTCGCCAAGTCTGATGATCAGACAGCAACAATTTCGATTTTTAAGCAGTTTTGCAAGTATAACAAGAAAACAAACCTGGTTCTGATACCACTGTTGGGTTTTGAGCATTCTAACACTCCTAAGTGTACATGCAACCCTAAATACCTTGGATCTATGTTTCTCTATTATACATGCAAATAAGAACTTCCAAGGCTTTAAGCCTAACTAGCATATTATGAAGATCTCATACTACAAAGTACTAGTTAGATGACATACGTTTTGATGTAGCTTGATGTCTTCAAGCTTTAAGAGCTTAGCCCTAATAGTGTGGAAGCCTCAAGTGGAATCACAAATCACCAAAACACCTTGGAAGACTTTAGAGAATATGGATACTTGGTTCTCTCTAGTGAAATCGGCTAGCCCTTTTTAGTGTACCACCCTAGTCCCAATTTCACCAACCAAGGACATCTTTATATAGTATGGAAACTAGGGTTAAACCCATGACCTTTCATTTCATATGATCCATGGGTTAAACACTCCATGGACTATCCATGAAAGCTTAGCCCAACCTAAATGAACTTGGCCCATTCCATATATACAAGAGTCCATATTTAATTAGTTCATTTTGATCACTTAATTAATTCTAAATTAATTCTTGACCAATACTAATTAAATAATATGATTCCATATTAATATATTAGAACTTATAATATATTAATATTAATCATAAACATACTATTCTCAAAAGATTATCCATATAAATTGTGTCGGTGAAGTGCAACCCAAATGGACCATGCCGGGTCGGGTCAAGTACATACCAAATATAGTTATGGACTTAGACATTAATCAAACAATTTATTCATCATTAACTCCCAACCTTGGCTCCTTCCATCAGCCTCCATCTTCTCAAATGACCTTGCAACCCTAATCCATCTTGTGAAGCATTTCTAAGCTTGTATGTATGCTTTGTGCCTCTGAAGAAGAAGGAAGTAAGTAGGCACTATCTTGAAGGAGTGAAGCACTCTAGATCTAGAAACACACCCTTATTTGGCATCACTTGGAGGTATAAAGTTCTGAACTTTGTGAAGTTTCATTTAGATCTTGTTTTGGGCTTGGTTTTAGATCCTTTTTGTCCCATATGTGGTGTTTCATGAGCATAGCATGTTCTTGACCCAATAAGTCATCCTTTCATACCTTTGGAAGGGTATCGAGCCATAAAAATGGGATCTTAATGGTTGGTTTTGCTTCATGCACTCTTTAGAGTGTCTTAATGTATTAAGATGTTGAGTTAAGCACTTAATGGACATGCCGGGTCGGGTCAAGTACATACCAAATATAGTTATGGACTTAGACATTAATCCAACAATTTATTCATCATTAACTCCCAACCTTGGCTCCTTCCATCAACCTCCATCTTCTCAAATGACCTTGCAACCCTAATCCATCTTGTGAAGCATTTCTAAGCTTGTATGTATGCTTTGTGCCTCTGAAGAAGAAGGAAGTAAGTAGGCACTATCTTGAAGGAGTGAAGCACTCTAGATCTAGAAACACACCCTTATTTGGCATCACTTGGAGGTATAAAGTTCTGAACTTTGTGAAGTTTCATTTAGATCTTGTTTTGGGCTTGGTTTTAGATCCTTTTTGTCCCATATGTGGTGTTTCATGAGCATAGCATGTTCTTGACCCAATAAGTCATCCTTTCATACCTTTGGAAGGGTATCGAGCCATAAAAATGGGATCTTAATGGTTGGTTTTGCTTCATGCACTCTTTAGAGTGTCTTAATGTATTAAGATGTTGAGTTAAGCACTTAATGGACATGCCGGGTCGGGTCAAGTACATACCAAATATAGTTATGGACTTAGACATTAATCCAACAATTTATTCATCATTAACTCCCAACCTTGGCTCCTTCCATCAGCCTCCATCTTCTCAAATGACCTTGCAACCCTAATCCATCTTGTGAAGCATTTCTAAGCTTGTATGTATGCTTTGTGCCTCTGAAGAAGAAGGAAGTAAGTAGGCACTATCTTGAAGGAGTGAAGCACTCTAGATCTAGAAACACACCCTTATTTGGCATCACTTGGAGGTATAAAGTTCTGAACTTTGTGAAGTTTCATTTAGATCTTGTTTTGGGCTTGGTTTTAGATCCTTTTTGTCCCATATGTGGTGTTTCATGAGCATAGCATGTTCTTGACCCAATAAGTCGTCCTTTCATACCTTTGGAAGGGTATCGAGCCATAAAAATGGGATCTTAATGGTTGGTTTTGCTTCATGCACTCTTTAGAGTGTCTTAATGTATTAAGATGTTGAGTTAAGCACTTAATGGACATGCAAAGTCATAAAGTTGTAAACTTTATGGCTCCGAACAATATTTGCCTTGCATTTGAAAGATAGATGTGAGAGCTTAAGCCATTAAGCTCTTAATGGAGATTTGAGAGGTTTGGGAGTACCCCCCACATACCTGGATTACGCATCGCGTACGAGGTCAACCATCACGATGGTGGTCAACACTCAAGTGCACCCTACATACATTTGGAGTACATCTCGCATACGTACTCTGTGTTGACTCGGCTGAGTTGACTCGACTGGGTTGACTCAGTGGACTTTGACCATTTCAACTTTGATCAAGTTTGACCAAGGGGTATTTTGGGTATTTTGAATGGTGTTTGAGAATTGGTCATTTCGATGAATAAGTGTTGGTTAGAGCTAAGATTCAGAGTCAGGACCTCATCATATATCGTTTAGACTGTGAGGTGAGTTTTCCTCATTGTATTTACGGGTCGAAGGCACCAATGACGACCTTTTGGGTTGATATCCTGTTTTACTGTATGTTGCTATGTTTTAGTGATTTCCTAGATCTGTATCCTTGTATATAGAATGTTGTTATGTCGGTTAAGATAAACCGACAGGTAAGGCAAGCACCTCATAATGGCTCGACATAGGTAGGTCAGACACCCCATAATTGTCTGGCAGTATGTTTATGTTATGTTATTATGTGGTAGTGGTAGGGATGAAATAGTTTCCAGTAGTCGGTTGAGATAGACCAACAGGTAAGTCAAACACCCCAGAATGGCTTGACATGGGTAGGTAAGGCACCCCATACTCGCCTCACAGTATGTTATTGTATGGTATGTGGTATGATGGGGGAACTCACTAAGCTTCGTGCTTACGATTTTCAGTTTTGGCTTCAGGCACTTCGTTTTCAAAGGAAATGAGTCGGCTCGATTGCAACGCATCACACTATATTTCCGCACATGAGATCTTAGGGATTATACACTCTAATATTGTTTTGATGACAACATGTTCTGATTATTTCTACTTTGGTTTTGGCATGAGATGTTATTATGGATGCTTCTATACTAATTGGTTTTATAATAAATTAATTAAAAAAATGAAATTTTTGGTATTGAATTTTGTGATGTTACAATATGATAAATCAAAAGAAAAATAAAAAAGAGACAGAAAGATGCTTACCAATTTGCCGATTCATCTTCATTTGAAGATGCAAAATCAAAACGGGTTTGTCAAAGATTAGACGTATCTGCAATAAAAGGTGGAGCAACAAAAAAGTCCAGATCTAGGATTTCTTAAAGGATGTGTGTAATTGTGGTGACGAAGGATGGTGTGGTGGTGCATGCGAGGGAGGTCGACGATGGTTGTAGCGATGATGGTTCCGGCGATGATGGGAGGTAATATGTTTTACTTTAGAGAATGTAAGAAGTTTGGAGTGAAAGACAGAAATTAGTTCTTAAAATTCAAATAAACTGATCGTAAACACTTATTTTAAAAGTTAGAAGGGTAAATTCGGAAGTTTACTTTGTAAATTTATAAGCTAAGAAGATGTCACTATGACAAAAAAAAAAGTACTATATTATTATAATAGGATATTTAAGACATTATATACCATATATTTACCATATAAAAAATATCAGATCAACAAGTTATGATGAAAGACCCCAACTTTTGTATTTTTGAAAGACCCAAACTTTCATACTTCACAATATTATTACTCCAAAACATGCTACTTGCATATTCATAAAAGCAATATTTTACATTGATAAAGAGATTACAAACTACTGGATACAAACCCACCATTACAAAGTGTTATATATTAAATAACTACCCAGAATATTGAAATTTATACAAACATAAACTGGAGTACAAAAGTACTATTACAAACTATTCTAAATCATTCAACAGTATGTGATCATACTAGTTACTTATCACCTGCAATTGTTAAACATTGATAGGGTAAACGGTGATGCTTAGTGAGTTCAATAATAGATACAATATAACATTATGCAATATATATATACTTCAATATGGCAAAAGCAAAGAGGAACAACAAAGACATATGTGAAATCATGTGACAAACGTTCATATCAATTAAAGACTTTATTCAAAGATATACTTTTCAATGCTTGATATACATCAATAAAACTCTGGCCCAAATGGCATAGAAGACATGCAATTTCTGATTAACATATTGTTAGATTTCAGGCTTATAATCCTATCTAACCATTTGCCAATGTCATAGAATAAAATTCATTCTCTTACGGAGACATGCTCTACATGGACAGAGGCTATGTACCAGTACCAATGTGAATCTAAGTCCTTTCACTGATCACATGGTCAAAGGTATTACATTTGCTATAAACATAGCGAATAAAATAACACGGGAAAATAACCCGGAATAAGATCACTGAAAAGCACATAGCACATATAACACATAACATACAACTGTTCCTATATATTGAACTCACTTTAAATTAACCGGGGGTTAAAATAGTAATTTGGACAGCACTTCGGCTTTAAATATGACTTTCTATGTTGAAAACCGGGAGCTTAATTGAAAACCGGGCTCTGCAAAGGTAGGACTTCAAAACCGAAAATATAAATTTTTCGGGCTTCTCGGGAGCTTTGGGACATGTTTCGGGTGCTAAATTGATATCGAGGCTTCGGGGAAAGTCAAAATAGTGAATATATGAAATTAGGGTGAAAAAGTGTCAAAAATTCAAAGTTACCCGGGAAGGCTCGCAGCCTCCCTTTATATAGGGTGAGAGGGTTCGATCCTTGTGGCTGAGAAGGGTCTACATCGCAATTGCGAGGCTCGGTCAGGAGGGAGAGGCGTGGCTCATGCGAGCTTCGGACACTTGGCAGGAGAAGCGAAGGCCACGAGGCCGCTGCGAGGCTCGGACATGGCATCAGGAGGAACGAAGCACGTGGCTCGCATGCGAGAGGGGGCGGCGGTGGCAAAGCGAGGCTCGGACACGCGTACGATACGCGTCGCTCTTCGGATGCGCCACGAGTCGGATGACGCTGCTGCTTCGTGCGAGGTGACGTGGCCGGTACTATTCATGCGAGATTTCGTGGAAATTGAGCCCCGAACTTCTAAAATCCATAACTTTCGCATACGAGCTCCGTTTTTGACGTTCTTTATATGCACGCGTAGCTAAAGTTACGCTCTACAACTTTCGTTTAGACTTCGTCAGCTAATTTTGACTTTATTTTTAATATTATTATTTTTAACAGATCGGGACAGGAAAATCCGTTAAAAATTCATAAGTTCTTCATCCGACATCCATTTTCATCAGACTTTTTACTGTTGTACTACAAATGGCGAAACCTTTGATTCTCATTTAGGATGCATCGGTCAAATATCGCTCGATCTAAAATTCGAGTTTTTAGTTATCTATTGCTAAGTTGAAACTTCGAAAAATCATAACTTCCTCATACGAAGTCAGATTTTGGCGTTCTTTTTATCGAATTTCTCGGTTTAACGAATACTACGACTTTCATTTAGATCACTAAGGCTAAAAAGTAGTTTATCAAAAACTCACTTTTTACGTCATTCAACGTCGTGTCGGTTTTATCGCGGATCTTCGATTGGTCATAACTTCTTCGTTATAACTCGGATTTCGACGAGGTTTTCGCCTACAAGTTTCTAACGAGATTATTTACAACTTTCAATAATAAAATTTTACTTATTTAAAATTTTATATTTTCGCTAAATTTCACTATTTGACTTTTAATTGGAATCTCATAAGACTTCCAATATTTTCTGAGTGATTCTAAACATAATTTTACTTCATTTCTAGTAAAAACCATATGTTAGAACTCAACACTCAATTTCACGTAGTATTTTACAATTTTATTCATTACAAAACATGATTTCAAAACGTATATGTTCCATATGAGTCCTATTCTAATAGTGTTTTTTTACCATTAATAAGTTTTATGATATGTTAATAAAAAAGAATTTAATAATGTCATTTTACCATAAAAAAGAATTTATTAGCAAATCATTTTCCATAATATTCCATTATTGAACTCCAAAAATATTGGTAGAAATGTGGCATAACGGATTTGACAAGTCTACCGTGACGGCTTATGTTTTTCGTATTTTAAACCTTTTTTTGTTTGTTACTTATTCAACAACGCACCGCCGATCCATCTCTCCCCAAAACTTTTTCCAGTATTCTCTTTTCATCACCACCATTGTTTGCATCCTTTCATCACTTCCTTTTCGAATCTAAAGGTAGGAACTCAACTTTTCTCTCTTACACAATAAGTCGTTTTAATCAATCATCACCAGAAGTCCAAATCGAATTTCGTTATTTTATTTTACATTCAACCGACAAAATCGCATAAGAATCAATTGATTTTGTATGCTTTTGAGTTGTTAGATCTGCCTTTTCTTCCGATTGAAAGACTATTTTTGCTGATTCTGCAGTGGAGCTTGTTGTTCAACGATGGTGTTCTACAGAAGTGTTTCGCTTCTTTCTAAGCTGAGAAATCGTGTTGTAAGTTGTTTTTTGACTTTTTTTTCTTCATTTCTGTAGGTATTCTTGATTAATAGGTAATTTTTATATGATCATGGATGTCTATGCTTACCCAACGTGTTAAAAAATGACCTACATTTTACGCAAGCTTAACAATCAAAAAATTTATACTGTTGTTACGATCAACGAATTTCAACTACTAACTAGTACTTAATATGATGTCTAATTTGGTTAATATCCAAACAATATAGAATCCACCATGAACGACCTTTCTGATTTTTCAAGGTCAACATGTACCCTTTCATTTTAGAAGAGGGTGTACAATATTCTTTAATATATGATAAGTTTTTTGTAACTCTTTCTGTTCCTTCACTGAAGAGTATTAACATTAATTTAGTGAATCATTGTCTCTATGCACTCCATTAAGCATCATTTTTATGGTGAACATGGATCATGATCCGATTGTGTTTTTTTTAACAGGTTCAACAGCCTAGTCTGACCAATTCAGTAAGGTGGCTACAAATCCAGACCTCATCTGACCTTGTAAGTGTTGATTATCTTATTATTCTTCAAATTATAAACTAATATGAACTTAAATTGACAACAAAAGTCAAACTAATGCTATTTCATCAAGAACAAAGAGAACAAGCTTGTTCAATAAACACAAGAAATACGTAGTACATGGTTTATTAATTCTTGATTGAGAATTTGGATTGGAAACCTGAGTATAGTAATTTTTATATCCATGTAGGACCTTCATGCTCAACTTAAGGAATTGATTCCAGAACAACAGGTATAATTTCTACATTTATGGTTACATTGTCATGTTCTTTATAAAGAATCTTTTCCTTTCATTCTCTTTTTAACTTGTATTGTTTAAATCTTGTAACAGGAGCGCCTAAAAAAGATTAAATCAGAATATGGAAAAGTTCAACTGGGCAACATCACTGTTGATATGGTGCATAAATTCTTCTAACTTTGTTTTATTTTTTATTTTTCTGTTTTTTCATTTTCTTGATAAGTTCTTTTTGTTAATATCTACTTTCTCATATGTTACAAATATAAAGGTACTTGGTGGAATGAGAGGAATGACAGGTCTACTATGGGAAACATCCTTACTTGATCCAGATGAGGTATTATTCACTTCAATTGTCAATTGATACAACATTTTATCATGAGAAAATGTTTGTTTGTTTTTTTATTTAAAGAAAATGATTTTTTTTTTGATAAATCAGGGAATTCGCTTCAGGGGTCTTTCTATACCTGAATGTCAGAAAGTATTGCCAGCTGCAAAGCCTGGTGGAGAACCATTGCCTGAGGGTCTTCTATGGCTTCTTTTGACAGGAAAGGTAGACAACCTTTTTCCATTTTTTAATTGTTTATTATGTTTTTTTATTCATTTATATATGGTTAAATGCAAGAAATAGGAATTTACTTTTGCTTATTTGTTTTCTATAGCATCATACTTTTGTTTTTTTCTCCTACAACATTATACTTCCAATTTTTTATCATTGTAAAACTTCAAATTACATAAATATCCTTATAAAACCCATAATCTCACACACATATATATCCAAATACTTAGTTTGATCATATTTACTAATATTAAACAAAAAAAAAACACTATCTTTATATTGGTTTTTTTTTGTTATTAAGAAAATAATTAATTTATAACATTAAAATGTTACCCTTCTTCCACATTGCTATTTTCGACCTATTTACTTCATAAATCTTTACAAAATATTGACACCCACATTGAAAATTAGTTTTTCCATAAATTTTACCTGAAGAACAAAATTATTTAGAAGAGAATAAACAAATAAGTAATTTACTTCAAAAAAAATCTATCTAATTATAATTTATAGCAACTAAGAATAAGATTGCTTTTTAATTGGATGATATTGCTATAAGTTGATATATTTTTCAAATTACAATATGCTGTAATAGGAAGAAATGAAAGTATAATAAACAAATAAGTAAAAAGATATTTCTTGCATTTAACTCATTTATGTATAATATATTAACCTGTGTTATTTATTTATTTTTGGTATTTTTAAGGTTCCAACTAAAGAACAAGTGGATGCTTTATCCAAGGAACTTCGAAGTCGTGCAACTATTCCAGGTTTTCTGTTTTTTTCACTTCATATACTTTTTCTTTTTCATTATTTTCTTTAAGATAGTGTATTTCTATTATATGTAGTTTAGTTTCTGATTTCTAAATAATTTATCTTTTCTATTAACTATATTAAACTATTGCTAAAATCCATTTAATGTTGCAGATCATGTGTATAAAACAATCGATGCCTTACCTGTAACAGCTCATCCAATGACTCAGTTTACAACTGGTGTTATGGCTCTTCAGGTTTATATAAAACTATACTTTTTGGAGATTTGAGAATTATGGTTCAATTATTTATATAGTAATAATAATAATAATAATAATCCCTGTGTTATATATAAACCTCAAGTTACATTTCAGTTATACCTCAAAATGTAACTAACTACTAATTATTGTCTTAGGTACAAAGTGAATTTTCAAAAGCATATGAGAAGGGTATCCATAAATCCAAGTGAGTTTATTTGGAGTATTTATCTTGTTGAAAATTGAAATAACTTTTTTATTAATTAATGTAAATAAATATTATCCTGCTTTTATTTTAGATACTGGGAGCCTACATTTGAAGACTCTCTTTCTTTAATTGCTCAAGTCCCAGCTGTAGCTGCATATGTCTATCGCAGGTATATCCATATCACTATATATAGTTAAATAAGGTTTTTTTTTTTTTTTTTTTAAATTAATTGGTATAACAGGTTGAGTAAATTACACAAATGGTCCCTATAGTTTAGGGTAATTTGCGCGTTTAGTCCCTAACTTTTTTTTTTAACTCAGAAGGTCCCTACTGGTTGTTTTTGTTATGCGCTTGGTCTCTGTCTTACCTAAAAAGACTATTTTGCCCTTGATTTTTTAATTTATTTAAATAAACACACCCCCACCCCCTCACCTTATCTTACCTACCTCACCATTTTTCCCTATTTAATAGTCTTTTTAGGTAAGACAGGGACCAAGCGCGTAACAAAAACAAACAACAGGGACTTTTTGAGTTAAAAAAATAAGTTAGGGACCAAGCGTGCAAATTACCCCGAACCATAGGGACCATTCGTGTAATTTACTCTAATAGGTTAAGCACTTAATCTTAACAGCTATATTGATGGTTTTATTTTATGTAATGAAAATTTTCTTATGTAGCTATTAAGTTTGACTCTTTGACTTTTTTTTAAAGGATTTACAAAGGTGGAGAGAGGATACCTGTAGATGACACATTGGATTATGGTGGAAATTTTGCACATATGCTTGGGTTTGATGGACCTGAAATGCAAGAACTTATGAGGCTTTATGTTACTATTCATAGGTGAGAGATTGTGTCAAAATTCAATTTATTTTTATTTAGTTATATTGTTTAAATAAATCTATGCTTTAAATTTTATTGAAATATATATATAAATTATTGTAGTGATCATGAAGGTGGAAATGTCAGTGCTCATACTGGTCATCTTGTAAGCAAAGCATTTAACCCTTTTCTCAAGTTATTTAGAATGTTCTTTTTAGTTTTTTATATTCTGAAATTCAACAAACATATGTTATTTTTATTGTTAGATATAAAATTATTGTTTAATTAGTTTTGATTATTATTTAGGTTTCAAGTGCTCTCTCGGATCCTTATCTCTCATTTGCTGCAGCTTTGAATGGTTTAGCTGGACCCCTTCATGGTTTGGCTAATCAGGTATCTTATTTATTTATTTATTTTTAATTATATGCATTTTTTACACCTTGTTTTTGTTTAAGTTAAATGTGTATTTATGCAACTGTTCACCTTTTTATTCAACTTATGCAACAATGTATCATTTTCTTTATTGATTTATAGTTTTATACAACAATCCTTCACTTTCTTTAACAATTTAGAGCAAATTACGTGAATGGTCCCTATGGTTTAGGGTAATTTGTGCATTTGGTCCCTAACTTATTTTTTTACCTTGGAAGGTCCCTACGGTTTGTTTTTGTTACGCACTTGGTCCCTATCTTACCTAAAAAGGCTATTTTGCCATTGATTTTTTAATTTATATAAATAAGCACACCCCAACCCCACCCCACTCACCTTACCTTACCTACCCCACCATTTTTCCCTATTTACATAATAGTCTTTTTAGGTAAGACAGAGACCAAACGCGTAACAAAAGCAAACAGTAGGACCCTTCCGAGTTAAAAAAATAAGTTAGGGACCAAGTGCATCAATTACCCCAAACCTTAGGGACCATTCGTGTAATTTACTCAACAATTTATGCAAAAAATGATTCACTTTTTTAACAATCTATACAACTTAAACGAATTATACAAACCACATTTTAACAAATTTGTTGCATAAATTGGGGAAAAGGTGATTAATTCACAACCTTTCTCCTCCATGTTAATCAAAAAATCAAAAGTAGAATTATATTGTCTTGTTTTACATGTGAAGTGTAAAAAGATATTTATTTTTTGATTATTTGTTTTTTGTAGGAAGTTTTGTTATGGATAAAGTCTGTGGTGGCTGAATGTGGAGAGAATGTAACCACTGACCAATTGAAAGACTACATCTGGAAAACCTTAAACAGTGGCAAGGTAATAATACCATTTCACCATTTCTTTTAATTTTTAATTTATATTTAAATATATAAAATGTAGGTTGTTCCTGGATTTGGACATGGTGTTCTTCGAAAAACAGATCCCAGATACATGTGTCAACGTGAATTTGCATTGAAACACTTGCCTAATGATCCTTTATTTCAATTGGTCAGCATTTAATAATAAACTTATAATCTAATTATTATTATTATTATTATTTATATCATATCATATCAACTGTCTGACTTATATTAAATTAAACTTTTACAGGTTTCCAAACTCTTTGATGTGGTTCCACCAATTCTAACTGAGCTTGGCAAGGTGAGTTACTTTTTTTTTAAAGAAAAAAGTAAAAAAAAAAATTTAATAATGAAATTTAATCTGGAATTATGAATATATATATACAGGTGAAGAACCCATGGCCCAATGTTGATGCTCATAGTGGGGTGTTGCTTAACTACTATGGTTTAACTGAAGCAAGGTGAATAACTGAATATTCAACAATTTCTAACTTATTTTCATTTATTTCTTTACTATAATTTATAGCATCCTACTTTTAAAGAAATTTTCATTGCTATAATAAGAAAAAATTGAAGTAGGATGATGCTATAGTAGTTAATACACAAATATATATGAAATTAATTACATGGTTATATATAATTTTTGGTTATTAAACATTTTCAGATACTACACTGTTCTCTTTGGTGTCTCAAGGGCAATTGGAATCTGTTCTCAGGTTACCTCACTACTTTCAGTTATACTTCATTTAGTCCCCATTTAGAACAAAAGACATAAATGCCCTCCAAATTCTCATAATCAAATACACCCCTAGAAAGCTTGTCCATATGTGAAACGGACAAAATTGAAAGTTTTGATCCACCAAAAAAGGGTGGAAAAAGACGGGAATGCCCTCCATGTACTCGTTATTGAAAATAGACTTATGATTTTTGTTTGATTTTTTGTAGTTGATATGGGATAGAGCTCTTGGGTTGCCATTGGAGAGGCCAAAGAGTGTTACAATGGAATGGCTTGAAAACAAGTGCAAGAAGTGAAAAAAAATCTTTTGAGATTTTAAACCAAAAAAAAATATTTCCTTTTCATTTTTTATTAAATAAATGCAAATAATAAGAATTGCTGTAGATACGATACCATATACGGAAAGCCTTGATACTAGTCTTTGCTTATTTTAGAAGCATGCGGATAGTTTGTGTATTTGAGTACTATTGTATGGTTACGTGGCACACTTCCTTTGATGTAGTAAATTTACAATTTTATCCACATGTATTTGTATTTCCAGTTTTGCCTTGTGTGTAACACAAGGAAGTGGAAGTATAAGATTAAATCGTTATGGATTTTATGAAAGATGTGATGATGCAAGCAAATATTGCAAATATATAAAGAGGTTTTGGTTATAATACTCAAAACTCAAAAAAGTTATATGTATTTTTGAAAGTGTCTATTTTGATGCATTTCTCTACGTTGAACATGCTATTTATGCAACAATGTTTTATTTTTTTTACAACCGAATACATAAATGTGCTACTCTTTTATTTGTTATTTATGAAACAACTTTTTTTCTTTATGTCAATTTTTTTCTTTTACTAATTTATGTGACGAATTTTAGACGGTGTTTGAGGTTGTTTTTTGAAATAATTTATTAATTTATTGGTTTTTCAAAAATCTAATAATTCTAAAAAATACTTTGGTATCAAATAAGGACTTTAAAATGACTTTGGAACAACTAGAAAAACACTTTTTGATAAATAAGGATGAGTTGATGTTGTAAAAGCTTTTGGCTTATTAAAATTAAGATGACCTATATACCCCCCAAAAGCATACACTACTCCATTGTTTTCATAGCTTCTATTATTTTATTTTTATATGAACGTAATTTTAATATTATCAATGATTTAATAAAAAAATTATAAATTTTGCAAAAGAAATTTATACTATATATTTTATAAAAAATTATAATTTTTGTCCAAAAAAAACTATAAAATCTTAAATATTATATGTAAAGTAGTAAATGGTTATAAATACCTAAACATATCCTTTTTGTTCATTTTACATGTATAAACTAATCCAATTATTTTTTATAAAACAACTTACTAACATATAGGTTTTTACAACCATAAAAACTAATACAAACATTTTTCTTAAAAAAAAAAAAGCTTATTTTCATATCACTATAAATCAATAAACACTTTTGGAGTTATAAGCAATCCCAAACGCCCTGTTATTTACGTATTTATACAAATTTTCATTCTTTTACAAATTTATGTGCCAACTTTTAGTTATATAAGTATTTCTGCAATTTACACGAGTTATCCAACCTCAGCAAAATATTGCATTTCGTGGCCATAAAATGAAATTTCGTTGCATAATTCACATAAAAAAGCCATTTTTTTTTTTCTATTTATAAAATAAAAAAATAGTCTTTGGTTATTACATAAATGTACATTGAACCATTTTCTTAATTTCTACTCATTCAAAACGTATATCGTTAGAAACACATAGGTAAAAACAAACAGTTTTACTTAGAAACCAAAAGCAAGTGTGAGTTTAAAAATGTAACCAAAACCCATAACATCTCCACTTATTTTCCCCTATTTCAGTTCAATAAATATAATTATATCCCAAACAAATTATCATATTCCAAATCCAAAAGAAAAAACAAAACCGATTACTTTGAACCCTTTTCCTCCACTTTATCAATATCTTCAACAGATGCTGCAAAAATCTGCCTTTCATCAGAAGTCGCAGTGATAACAGGCATCCATACATCAGCAGTATCACTCAACAATGACATCACTTGTGGATCAGCAGCCATGGCTGATGATATCATCTCATCAACATTGTCTAACTTTGCAGATAATTTATCCAACTCTGAAGCAAGTTCTAGCTGATAATTCATCAAGAACATCATTTCGTTTCTGTAAGAAATGAAATTGGATATGAAAAATGAATCTACCTCGTCAAGAATTTTTGTAGACTTTGAAGGAACTTTGGTAACTTCTAATCCAAGGGCTTCGATTTTGGCACGCAATTCAACTTCTTCTTGGTTAGTTAATGATTCCACCTATACAATTTTCATAAGCACTTGTTAGTTCGATTAAAAATATGTGCACATTGTTTGTTTTGTAAATCGATCAAAGAAATTGGAATGTGAACTATGTTAAACGAAGCTCGCGTTTGTGTTTTAATGAGTTTATGAAGACGATTTGCATCTCAAATTGTGTGAATCGATCGAAACCCTAACAAAAAATCGGTAAATCTAGACTATATAATAAGTTAATAACTCCATGATCTCAAAAACAACCTAATCCACAACAAGCTTATTAGATCAAATCCAGACTCATACGACCAAAATCCCTCTATCTTTTCACAGCTACATCAAATACCAAAATCATAGAGTTGATCGAAATCCAGTAATTTGATGGTTCGAATTCGTATATTCTACAAAAGTGGCAAAATTAAAGAAAAAAATCCCATTTAATTGAGTTCATTAGAATGGAATAAATGAACAAAAGATCATTAATTTTAACCAACGGAATATGGGGAACTTCAGAATCGTCCGAGGAAAATGAAAAACAAAATCGGTAGATAAATTTTGGATGCTTTAACCTGTTGGAGGAGATTAGAGAGGAGGCCGAAGAACTGAGTGTCCGGGAGCGATGACGATGGCTTGTCTTCTTCACCCATTTTTCCTTTATTTTTCTGGTAATTCGATCTTATTCTACCTTTTCCCTCTGATGAGACGCAGGTCTGTAATCTGTTCCCTGATTTTTGTTCTATTTTTTCTTGTTTAAATTCATTTTATATATACATATTACCGGTTGTGGCCTTGTGAGAAGTCTTTTTACTTTTCGTTCTGCTTGCACACGGTAATGAAATATATATAAGTACTTTCTTGGAATGTACAAGTTATATATAACTACATAATTGATATATAAGTGATATAATCATTAAACTTTTTTTTCATTTTTTATTTACAATGAACTATTAAAACTGTTCACATTTTACCCTTATTACCGGTTGTTACTTAGATGTACTCGGCGAGTCAGGTCAACATGAACTGTTGACT
The DNA here is from genome assembly GCF_052625555.1 of Lactuca saligna. Taxonomy (NCBI): domain Eukaryota; kingdom Viridiplantae; phylum Streptophyta; class Magnoliopsida; order Asterales; family Asteraceae; genus Lactuca; species Lactuca saligna. The sequence continues at coordinate 87,698,292 of NC_136417.1, read as the reverse complement.
CGAATGTTGACTTCTGTTGACTTTAGGGTTTGGTCAAGGCAGAGATTATGGGGACCATGGAAGGGTAAAATGGTCTTTTACCCATTCCAAGAGTTGAGAGAGATAATAACTTAGTTTATTTAGAGTCGTGATTTAAGTGTTGATTAGAGATAATTATCCTATGTGTTAGGCGGATGCTAGTTCGAGATTCGTGTACGACGTTATTCATTTGCTTGCTTACGTGGTGAGTCTTCTCACTATACTTACCTAGAGTGGTAATCTTTGTGTGACCGGAGGGTCTTATGTGCTTATATTGAGTATTGTGATATCCTGCATTATATCTTTGTGATTTATGTTGTGTACTATCCTGAGCTTACTGAGTTAGGACCAGAGGGTCCACTCGAGTTGTGGGACCGGAGGGTCCCACTAAGACACATTGTGTAACACCCGTTTATTTATTAAATAAATAAATTAATTAATGAACAAATGGTAGCCCTAAAATAAATAATTATATATGCATGGTGTTGGGTTCGAGGAGTTAATTGCCACATTTTTAGAAGTCAGGGGTTAAAAGTGTGAGTTCGGGACTCATTTTATAAATACTTATGAAGGCAGGGACTATTGGTTAATTATTGGGACTTAATAAGAAGAGATGTTGGGAGCTAAGGGCTAAATGGTAAATTTTGGATTCATTTTGTAAAGAGTTTTGAGGGCAGGGGTTAGAAGAGTAAATTTTAGATTTGGATTGTAAAGATTAGAGATGGGAGGGGCTGGAAGTGTCAATACTCACGAAGTTGTAAGGGACACGGGTATTAAACCTGTTACCTCCTCCATGCCAAACCCTAAACCTAGTTGCTATGTTCCAGCCGCCATCCTTATGACCCCTTAGCCGGTGCCGCCACACCTCCCGTCAACCGAGTTGTGTGCCATCAGAGATGTTTCCCCCTGACGAGTGCCAACGAACCCGAAGCAAGCCAAAGACTGATCGACTGCCTCGTAGCCATGGTCGGAGTCGCGAGCCAACTGCCAAGCAACCTCAACTGTCGCCGCCGGTGGGTGTAACGATCGATGAAGTCGCAATCTCGCTTTCCTCCGGTGCCACCGTTGTTGATGAGGTCACAAATCAACCACCACAGCTGTTGTAACTGTTCCAAATCGCTGCTATTGTTGTTCTTCTTCTTCTATTCATCTTGTCGCCTGCCGCCTTGTGGGTGGAGGAACTCATGGCGTTTCCTGTTATCACCGGTGAGTGATGGTTTGGTTCAGGGCTCGTGTGCAACGTGGGTGCGCTGTGGGGGAAGTCCTGTCGAGTAGGGTCGTGGAGAACCACCATGGAAGCCGACCATGGTGGCTGTCATCACAATATGCCGCCTACTGCCGCCAACGTACGACCCTAGATCGATGGAAGGATCCGTTTTCAAGAAAGTATGTGTGTGGGTGTTTATTTGCTCGAAAAGGCATCACCACCACCATAGGGTGGTGGCTGCCGCCACTCACCACCGTCGGCAACCAAGGTGGTTATGTGTGTGTATGTTTAGCTTAGTTAGTGGGTGTGTTACTTTGGTATTTTCATTGTAATTGTAACAAAAAAATGGAATAATGAAAGGAACTTGAAAACCACCACCTTAGGGTGGTGGCTGCCGTCTCCTGCCGTCACCGGCCGTCGTGTCGGGTGGCGATGTGCTTGTTTTGTGAGTTGACTCGATTGAGGATGTTTGAAACCCTAATGGGCCCAAAGAAGCTCAAATGTGCCCAATGAAGCTTAATGGACTCTAATGGACCCAATAAAACCCTAATGGGCTTAATAATATTTCCGTGGGCTTAATAGGCCCAATAAAGCCCTAATTGATCTAAAAGCCCAACAAATTAATAAATGGGCTAGTATTTGGGTTGGAAACCCTAATTAGGGTTTGGAAAACCCTAATGCCATCAAAACCCTAATTTTGGGGAATTAATCGAGACACACGGGACTTATTAATAACTTGGAATATTAAATAATAATCATCGGTGGAAATTAATCTAAGAAATATTAGACTTAATGGATTAAGTCCTTAATGGATTGAGCCCTTAATGGGTTAAGTAGGAAACTTAACCCTAATCATCATTTTATGTGAAACCCTAATTTTCACTTAGGTTTATTGTTGGACCTTTCTATTGGGCCTTGATGATTGGGTTATTAAATGGGCTATCCAAGATCAAGCAAAATGGTCTAGAGTAATTTAATGGGCCTAGTGTAAGGCCCATGTAAGGGGATTGGGCCCAAATTTAGAAAATTGGGCCATAGATGGGCCTAGTTTGGGCCTTAATGATTATATGATGTTGGGCCTTAGAATGAGACCATGTATAGGCCTAGGCCCAATTTGGAAAATTGGTCCATGTGTTGGGATTTGATTCCTAATTGACTTTGGGCCTATGGATTGGGCCTTGGGCTTGAAAAAGCCAAGCTAGGGGTAATTGTGACAACCCAAAATTTCCATTATGTACGAACATTATCAAGTCAATAGAAGTTAGAACAATCACAGTAAATTTTCAGACTTTTCCGAATAAGTTTGAGTATTTCAGGATTTACACTTAAGGAGATATCAGGAGAGTGGATGCACTAGAGTTTTGTGCAACTCTGTTATTCCAAAACTCTATTATATTAGAGTTTATTGCGTGAATAAAAATATTATCTGTCAAAAATCCCAGGACTATATATATGAATCTTAGAAATATTATTTCATTATTTCCAATTCCAACTAGAGAAAAGTCATTTTCTCTCTCACGGATCTTCGGGTTTTCGTCCCAAATCGTGAGTATCTCTCTCTAGTTGTATTATATAGCTTGTTAAGTGCTTAATAACATAGAAATCATAAAAAAACCGCAAGATTTGAGAGTTTACCGCCCAAGAACACCTTGGGGAGTAAACTCTTTTATAAGGGTAAAATGATGCCTAGTCCTTTCCCCGTGATATGTAACCATCTTAGGCTTGTATGTTAGTGCTTATAAGGCTAGAAATCACCCATGAACACCAAGAGTAAGGTGTTCACGGCCAAAGAAGTTCTTGGACCGTGAACTCCAAACTCAAGGGACAAAGAGTGCCTTAATCACTCCTAAAGCCTTGGAACAATAGCCTTGATTTACTCCTAGTTATTTAGGGACATTAAATCATCAAATGCCCATACCAAAGAGAGATTACGGCCGTAATCTCTTATGGTTTTGGTCCTTGGTCCGTGAACATCGAAAGGGGGTACCAAAGTGTGCCTAAGGCCTTCATTAGCCTTAGATAATTGTCTAAAACCTATCCTAGATGAGTATGGGACTTGAAAACATAAAACACCCCCTTTCTATATGAGTTTACGACAGTAAACTCAAAAGGAATTGGCCTTGGGGTCGTAAACTCCTCAAGGAGTGTATAAGTGCCCTAAACCCTTCCAAGAATTAATCCACCAAGTAGGAATGCTTCTAGGGATCATTTAGAACTTCAAAACACCAAATGACATTAAGCTTAGGAGTTCACACCCGTAAACTCAAGGGTTTACGACCGTAAACTCCTTGTGTGAGGTTTATTGGAGAGTAAACTCATGTGTGTGGTCCTTTGGAACCCCAAACTCACTACTCGGGTCCTACAACAACTTAGATGTAATCCTTAGGGCTAATAACACTTATTATAAGTGTTTAACATGTTCTAGGAGGTCTAAACAATTTCAATTAGTAGTTAAATCTAATTGGGTACACATATGTGTGATTATATGTTAACTAGGATCATAGCGTGTGTTCAAGACTTCACTTGACACCTAGCAATCCTACATCTTCAGTACATCCGTACCACTTACTATAGGTGAGTTCATACCCCTTAATCAATGATTTAAATGTATTTAAATGCTTTATGGGGGGAGGGGGGATACAAGTTAAATACTTATAGTTATTACATCAATCACATGTGATTAATAACTACAAAACTAGTGATTTCCTTATTGTTCAAATTGTTTATCAAACTGTTTTGCTTCAAACTGTTTTACAAGTTCTTATACTTATTAAATACATTTGCTTAAACTACTGTTTTATTTATTATCAATTGCATGTCTATGTATGTATAGTTATATAAGAAATGTTTAAAGGACTTAGAAAGGCTATCCACCCTATTTCCTTTTCGCGCTTGAGATGTGGTCTGGTGGGATATCGGGTACCCTTCCGAAGGTCGTTTAAATGTAGTTATATATCATGTGTACATATATAGTCATAAAAGGTCATTCCAGTTCATTCGGTACCCTTGGGTAACAAGGGTATACTTCCATGTTCATACGTACCAGTACATCGCTAGTAAGTTACCATAGGGGTAGCACATGAGGATACTATTATTACTAGAACAATGAAACATACAATGAGTCAGTTCATTCATGAATCAATACTTGCTAAATAGAGAGAGAACACTCATTACAGCTAATACACACAATACATTACTATACATGCTAGATAGAGAGAGAACACACATTACAGCTAGCACACACAGAACATTACAGTACATTACCATACTATTACATAGATATGTTTACATGATTTACGCTTACATGAGTACGTTTACATAGATATGTTTACATGAGTGCGTTTACATATACGATAATAGGACAGACATCATTAGGTGCTATAGCATAGAACGAGTTCAGGAACTAACTATACCGATGAATCATAACGCATTGTGATAGTTATATCGGGTATACATGATCATAGTAATGTGGATGTTCACGGCGTGCAAATATGCAGGAGTCGTGTAAAGGTCCCAAAATCCCTTTAATCGGGGGGGGGGGGGGGGGATCTAGCCATCACATTAGGCCTTATCCCTCAAATAAGGCAATATAAGTACAGAGGTAGTCACTTATTACAAATACTACAATACTTATAAGAATTACCCTAGACTTAAGGTAATTAGTACGGTTGTAGTACGGCATTACACCATAGTACTATCTCAATTTTCCCATTAACATTCACTTCGTGAATATTCACACGATGCACGGAAATGTAGAATCTATATTTTTGGTTAATGATAGTCTGAATTGGGGAAAACACACACTCTACCAAGAAACATACACACAGACACTAGATGCCTTGGTAGAAGGCTACAATTAGTAGGAAACATAGGGTTTTCTAGGAGAGTTCAAACATTATACAAAACATTGTACAAAACATCTTACAGAAACATTTTACAAACATTTTCATACAAACTCAGACATTAATATACTTATGATCTCACCAGCATTAAGCTGATACTCGCTTTCAAAATAACTTGTATTCTTAGGTCACCACTAGACAAGTACATGTGCCAGGCTTTTGAGAAGATGGAGTTCGTTCAAGACTCATCTTTTATTTTGATATGTATAATTTTTGGTGTCTATAAATTTGACAGAACACACATGTATGAAATTATATTATTAATGCAATGGATGATGTTGTTGCTTGTTTACTATTATTCATTGTTTGTGATACTGTACATGACGTCCTCCGCCCCAGAATGTTTCCGCCATTCATGGTTTTGGGGTGTGATAGTGATGTAGTAATTAGCCAAAGAATGTACGTATGGTTATGTATTGGGACTCAATTATTAATTGGGTGTTATTTTGGTGTTGACAGTTCGGGAATCTGTCAGCTAACAGCTAAGGTCGAGTCTGCGAGACTTCAGCAAGTGTGGGATTGTGTCTTCGGGACTTCAGCAATGTGAGGTGAGTTACCTTCCAGTAGCGGTGGGTCTACGGTCACAATGTCGGCCCACCAGTAGGATTTGTATGTTAGATGATTGTCTTTGTGATATCATTTAGGGTTGTTACTACCTGATATGTTATATGCTGGCATTATATGTTATATGTGATAGTAGTAGAGTTCGGTTGTTAGGACCGAAGGGTAGGTCAGACACCCCAGATATGTCTGACAGTATGTGATGATATGTTTATATGCTGACATGATATGTTATATGTGATAGTGGTAGTAGGAGGGGAATAGTCCCCAAGTTCGGTTGTTAGGACCGAAGGGTAGTTCGGACACCCCAGATATGTCTAATAGTATGGTTATGTTATGATATATGTGATAGTAGTAGTAGGGGGTGGAATAGTCCCCGAGGATCGGTTTTTAGGACCGATGGGTAGGTTAGCACCCCAGAATGGCTTGACATGGGTAGGTCAGCATCCCATAATGGCTTGATGCGGGTAGGTCGGCACCCCGGAATTGCCCAGCAGTATGTATGCTATGTGGTTGTATGGTATGTGGTATAATGGGGGAACTCACTAAGCTTTGTGCTTACGGTTTTCAGTTTTGTTTTCAGGTTCTTTTTTTTTTTTTAAAGGAAAGGAGCCTGCTTGATCGCAGCACATCACACTATGGTTTTCCGCAAAGGAGATCTTTGGGATTACACTCTGATATTGTTTTATGATAACATGTTTTGATTATTTCTACTTTGGTTTTGACATGACATGATATTATGGATGTTTTCTTAAACTGTTGGTTATATTATAATGTATTTAAAAATGAAAATTTTGGCTTGTATTTTTGGGATGTTACACATTGACCGGAGGGTCTTATTTAAGTATAGCCATGAAAGGCTAATGAGATATGTGTGGTATTTTGGGGAACTCACTAAGCTTCGTGCTTACCGTGTTATGTGTTATGTGTTTCAGGTACTTCTCAAGATCACGAGAAGGCACCGACTTGATTGTACACACACACGAGTTGGAGATGTGTTTTTGAAGATCCTGGATTTTGTTTTAAACAATTTATGAACATGTGTTTTGATAACTCAATATTTTTAGGGGTTTTGTGATTGTGTTAATGAGATTAAAGTGAATTTTAAATGAAAAATTTTTGTTTGAAAATTTACGGTGTTACACAGTGAGGCTTAGTAGATATAGTGAAGTATAAGTAATGCAAAAAAGACTCAACTTAGATCAACAAAGGGAACTAGAAACGGATGAAATGCGAAAACCAATGTTTTCTCCGCATAGTGAAAGTTGTTACAACCAATGATCGATATTTTCAACAAAGACGTGATACCACAGACAGACAAGGTCTTTCACCATTATAGAAATTTGTCGGAGCTATGCGGGTGTAACACCCAAAATTTCAAGCCAATTTTAAACTTTTTCAAAACAATTAAAACCATTTAACATTACATAGTTTGTTTCCAAAATAATAATTATCACAGTGTCCCAATTTCAAAACATAAAATTCATGACAGTAGGAGGAGTGGTATGATCATGCATTCGCCTTCCCGCGATCACCAGAGGTACCTGAAACAACAACTGAAACTGTAAGCCCGAGAGCTTAGTGAGCTACCCCCAAAATATCAGCCTCATATAACCATAATCATATCATGTCAACAACCGTATATACACACACACACACACACACACTCACACATGCACACACATATTAACATGCATCATGGGTAGGGGTGAGCGCGGTGTGGTTCGGTGCGATTATTAGCTAAAACCTCACCACTAACCACAAATGCGGTTAATCCATTTTCAAAACCGCTTGGTGCGGTTATTTTTGCGGTGCAGTTAGACAGTTATTTTTGTGGTGCAATTTTGTTTTTTCTGTGTTGCGGTTATTAACCGCATGGATTTAGTGCGGTTATTTTGTGTGGTTTTTAACCACAGTTTAAAGCTCAAACAATTTTAAAAGTTCAAACATATTACTTGTAATAATAATAAAAAAACCATAATGTATATGACAATTAACTTAAATCACAAACAATTAATATCTTAAAAATATCAAATCAATAGTAATTAACAATAAATTTTTTAAAATTGTCTAATTTCACCATTTTTGAAAGTTAAACATAACAAAAACCCATACTTTTGTTTTCTAGTATTTTATTCATCTTTCATTCATGAAACATGTATTATTTTTAATATTTAATATATTTTAATAATTGATAAAAAAAAAAGTTGTATATAATATATGTGGTGTGGTGCGGTTTTTTTTTTGCGGTTTTTGAAAACTAATAACCGCACCGCACCGCAAATTTGCGGTTTTTGAAAAACAGACAACCTCACCATCGGTTTTTATTGCGGTTACGGTTTATCGGTTGCGGTTTATTCGGTTTTTGCGGTTAATTTTAGTTGCGGTGTGATTTTTGCTCACCCCTAATTTTAGTGTCCACATTCCTTATTTAGTGCATTCTCTTTATTGGGCCAAGGCCCAACACCAAGTCCTTGACTTGAAAGTCTAAATATAAAGTCCATTATTGTCCCAGTTTACTAAATTGGACCCATCCTCCTAATTGGGCCTAAACCCATGATCCACTATCATTACCAGGCCTAAAAACCTTATTTACAGAGTCCATTAATGACCCAAATCCATCTAGCCCATTAACGGTCCAAGCCCGAAGTCCATTAGACAAAAGCCCAACAGAGGAGGTACGCGGGGCGTACTCATCCAACGTTGACCACCATCGGGGTGGTTGACCCAGTACGTTGGGCGTATTGGATTTACGCTGGGCGTACGCTGCGTTTTGCCATAACCTTATTAAGTGCTTAATGGCTTAAGTACTTAAGCCCAAACCTCAAATCCAGAGACCTATCATGCCTAGGATCCATAAAGTCATGAACTTTATCATTTTGGACGTCCATAAAGTTCTTATTGATTGGTCTTAATCCATTAAGACCTTATTTCTCTTGCATGGGATACATATAATAAATGGGACCTTATTTTTATCATTCAATGTCCCTTCAAGAGCCTGGAAGGACAGCTCTTTTCAACCAAATCACAACACACACCACTTTATGGCTTTTGGGACAAGAAGTGCTTCAAATAAAGTAAAATGATGAGATCTATGTATATATGCATAAAGTTTGGAACTTTATACCTTCTAGAGCTTCTTGAACACAAACTAACTTCAGATCTATAAGCTTGATCTCTTCCTCCAACTCTTGATGCAATGGTTTTCCTCTTTAAGCACTCAAGAACACACCAAAAGAACTTATCACACAAAAGGGGAGGCTAGGGTTTGAGAGAGACGAGTTTGATCAGTGGTGGCTGAGGTAAAAGAGGTGTGGGTGCTCATTATGTTGCTTATATAGGCCCCAAACCCTAAATATTAGGGTTTCATCCAGACGTTAGTACGCCTAGCGTACTCAAGTGTACGCCCATCGTACTAAGGCAGACTTTAATACGCTTAACGTACCCTTAAGTACGCGTGGCGTACTCTCTTTTGGGCCAAATTGCAAGTTTGGCCCTTAAACTTATATTGGCTATTCATTTTCAAACCCAAGGACTATAGTTGAGAAAGTAATGATAGAAGAGGGTTTGGAAATACCTGCGAAATCTCGAGACGTTACAGCGGGTGTTGGCATATGGGACATCAATAGATGCACATTATTATTGGATAGTATTATTATATAATTATTTCATTTATTGTATTTATTTGTACCTCTATTTATCTCCTTATTTGTAGGGGTATTTGTTGTAAATCTATTATATATAATCGATTCTTTCCTCATTAATTTATGAGGTTGATTTTATCACTTGTTATACACATGATGAATATTTGAGAATGAGTGAGACTATAACAAAGGATGCTCTTGTAAAGTTTGCGGAAGGTGTTATTTCATGCTTCCGTGAAGAGTACCTTAGAAGTCCTAATCAAGATGATTTGGCACGACTGTTCCATGTTGGAGAAAAACATGGATTTCCAGGTATGGTAGACAATATTGACTGTATGTACCGGGAATGGAAAAATTGCCCCACTGCTTAGGCTGGACAATATGCAAGTAGAAGCGGTATAACAACAATAATTTTGGAAGTTGTTGAATCGTATGACTTATAGATATATCATGCATTCTTTGGAACACCAGGTTCTGTAAGAATCGGAGTATAGAAAAAGCTTGAAAATTCTGAGAATTGTAGTTTTCACTTTCAAATTAAAGTATTTGGGTGGTACTCCCAATCTTTAATCGGATAAGAATTAGAATTGAGAGAAAACAGAAGAGAGAATGTTTTGATGTTATGAAGAAGAAGTGTACCAACCACATATTCGGATATGATCATATAACAAAAAAAACTTCATGTCTTAAAACTGCCACATGACAGTTTTATGTCCACAAACGGTCATAAACAGCCTTAAATCCGGGTCTAGAATATGGATCACAAAACCGGGTACATTTATCAAAAATCCGAATTTCTGATGCAATTTTAATATAGTAACATAATATATATAAAAAAATTTCGTAAATTTTTTTCGTGCTGACCAACCTGGGGCTCTGCCCCTTGGACCCCGCTCCCAGGGGCGCTGCCCCCGAACCCCCATTGGTTTAGGGGCTTCGCCCCTAAATAGCAGTATACTTTCAACAAAGACAAAATTAAACAAACGTGCATTCCACACCATACCGATTTGTTCAATAATTGTCAAAGTGAAATTGATCAACAAATTAACCCTGTTACACTTAAATAACATTAATGATATAAAATCACCAACAGGTTCGTGCAATGATATTAACGTCCTCCAAAGATTTCCTATTTTTAATGATGTCTTGGCAGGTCGAGCACCAAAGGTGAGTTACACTATGAGTGATCGACAAAATAATAAGGCTTTATATCTTACTGATGACATATATCCTTCATGGGCTGTCTTGTCAAGTCAATAAGTTCTCCACAACTTCGAAAAGACAAGTTGTTCGCTGAACATCAAGAGGCTGCTAAAAAGATGTTGAACGAGCATTTGGAGTTTTACAAGCTCGTTTTGCATTTCTTCATCGCCCTTGTCTTGTGTGGGACAAAGATATGATGGGTAAAATTATGATTGTGTGTATCATCATTCATAATATAATCGTTAAGAATAAACGACACACATACCTTCATTATTATGATCCATCAAAATTTATAACTACAGAAGACGAACAATCATTTGAATACTCTACTCAACGAATTACAGATCTATCAAGTTATATGACCAATATGACACAAGTTTGCAATAGAGAAACTCATAAAGTTTTAAAAGACGATTTGATTGAGCATATATGGAAAAAATTAAGTACTGAAGAATAATTAAGTAGTTTGCATCTTCTGTATCTGCAATTTATTTTATCTATTTTATTAAGTATTTTTCATAAATATAAAATAATTTTTTATCTTGTTTTTTTTAATAATTTTATGCTTAAAATAAATAATTTACTTGTGTCAAGATAAAATATTTATTTTTAATATTTCTAGTAGTTTTTAGTAAAATAAAAATAAAAATAAATTATAT